>NW_027491236.1:1800000-2114602 GCF_021521415.1 Bidens hawaiensis
GTAGAGTTTTTAATTGAATGACAAGTGAAAAAATTGATTCTTTAAATTAATAATATAGTTAGATAAGTATATATTAATAGAAGATAGAAGATATGCATATATCTTTAGAAAATAGGAATCTATCTATTATAATAAAGTAAAATAAATATGGACATTTGTCATGTTTTGGTTAATTCTCACAATTTTTTCCCTCCAAAACTAATTTACCCTAATATATGTAATAAATCAATAATTATTCACTTTCCTTTTACACTATATTTATATAATATCTATATATTTTTATAAATATAAATACTAACATATTATTTTACTACATATTTCAAAATACTTGGTGAATTCCAAAAATCAACAACAAATCATGTTTCTCAAATGAAAATTGTTTTGGATTTTTTATGAAACTTAAATTTGATATTATGAGTCAAAAGTTAGTAAATAGATTATTTGGTACAAATTAACTACATTTAGGTCAAAATTTGTTACGAGTCAAAAATGAAAATTTTGTGTATTTTTAAAAGTTTGAGAATGCAAAATAGATTTATCGTCAAATTTGTTATGGGTTTAAAGTATTGACTTTGAAATGTTAAAAGTATGAAAGTTATAATTTTAAACATGATTCGGGTTTAAAATTTATTTTTAAGTGCATTTTTTAAAATAATCAAAAGGTTCGGGATTTGGCAAACTGACTATTTTTCCCTCAACTATTAAAATGTAAGAAAAGAATGTGAACACTTTCGACATACCACCCCCATGCCTATTAATGCTTCTAACTTTTATCAATTTTGAAATATTTATGTTAACATTAATTTTTCCTTCAATTGTGATCAGAACGTTGTATGAGAAGCATGTCATGGAAAAACTATGCTCAAATGAAACAAAATATTCACAAAATTGGATGGGTTAACATGTTATTTTTTATGTTGTCACTATGACAAAGTCGAGAAGTCCTCTGAAACTTATCAAAATCCTTTTCATGGTGTAGCTCATAAAAACATAGCTCTTGAAGAATATATCCACTGTTACAATCTAATGTTCTACTTTCCTTTAATGAGGTATGCATGCGTTACTTGCAATTTATGATGTTAGTTTTCTTAATTGTTTTGTTGTTACTGTTTGACATATTTGATGATTTGATCACAGTGGGGCCAGTTTCATTTGCTTACTGAATACAATTGGACCTTTTCAAATCTACTAGTGAGTATCTTCTTGTTAATTTGATTAACAGTTTTAGTTTCTTCTTTGAGGTTTGAATTCTTGTTGATCTGCAGGATGAATTTAAAGACGGCGGGGTGTTACACAGGGAGAAAGTCTTTCTCTTCAGTTGCATAGAGCGTAAGCAGTCACTCAGATTTCTATAACCACTTATGCGTTTGGCATTAACGAATGGCTTTTCTTGTTTCAGCACAGCTGCTCTATTTTGGTGGTGAATTTAAAGTAGTCCACATACCTTCGGTTGCTGCGGTAAGCAGGATCGTTATTTCATATGCTGAATATATAATGTATGTACTGACTATATGTTATTTACTATTGAGGGGGCAGATTGTAGCTCCATTTCCACCTTCTGATAAGATTGGAGTTAAGTCTCTACACATGGAGTCTGAAGAGATTATTGACATGAAGAATATCAACATGGGTTGGGTTCCTCATAATATTCCACTAGGAAAAAGGTACTTTCATATCTATATATATTTGATTGATAGCAAAAAAAACATATTTTTATTGGTCATTGATATGAATCTCATTTTACTTATTTTATTTTAATAGGAGTCAAAGACTTTCGCCTCAAATATTCTTATTTAGTCGTGTCCAAACAAAGTATGCACTTCGAAAACTCCCGATTCATTTTACATTTTGACTATCTTACTCTGACTTTGACTTGACACAGGGATGCTTTTGAGCTTCAGTATGGGGAGCCATGTAAGTGTAGCCAACCCATTCCGTTTTCTTTGAGTAGACCAGTTTATAAACATTTTTTTTTGTTCTTGCAGACTTTAAGAATCCTTTTAAGCTTGATAATACAGAGCAATGTACTATTGTTGATATCATGTATCTAACTGGAGCAGGGCTTCCTGTAAGTTAACCAACTAGTGTTATTGTTGACTTGGTTAGCACAAAGTAATTATCCACTTTGTCTGAATTTCTATAGATTATCACCGCGCTTGATTGGGAGTTGGATAAGGCTGAGGTGAGCCTTTTTCTGTTTCTTTCTAATTTCTGTCACTTACTTTTATGCGTTTTTAACAAGATACAACAATGTTATTTTTTGTAGAACTTGACTGATAAGCTCACTGCTACGGGGGAATTGCCTAAGGATGAAAAAGATGCCTTCAAGGTATGTTAGTTTTTTTTCTCACTTGGGTTACATATTTTAAAGTATTATAGTATTATTTATTTTAATATATATATATATGTATGTATGTATGTATGTAGGAATTTGTGGAAAAAGAGGTTGGAAGAGGAAAAAGAGCGAATCGTGAGGTAAATAATTGACTATATAATTGTTATTCTATTGGAAGTCTTATTGTATAATGTGGCATATCTTGTTGTAGGCAATGGAAAAACGGATTCAAGCTCAAGAGGAATTGAGGGCTGAGGGGAAAGCTGATGCAGTACAGAATATGAGGTTTTACAAGTTTTATCCAGTTGCCACACCCGACACCCCAGTCTGTAACAAGGTCGTTTTTTATTTATTTCGTTTATGTTTGTTTGTGTTCATTTACATTTGTCATATATGTTCATTTATCTTTGCTCAATTATGTTCGTTTAGATGTTAAACAAACGAACATAAATGTTCATTTTTTAAATAAACGAACATGAACATAAATATTTGTTCGATTAGGTGTTCATTTTCGTTTAGAGTTAAATGAACGAACACGAACATGTCCTTGTGTGTGTTCGTTCGATTCTCGTTTGGTAAGTGTTCGTGAACCGTTCGTGAACACATTATTTCCTTAATAAACGAACATGAACAAGGCCTTGTTCATGTTCGTTTGGTTCGTTTACAGCCCTAATGTCGTGTGGTTTTTCTTTTGCAGGCTAAATACATTAATAAGTATTATGGCAGGGCACATCAAGTGTTCTAAGCCGACATCTGTTATGTTTGATCCCAAACTCTGTTCAGAATTACTATCGTCCACGTTATGCATGCAATGCTAGTTGTCGTTTAGTTTTTGAGACTTTTGTTTTGAAACTATGTGTTTGACACCTTTTGGTTTTCTGAAACATTATTGTCAGCTTTAAATGTTGCTCAAGTCTCTCAGTTCTTATAGTTTCTTAGTGAAAGATGAGTAGACTAACAATTTGAGCCGTGAGTTGCCTCGCTGAATTCACGGGATGTAAACTCACCACATGTATTGAGTTGTAAACATCTTCATCTTATTACCTACCTGAGTTTCAATCAGTGGCGGACACAAGGGAGGGGGGATTAGCTTTTAGGGATCGGTTGGTATTAATCGTGCTAATTAATAGCAAAGAGATGGACCAAAATTATGAATGATAACTTTAGGGTTGTGAGTGTAAATACAAAATTTGGGGCAACAAAATCACTAAGCAAACTTGAAGGACTAAGCTGGTTAGTTAGAAAGTAGATTTAAAAACATGTCTATTTAGTTAGAAAGAGTGGTTGACACTTGACACTAAATACACATGTTTCTGAAGTAGATTATGATTTATGAGTATGTGGTTGCAGATATATATGAGGATGATGGGCCGACCCGAGCCGTATAGGGTCTTCAACAACTCAGGTCCTATACGGCTTGTATAGCCCAATACAAATACAAGTTGTATAGGCGAAAGCTAGTATATGAAGATCCATGGTGGTGTATGAGATTCCTATGCCCTTTTTAGTTACCAACTACACAAGGAAAAAATGAAGTTATCTTAATAAAACTCATTTGATTGGTGGAGGTGGTGGTTGCATTCAAGTGGGACTGATTTCACACTGTTGGTCCTTTTTCATGGAAATGATCACTTGAGGGGGGGCACGGTGTTTGTGAGGTAGTGACATGACACCCACGACACGACCACACTGTATAACATAAAGTCTTATGGTGAATGACTTATATATTGTTGTGTCAAACAAATTACTCCTATGGTCTTTCTTGGTTATATAGGCTTAGTTAGCAGCAGAGATGTATAAAACCGGTATTTTTTTACAAACCGGATTAAATGTCTAATAGAAAATAGAAACCAATGAAACTTGATGAAACCAGTCTGTTAGTCACCCTCCTACGTTTTGCTTTTTGTCATGAAACACAAGACGTTCATGGACTTAGCTTTATAATAATATACTAGTGAAGAGGTAAGGTCCCACACCCAGCTACAGACAATAGAATCTTCCGCCGGCGGACCCACAACATCCGCGGAACAATAATCCTCCTCAAGGACAAGAGTACATGGCGTTGGCGGAAGTCCCACCTCATGCCTGACATTCCCTCTGATATTCCAGAAGGTTTGACCTCAAAGATCTTCCTAGGCATGGTGCAAAAGAGGAGTATCTCGGCGAAAGGGAACCAGTAAACCGGCGGTTAAAGTCTCTCTAGTTGATTACGTGTTTCTAAAGGAGAGTGTGGCTTCCAAGTGTGTTTCAGATGCCAGCATCGTGATAAACAAGGAGTGTTGATTGATTTCATCATGTTGTATTTTGATGATTTCATCTAGTTTTAGAGATAAATTATAGCCCGTAAGCACCGGGGTTTATTTAACAAAACTTATCTCTAAAATCAAATTTCCAAAACATAATTAACATAAGCCGAATATCAGTGAAGATGGCAAGAAGAAATTCCGTATAAATTAAGAATATTATATACGTTTTTAATACATCAAAATTAGTATACCATTTTAAACAACAAAGTAGGATATACAAAAGGTAAGCTTGACACTTCGTACATGTAAGCACGTTTTAAATTAATAAAATAAGTTATTTAAACAAACAAAAAATATTATTAAACTTAAAAGAGAAGAAAACTAAAAATAAAATTAAAGAAAATATATAAGTTACAATATGCTTGGACCATCTTCTAAAAGTCTGGGGTAGACAATTAAGCTACCATCACCACTGAGCAAAAAAAAAAACTGTGTGTAATCAAATTTAAACGTCTAAGAAAACCGTTACGACATTTAAGATTCATAAAGAATCTTCTATGTGATTTGTATCCCTACAATTTTAGTGAAGTGTGCAACATGCTTTGGTAAGAATATACATTCAGTTCATTATTTTAAGTGCTAGTCTTCAAATTCCTGTTACAATGAAAGAAGGTTTGAAAATAATAGCATGAAATAGTTGATTAATGACTATATGCGTTATGTGAATGATACTTCTAATGATCATGGTTCCATGATTCCATCATAGAGACTCAAAGTTGATTTAAGAGTACTAAAGATTATATGGTAGTGCTTAGTTAAAATATTTATAAACCAAAAAAGATTAAAATTACATCACCATAAGCTAATATGAAGAAATAACCAATGATGTATGCCTGCCCTCTTAAGTCTTAAATGGAGTACCAAAAGTATGTGGTACCGGTGAGTATAAGGCTTAAAAGGTTTAGTCAAATCGAATCCATTGTTATAACCGGAAACCAAACAACAACCCAAAATACCAAATTTTTGGTTCAGTTTGACCCCAAAACCGACCGATATATGCACGCCCCTTGTCTTACTTGTGAGCAATAACAGGACAAGATTTCATGCATCCAACATATAGGCACAGATTTGTATGATATCTTCTTATTGTTGCTCCAAGTGTACCTTCATTAAACATTTTAAGTTTTCAAAATGACGAATATTTACTTGAATATATATTACCTAAATCAGAATCTGAAGAAACACCAGTCGAACCCGGTCAGATTACAAGTAACCTGAGGGTTAGATAGACGTTTCCCACGAGGGGTTAATTCCGGCAAGATGGTTCTTCCGATAACCTGCAAAACAGACACCGTGAGCTCGTCACTAAGAAAGGGGGGGGGTTCCTCCTTGTGACCACCCTCCGGCGTGAGAATCAGTCTATATTACTCTTTGAATATAAAAGTATATTATTAATACTAGAGCAGTTATCAGGTAAATTATACAAGATATTAGATTATGAAATGATAATACCATTTGATGTCTTTTATAGCCGAAGGTGGGTTTCCAAGGAGGTTTAGCCGGCCTATTACTCTGCCAACTGTGGCCTACACACGTGCCCTGCTGGTAATTGGTGGATAGGTAGCGGCTGACAGTGACCAGGCTTGCTGTTCACTTTTCCTTTTCCACCAACTACAGGCTAGGCACGTGGTATGGCAGGAGTTGGTGAGCAGGCGGCGGCTATTGGTCACAGTGCTGTGGCGTGTTGTCTGCCATGCTGCTGTCAGTGAGCTGTCGTATCGTTGGTCAGATCTTTTGTCCATACCTCGTCAGGTATCACAAAAGATCCTCCATTATTATACGGACTGGCTCATTTAGGCGGGAGTTTTCCCCCTCCCGCCTTTATGCGGGAATGTTCCCGACTTTGCTCATTCCTTCTTCAGGTGACTACTGAATTATTATGAGTGTTAAGCCTTATGCGTGTAGCCATGCTGCGCGGGTGGCCAGTCCCTAATGGCGGGTACCCGCGCCTGCGGGAACAGGCGGGTTACTTGGAAACCATAGGGAGGCATTTCCTGCGAGACCAGCTTGCGTACCGCATGTGAGGCCGTCACAACTCTGAGCGTGGTGGGTCCTGCGGGTTTGGTAGGTCGCGGCGCAGACGTCCCTATGGTGAAGTCTGCGTGTACAACTGCGCAGACGTCCGTTTAAGGAGTCTTGCGTGTTCAACTGCGCAGACGTCTCCTTTTAAGGGAGTCTTGCGGGTCCTAACCACCTCTGCTGGGACCTACCTCTTCAAGTCCCCCTAGTCCAATGTTCTTCTCATGAATGTTTAATAAAGTGAGGTGAACTTTTGGACTTAAGCAAGGGGTTTTTGAAAAGGGTTTAGTTTTATGGGTTTTCCGCGGGAAGTCTTACCCACGGGTTTCCCAATCTCACGCAGAATTTCCCAATGTTCTGCTTGATCTCTGGGATGATGCGGATAGGTCTGTAACCTCCCCGCAAGTCAGGAGCGTTTAGAACCTTTTGTGTAGATTCTCCATGAGGTCTTGGTGGTTTTGAACATAGTGATCAATCATGTTATAACCACCAATTCCATCCTGAAGTTTCAAACAATCTAGTTCTTGACGTTCCCGCTATGCGGGGATGTTAATCCCGTTTCTGCAAGCATGGCCCAGAAGATCCTTCTTGGTTTCAATTCCCATGGAGTGCTCGGTATGCGAAGGGTTTTGCCTTGACGCTGTACCCGCACTTCGTCTTATTAGTTACTTTACTCCCAAGGTATCCCTGGCGTTAAATCCCTGCAGGGCTAGGTGCGTGAAGGGTTTTGCCTTGACACTGTACCCGCGCCTGACTTATGGTTGCCGAGGTGTTCCTGGCGTTTAATCCCCTGCGGGCGCTAGGTATGTGAAGGGTTTTGCCTTAACACTGTACCCGCGCCTGACTTACAATTGGGTGCCGAGGTATGACTTTTTACGGGTGTTAGGTATGCGAAGGGTTTTGCCTTAACACTGTACCTGTGCCCGTTTTGTAGTTGGGTGGAATGCCAAGATATTCTCGGCTTCACTTCCCTGTGGGTGCTAGGTATGTGAAGGGTTTTGCCTTAACACTGTACCCGCACCCGGCTTCATAATTGGGTTTTTCCGGTTTCCGTGCCCTGCGGGTGCTAGGTATGTGAAGGGTTTTGCCTTAACACTGTACCCGCACCCGACTTTATAGTTGGGTTTTTCCGGTTTCCGTTCCTTGCGGGTGCTAAGTATGTGAAGGGTTTTGCCTTTACACTGTACCCGCACCCGGCTTCATAATTGGGTTTTCTTGGCTTCTGTTCCCTGCGGGTGCTAGGTATGTGAAGGGTTTTGCCTTAACACTGTACCCGCAGCCGTCTTACGGTGAACTGGATAGCCAGGGTAAGGGGTTTTTCCCGCTTACTTTTCGAATCTTTTTGAATCTTTGAAATTTGAAGTTGGTGAAAGGATAAGAACAGTCGTCGTGCGACGGTTTCTTCTGACTGTGTCAGGACGTACTGGAAGTTATGGCGACGTGACATTATATGGTCATTCCAGACGCTTTTTACGGCGCGTGGGCGCGATTTTTCGGGCGCGTGGCCGCGAAATTAATGGCACTCGTCCTGTCAACAGCTGTTGCCAGCTTGCTTGGTGCCACATGTCACGGTTTCATTGCACCTTCAATTTCTCTCTCCTTCGCATTAAATTCACCGCATTAATTGCGATCACTATATAAAGGGGAAGAGGGTCCTTTGTAATTCACACCTTTACTTCTTCTCTTCATCTCTAAGGCGATTTCTGGTGAATACTCCCTTATTCAGTTGAGTATTCCTCCGAAATCGTTTCTTCTTCCTCTGCAATATGTCTTCCCATGATGCTGAAGCTGTAGCCGACGATAGGAGTACTGCTGGCGAGTGCCAGTGTGCTCTACCTGTCGATCTGTACCAGTACGTCGTCAGGAAATTCATGCTTGATTCTCTTGAGCCTGAGTTTCCTGAACCCCACCAGACTGTGTACGATGCCCCCAGCGGCAAGATCGGGGTATATGCTGCATTCTTTGTTTATGGGAACCTTAGGTTCCCATTGACAAAGTTTGTGTACCGTGTCCTGGAGAGGCACGGTGTGCACCTGACCGAGGTGCATCCGATGGCGATTGCCAAGATCCGGCACTTCGAGTGGGTGTGCCGGATTCTGGGCATTAAGCCCTATGTGGACCGCCTGGTGACCTTCTATACTTGGAGGTGCATCCAGGGGTGGTACACCCTGACAACCCGTATTAAGGGTTTGAAGATTTGCGCGACCGAGCGCAGTCTCCGATCGTGGAAGCGGGAGTTCTTCTACATTTCTGCCCGCGCCATCCCCATTGCCATGAAGTTTAAGAAGGGGCAAGCGCTTCCGAGCCTTCACGCTTCCAACTACCAGGAGACGGAATGGTTCGCGAAGATATCCCGGGTCCAATCTCCGGTTTACCGGTTTGCGGAGTCCGGGATGGTGATGCTGGGGATGAGCCGGGTATGGAAGGAGGCGTCTCGGTTTCCCATCCTTCTCGAATACGGTTTGAACTCTATTCCTTATGGTATGTCTTGTCTTTCTTGCTGATATGAGTTTGTCTTCTAACTGTTTCTTTTCTTTCAGAGGGGAACGATTTGGAGTCGCTCCTGTACCCGCGGGAAGCTGACGGTCCCGTGCGGGTGGGTACTCGTGCTCTAGACGAGAACGAGTTGCCCATTCTGGAACAAACGGCGGATCGGTTTGTGGAGGTCTATCCGCTGGGCCACGAGATCCTGAGCCACCGGCGGCCAGGTAAGGCGATACTCTATCCTCAACCCCTCAATGCTGTACCCGCTGCTGGAATCCCTGACATCCTGTCTTCTTCTGAGGAATCCGCAGATGGTCCTCCGCTGGTGCGGAAGAGGAAGGCTGCCTGCGGGAAAGGGAAGGAGAAGGTGGCCTCCACAGCTGATCCGGTGCTTCTATCTGACACCGAGTCAGATAGTGAAGAGGTGGCGGGGAACCCCGGTGGTGAGAAGACCACTGCTCCGGAGGCTACGACTGTTACCTCCGGAGAACCAATGACGACGACGGTGACCGGCATCAAGAGACCGGCTCCATCGGGCTCGTCCCCGCCCGTCCGTACGTTCAGGCTCAAGAAAACCCTTAAGTACAAACATCCTTATTTTTGTAGATTTATCACTTTATAAATTTATTGAAACACTTATCTTCTTGTACAGGCGTGGATGTTGACGCATTCCAGGGTGGAGCGCAGAGGAGTACCCCTCCGCCGATGACGGTAGGCTCGGTCAGCCTACCTGAGGCGACGACCCAGGCGCCTGCGCCTGCTTCCGCTGGATCAGTTGCTCACTCCCTTGAGCCGACTGTTCCAGCCGAGATGACGTCACCGCCGGTGGTAAGTGCGATTTTTACAGCATCTTTCACCGAGCCGGCGGTTACGATTGCTGCGGATTCTGCGGCGGCGACCGCGGTGGCGACCACGGCGGCCGCTACTATGCCTCCGCCACCGGCAACGACGGCCGGCCCATCAGGTACGCGCGGGGCTTCTCGCCAATCTTTGTCACCTTCCCATCTGCCCGACCTTTTGGATGGATTTCCCTTAGGTTCAGGTGATGGGTTCGGTGGCTATCGGCCTGTGATCGACCCTACAGGTGCGTAGGGTTCTTTTGGCCTTTATATTTTTCTTCATCTTTTCCTAACTGCTTTGTTTCTTTTGTGGTGTCGGATTCCAATGAAGTGTATGTTCCGCGATGGAACATCCGCCGAGGAACAACCCTTCGTACCCCTGTGGAGTGCGTGGAATGGGCTCGCCACGCTGCTCCCCATGGTGCGTTGGGGGAAGCCATGGCTAGCTACCAGGAGGGTAGGCTAACCAATGAGCTTCGGGTTCTCCAGGCCCGGATGCAGCCGCGCGTCGAGCTGCTTTGTCGTGAAAACGACAAGTTGAAAGCAGCTCGCGCCAAGGAAGTATCTCAAGCGCGGGCTCTCCGGGAGGAGAACCAACAGTTGGCCGCAGCTGCTGCGGAGAAGGAGAAGGCCTTCAAGGCCCTCGAGGTTGAGGTTCAAGCGCGACTCGAGGCCCGCTCCGAGGCTGCCCAAGCTGTTAACGAACAGCTTCGGCTGGCTAAGGAGACTGCGAGGAACGCAACCGAGAGGGCCACCAAGGCTGAAGCCGTCGCTGAGCCTTTACGCGTGGAGAACGAAGAGCTCAAGGCCAAATTAGAGGCTCTCCAACGTGCTCATGATGCCTTGGCGATGGAAGATGCCAAGAAGCTCCAAGAGATCCTGGACCAGAGGGGCGTGCTTGACCACACCGAGCGGAAGCTTAAGGGCGTTGAAGAGGCTGCTGCAAAGGAAGTGCTACTTGCCAACCTTAACAAAAGCGAAGCCGAACGCGCCCGCACCCAAGCTCAAGCCGCCCTCCAAGAAGCTCTGGTTGCCAAGGAATGGCTTCTTCGAGAAGCGTTGACTCAGGTATGTTTAGCTTTACGTCTTCACGCTTTCCTTTCTACATAGAAAAGGTGTTTGACACTTGTATTTTCTTTGTAGGTTGTGCATCGGGTCTTCTCAGAGACTACTTACGATGATGCCATGAGCGCAGCCCTCAACGCTTCTCATGAGGACGGGGAAAAGGCCGGCTTCCTACTTGGTCTAGGGTTCGTTGAGAAAGGCGTCCCGCCTTCCAACTTCCCTTTGTTCGATGTGGACACCGAAGCTGCATATGACCAAGCGGTGAACCAATATGCTGCCTTCCCGCATCCGGTGGTGGAGAAGGTGAAGGAAGTCGCTGCTGCTAATGATGGACTTGCTATCCTCAAGGCTTTCCTTGAACCGCCACGCTCTACTGATGGGGCGGGTCCAAGTGGAAGTGGTCCTGAAGCTTGATTCTGAAGATCCCTTCCCGCTGCTAGGATAGACTATAGATTTTGTTTTGTAGGCGGGTAGTTACCCGGCCATTCTTGTAATATATCTTCTGTGAAATACAAATCTTTTTGCGGATAAGACTGTTATTTCCTTTGGGTTCATTGCTTTATAAACCTTATATGACTTGCATACTTAGTTTAAATTAGCGATTTCCCAAGTGTTTAGAATAAGTTAACCTTCAATGTGATTGACAGTAGGTTGAAGTTTTGCTTCCCCCTTTGTGAGTGTGCGGATAGGACCGGCACTTGCACTTGGTAGGATGGCTAAACTTTACCTGTCTGATCTGCGCGTAGGTTTTTCCTTATCCTTTCAGAATGACTTTTAACCGTTCGACGCGCGGTTGTTAATGAGTTAGTGTTCAGCTTCCGCTACCAGGATTCATGCGGGTATACCGGCACTTTCACATAGTGGGATGGCTGAACTCTTCCCCTTTAACTGTCCTGCGTGAAGGTCTTGTCATTTTCTGGGTTTATGCGGGTTTTGCCGCCTTCCCCACGCAACGATTCTTCACTTGATGCGGTGAATACCGGCATTAGTGTTCGAATCGACCGTTCAACGCGTGGTTGTTAATAGGTTAGTGTTCAGCTTCCTCTACCAGGATTCATGCGGATATACCGGCACTTTCACATAGTGGGATGGCTGAACCTTTCCCCTTTAACTAACCTGCGTGAAGGTCTTGTCATTTTCTGGGTTTATGCGGGTTTTGCCGCCTTCCCCACGCAACGATTCTTCACTTGATGCGGTGAATACCGGCATTAGTGTTCGAATCGACCGTTCAACGCGTGGTTGTTAATAGGTTAGTGTTCAGCTTCCTCTACCAGGATTCATGCGGATATACCGGCACTTTCACATAGTGGGATGGCTGAACCTTTCCCCTTTAACTAACCTGCGTGAAGGTCCTGTCGTTTTGGGTTTATGCGGGTTTTGCCGCCTTCCCCACGCAACGATTCTTCACTTGATGCGGTGAATACCGGCATTAGTGTTCGAATCGACCGTTCAACGCGTGGTTGTTAATAGGTTAGTGTTCAGCTTCCTCTGCCAGGATTCATGCGGATATACCGGCACTTTCACATAGTGGGATGGCTGAACCTTTCCCCTTTAACTAACCTGCGTGAAGGTCCTGTCGTTTTTTGGGTTTATGCGGGTTTTGCCGCCTTCCCCACGCAACGACTCTTTTCTTGATGCGATGACTACCGGCATCTCCATGTGCAAAGTTCATAAAATATAAATGTAAAATCATCAGCTTCAATTTGAAGGAGAATCGTTTCCATTAGAAGTGGCTCTAGGCCCTCTTTACAAATTTGGAATTGATCTACATACAAACTGTGTAATTGAGCTCCCATTAGACGTGGCTTGGATGGGAGCACCATCGAGCCGACATGTATCTTGTTCGGGATCTCGTTGTTTACGCAGTATGTAGTCTCCGTTGAGGCTGCGATTTTATTCGTGCGTTTCCCCAGCTGGGGCTCACGCATCAGCCTGCTCGACGCTCACTTCGCCACAAGGTGCGCGAGTGTCCCATCCTTGACAAATGCTTCAACCAAGTCCTTTACGTCTAAGCATTCTTCAGTGTTGTGGCCTTTGGTTTTGTGAAAATCACAATACTTTCTCCGATCAGCGTTGTGGCGATGCCGGATAAACGGAGCCTTTGGCCACGGGAGCTCCTCCGTGGCGAATATCTCGGTCACACTCTTTGTGAGTGGCGTCCACCTGGAGTTCTTCTCCGGTTTCACGTTATCTCTTCCGCCCAACCGATGTTGGAAACCGGACGGGGTGTCAAAGTTTACCCTTGACTGCCAAATGCCCAGCTTCCGCTTTTTGTTTAATCGGGCGGTAAGGACGTTGTTTTCCCTCGTCTTCTGGGTGTAGAGGTTCGTGCTCTGTGGAAGATCTCTACCCAGTTGCCTCTCGGTTTCCGCAAAGCGTTTAGCTGCGGTCATGATGGCATCCCATGTGGATGGCATGCCATCTTTGCCCATTAGGGTGCGGATGAGTTCCGGATCGTTTGCGCCCTGGATGAAAGCGGCGCGAACGAGATCTTCGCTAACGTTGCCCAGGCTTAGCTTCTTCGAGTTGAAGCGAGTGATGAAGTCAGGCAAAGATTCTTCCTCCTCTCGGACGCACTTGAGGATTGTCCACTGCTCCTCAGTGTACTTTCTTTGCTGACTAAAGTGTTGGCTGAACTTCTGTTGGAAGTCTGCCCAATCGTAGATGTGGTGGACCGGCAGACGGTCGAACCACGCTCTAGCTGCCCCGACCAGCGTCATTTGGAACATATAACACCACGTGGGTTCCGTCCAGTTACTGACGGTCGCCCCCGCGATGAATCTGTTTAAGTGATCGTCAGGGTCAGAAATACCATCGTACGTGCCTATGTTGGACATTTGTTTGGCACTTCTTGGGGCGATTGCTTCCGCAATGTCCCTTGCGAATTTGGACGTTCCCGCCCTTGCCGCAGTTGGCGTGAATGTTTTGGAGAAGTCCCGTGGGCTGTTGCCCACGTTTATTGGACTGAATGCTTCTCCAAAACGCCTTGTCGGTTGGGAATCCGTTTCTTTACGCTTCCCTTTCGCCCTATGACGAGGGTTCGATTCTTCCTCGGATTCCTCCGAATCATCGTCGTATTCGAATTCTTCCACTTGTTGGAGTGAACGTAAACGTTCATCCAACTCAGCTTGGAACTCTCTTTGACGTGCTTCGGCCCACGCTTTAACCTCATCGAGTGTTTGGCAGGGGAGCCTCGTCTGTTGATTTTCTAACTGGGTATCGGTGAATCCCAGTGTCTGATTATTTACTTCACTTGCCCCGGCTTGGGTAGCTGGGGTAGTGTTCGTAAAGTTTGTGTACTCGGTATTCCCCCTTATAGCTGGGGTCGTAATTACCGGAGTCTCTTGGTTACTCGGTTTTGGGACCGGAGTATCCTTAACCATCTTTCCAGAAGTTTTGAAAAAACTGGAGAAAAATAAAGTTCTAGCTTTATGCACGGATGGCGCCAATGAAGAAACACCAGTCGAACCCGGTCAGATTACAAGTAACCTGAGGGTTAGATAGACGTTTCCCACGAGGGGTTAATTCCGGCAAGATGGTTCTTCCGATAACCTGCAAAACAGACACCGTGAGCTCGTCACTAAGAAAGGGGGGGGGTTCCTCCTTGTGACCACCCTCCGGCGTGAGAATCAGTCAATATTACTCTTTGAATATAAAAGTATATTATTAATACTAGAGCAGTTATCAGGTAAATTATACAAGATATTAGATTATGAAATGATAATACCATTTGATGTCTTTTATAGCCGAAGGTGGGTTTCCAAGGAGGTTTAGCCGGCCTATTACTCTGCCAACTGTGGCCTACACACGTGCCCTGCTGGTAATTGGTGGATAGGTAGCGGTTGACAGTGACCAGGCGTGCTGTTCACTTTTCCTTTTCCACCAACTACAGGCTAGGCACGTGGTATGGCAGGAGTTGGTGAGCAGGCGGCGGCTATTGGTCACAGTGCTGTGGCGTGTTGTCTGCCATGCTGCTGTCAGTGAGCTGTCGTATCGTTGGTCAGATCTTTTGTCCATACCTCGTCAGGTATCACAAAAGATCCTCCATTATTATACGAACTGGCTCATTTAGGCGGGAGTTTTCCCCCTCCCGCCTTTATGCGGGAATGTTCCCGACTTTGCTCATTCCTTCTTCAGGTGACTACTGAATTATTATGAGTGTTAAGCCTTATGAATGTAGCCATGCTGCGCGGGTGGCCAGTCCCTAATGGCGGGTACCCGCGCCTGCGGGAACAGGCGGGTTACTTGGAAACCATAGGGAGGCATTTCCTGCGGGACCAGCTTGCGTACCGCATGTGAGGTCGTCACAACTCTGAGCGTGGTGGGTCCTGCGGGTTTGGTAGGTCGCGGCGCAGACGTCCCTATGGTGAAGTCTGCGTGTTCAACTGCGCAGACGTCCGTTTAAGGAGTCTTGCGTGTTCAACTGCGCAGACGTCTCCTTTTAAGGGAGTCTTGCGGGTCCTAACCACCTCTGCTGGGACCTACCTCTTCAGAATCACAATGCTTACTTAATTGTTTTGCAAACAAATAGCCCTTAAATGACCGAATCTAATTTCCAAACCAGCTCTACAACCTGGAATGCAACCTGTTAACGAACAAATATGAAAATACCATAAGTGCCCTCGATAGAAATCTTCACTTTATAACTCATTTCACAGCCTATTTAAACTATTTCTGTAACAAAGTTGACCCGTAACCATTTTTGTAACAAACTTGATTCGTAACCATTTCACAATTTTTGTAACAAACTTGGCCCGTAACCATTTCACACACAATCTGATTCACAATTCACACAAAAATGAAACCTGAAAACTGGTTCGAAACAGCCGAAACAGCCTGCACACAGCAGCAAATAAACTGATTTAACTTTAACCTAAAAGCTCAGTTTACAAATCAACAGTCAGTAGCAACTCAATTCTGCCATCTATGTCATCCCTGGAAACAATTATAAATGGGTCCTACTAGGGACACCCAGCACACCCACTCAATACGCCGCGTATAGGGATATACGCGGCGTATTAGGATACGATTTGACATCCTAGCCTGCAAAAGTTGGGCTCGGTTGTCATATCGTACCCTAATACGCCGCGTATTGCCCTATACGCGGCGTATTGGGTTTTTTATATTATTGGAGGAGCCCGGCTCCCTCCCCTCCTTCTCCATCCTTTCTCTTTTCTTTTTTCTTTTTACCTCACACTCACCCTCACCATCTTCATTCAACCAACAACACAAACAACACAATTTTTGGTATATGTAAATGTTGTGGTTTAACCATTTATTTTCGGAGTCAAACGAGGAGGAGCCGGGTTACGCCGGAGTCGGACGAGGAGGAGCCGGGGTACGCTGCTAACGATCAGTCGGACTTGAACCAGGTTTCGTTTTATCTTTATTTAGTATGAAGTTGGTAGTTGTACATTTTAGGACAAAGATTTGGTGACTGGTTTAGTTTTGTTATGCTAGATCAAGAAAGACGGTTTATACTTTATATGGACTTTTGAAAAACTAAACTATTTTTAATTGTAATTTGGGTTCCGTTATGATAACTGCTAACGAATTGAAATTTGTCTAGGCACCGACCGTTTTACGGTAACCCTAGTTCGTCGGGCCTCCCAAATTTAAACCAGGTTTCCCGTACTATTACCGTTATTGTTAAATTTTTTATTATATTATTACTATTAAATATTAAGATTATTATTAAAATATTATTGTTATTAAAAATATTATTATTGTTTTTATTAAAATATTATTATTGTATTTATTAAAATATTATTATTATTATTATTATTCAAATAATATTATTCTAAATATATAATTATGTTATTATTATTTTAATATTATGATTGTTATTTTAATATTATGATTATTATTAAAGTATTAATTTTTATATTACTATTAGTATTAAAATATTATTATTATTAGGTATCTGATGTACGCCAGAGATTCAGGTGAGGGTGTCAGGTGTCGACACAACACGCTCGGACGGAGGTACGTTCTTAAAGTGTATTGCATGATATAATATAATATAATATAATAACATAATATTATGTTATTATTATATTATATTACTAGTTTTAGAGCCCGTGTTACACACGGGATAATTCAAATTATAAAATTATAAGTAAAACAAATAATTACATAGCGTATATGAAAAAAAATGTATTACATATATACTTGTATCTATACAATGTGTACATAAATTGATTTTATTTATATCACAAAATGGTTTTTTAAATTAACTTAATAGAAAAATGTCCGTGCAAAATCGTACCCGAGAATGCTTATTTCTATTGAAAAATTCATTCTCGGTGTCATATATGTATAATTGAAAGAATTTTGTTTATGAACCAATTTCGAAAATAAGACTTCTCATACGATAGTAGTTCTAATCACTCAGCCTATATACAAAAGAGGCGTTACCTTTATTAATATATTTATTAATTTACCAACCATCAAAGGAAAGTAGGATATTAAATTGTAAAAATGGATGTTCTTTAAGAACTATTTTTTTCTGAGCTACACCATAAAAAAGATGTTGATAAGTTTCAGAGGGCTTCTTGACTTTGTCATGATGACAACATAAAAAATAACATGTTAACCCATTCAATTTTGTGAATATTTTGTTTCATTTGAGCATAGTTTTGCATGACATGCTTCCCATACAACGTTCTGATCACCATTTAAGGAAAAATTAATGTTGACATATATAAATATTTGAAATTTGATAAAAGTTAGAAGCATTGATAGGCATGGGGGTGGCATGTCGAAAGTGTCACAATCTTTTCTTAAGTTTTAATAGTTGAGAGAAAAATAGTCAATTTGCCAAATCCCGAACCTTTTAATTATTTCAAAAAATGCCCTTAAAAATAAACTTGAAACCCGAATCATGTTTAAAATTCTAACTTTCATACTTTTGACATTTTAAAGTCAACACTTTGAACCCATAACAAATTTGACGATAAATCTATTTCATTCTCAAACTTTTAAAAATACTCAAAATTTTCATTTTTGAACCGTAACAAATTTTGACATAAATGTAGTTAACTTGTACCAAACAATCTATTTACCAAATTTTGACCAAAGAGATGGACCAAAATTATGAATGATAACTTTAGGTTTGTGAGTGTAAATACAAAATTTGGGGCAACAAAATCACTAAGCAAACTTGAAGGACTAAGCTGGTTAGTTAGAAAGTAGATTTAAAAACATGTCTATTTAGTTAGAAAGAGTGGTTGTGACTAAATACACATGTTTCTGAAGTAGATTATGATTTATGAGTATGGTGGAAATGTGATGAAATGACCAAATAGATATAAGCTAGCTTGAGATGAAATGGAATAAAAAGGTGTGATCCAAACTACAAAAAATCTCAAATATAAAGAGGTTGGGGCGATTTTTGGGCTACTAACACCACTACACCCCTAAAATGAAAATTGTTCATCTGCTGACGTGGCGTCACGTGTCGAAAATTCCCCAATTTTATAACCCTCCACTACACATAGCCTAACAAATGTCTTGAATATGTTTTGCAGAGTGCCCCTATCCACATTCCGAATATAATGATTTTTTATAAATTTCGTACATATTTTATTAACATTGTTATACTATAAAATTTCGTACTGAATATAATTAGTTTTAAAATTTTCGTACGTAAAATTGTATTTAAAAAAGAAAATATTTTGGTTGGATACAAATAATTGAAGTAGGCATTTGGTTCATTATGGCAACTGTATGTGTCAAACTACCCAAAATCATTTAAGTTACAGATTTATTTATGAAAACTGAGTAATAGTTGGAGGGTAAAGATTGTATTCGGCTTAAAACGCAGAAGCTACTCTGATTATCAAAGCCATGTTTCGATCCTCCTGTGGGTTATGGGCCCATCACGCTTACGCTACGCTACTTTGAATTGTTGTGTATTTCTATTTACATATTACCATTCACAATCACAGCATGAGATTATATCGTATTTTAAGAGTCTCATACAATTGAAACAATAACTGATATGGTCAAACTGCAGCAAAGATTTTGTGTTTGGACCATATCATTGTTTTGTGCAGCTTACGAATTAGTCAGTCACCCTTTTTGTTGATACGTTGGACTTAGTTCTTTCTATATATAGAAAGTGAAGGTAATACTTGCAAAACTTTGACTTGAAGGATTCAAAGTACATACAACACTAATCTTAACCAAGACACTTGACTTTGACCAGTTCAAGGGAAGGTCAAAGATGAGTTCTGTATAAATCAAACTCATTCACGTTGGTTGTTGGCCTCTCTTTTTCCTATTGCTTTTGAGTTTATCTAATTAAGAAAATCAAAGCAATGCTTGATATTCCTCGAGATATTTTAATCGACATTCTTTCAAGATTGCCTGCAAAGTCTCTAGGCCAGTTCAAATCAGTATCCAAATATTGGCTTTCTTTAATTTCATCTGAAGAGTTTATTAAATTTCATCATCATCAAGCCCTCTTCGATACTAATACTAATCATTCCCGAGTGTTTGTCATATCAACTCATTCACTCCACTCAATCAACTATGAGTCACCATCATGTTATGAAGGCATTGATGATGATAATGCAAGATCCATTATCAGTTTAACCGATCCGTTTGAAAAAGAATCAGTTATTGAAAAGAAATTAGGTTCTTGCGTTGGTTTGATTTTCTCGGTTTGTTATGATGATTGTATTCTTTTGTGGAATCCCACTACTGAAAAGACCCGAGTAATACCTGACCCATTAACACCATTCTCCGATGCCACTCGGTTTTTTGGGCTCGGGTATGATTTCTCTATCGATGATTACAAGATGGTTAGCGCCTCTAGATCCATGTCTAGTAATATTATCAGCTGCCAAGTTTTCAATCTCAAAACCGGCTCGTGGAGGATGGTCCAAACCTCCCACGTGAGTGTCAAAGACCCTAGTATGATCGGGTCTTTTTCAAATGGTGCGATTCATTGGATAGTTAGACATAGACCACATCATGATGATTTAAACAAACATGAAGCAATACTTTCGTTTGATATAAAAGACGAGGTCTTCATTGAAATTGTTTTGCCAAAACCAAATGGTGGTGAGAATGAGCAAAGTGGATTTCGGTGTTTAGGAGATTTGAAAGGTTGTTTGTATGCAGTTTACGGTGGTACTGATGGTGTGGATATGGATGTGTGGGTGATGAAGGAATATGGTGTTGAAAACTCATGGAGTAAGGTGATTAAATTGGATTGGATTAGATTTGATTGTGATTATGTTATGACGCCGGTGTGTTTTACACATGAAGATGATGTTGTGATTGACTTGGATTCATGGGACTTGGTGAGATTTAATGTAAAAGATAATACCATAAAGAGATTTAAGAAATATAGTACTGATTGGTATTTATGGGTCGTTTATACTGAGACTTTGGTGTCACCTTATGGTTAGATAGACATTTGATCTTCATGGGTGGAATTAGAGGATTTCTGGTTGGCATACTTTTTTTATATGTTCTTGATGGTATAATATATATATTTCGTATGTTATCAAAAGTAAGAATTTATCATTTAGGATTTATAACATCAGAACCAACTCTCTTCTTCTCAAGCCACCACACCGGCCACCTATAACCACCATAGAACCTTGGCTAGCAGCACAAACGATGGTGATCTTATTGAACCAAACTGTAGTTCGGTTGGTGAAGTGTTTTTATAGTTTTGGGATGTTATAGCATGGCTCAAGTGATCATATCATCTTCAAGAATGGTTTTTTACGGTTACAAATATAAAAAATAAAATGAATTTAGTTTAAAGATATATTTGTGAAAAGATTGTTATTTTGCATAATTTAGCAACTACAAAAAAGGATACGGAAGCTACTCTAATATATATCAGAGCCAGGTTTCGATCCTGGGACCTGTGGGTTATGGGCCCACCACGCTTCCGCTGCGCCACTCTGATTTGTTAACTGTTTTTATCAGGATATAATAGAAGACCATTAATTACATCATGAAGTCTGGACATTACTAACTGGTCATTTGTTTGTATGTTCCAAAATCCGAATGCGTTCTGATAACAAGACCCACTTCACATACAACAAACCATACAAGTCAAACCAGATTAAAATCAAGATTTTAGTTAACGGTTTTAATTAGCTTTTATATGCTTTGATTTTGTTGTTAATTATTCTTAGATATACGATGGTGTATAAAGATCCTATGCCTATTTTAATTAGCAACTTCATGAGGAAAAGATGAAATTATCATAATAAAACCCGTTGAAGGGTTGTCTGGGTTTGGTGAGACCCACACCCGTGAAATCGGGTTAAATGCATGAGAAGCCTTCATTTAAAAATAAAACAATCTCATGGTTTTAAGATAATGTAGGAAGCAACCATAAAGCTTTTAAAGGTTTCGTTTATATATATTTAAGATTAAAAGCCCAAATGGTAAGTGTGAAGTTCATGTATCGCAATTATAGGCATCACTGTGTGTCAAGAAATCACATACACCTATATTTTATTTATCATCAAATATTATTAATCATCCTTGAACCTACCTTTTATTATATCTTAACTTATATATGATTAGAATGTTGAATTGGCTATATATATATATATTTCACTTAAATAAGTATCTAATCTATCTATTAACTATATTATTAAAGCAAGATGGTTTTTCCACATTACATTATTATAGAGTGTCCACATTGGATTCCACATAAGCAATTACTTTAAATATATTTTTCACCTAATTAGCATTATTAAAATGTATAACAATTCATTAAATGCATAAAATCCTCTATCCATTTTTTCATTTAATTACCATTCTAAAATTATATTAAGCTATTCATATAAATTTAGAAAGACTAATATTTATTTTTTACAATTCAATATAAAATTCTTCATCAATTTTATTTTATATTCATTTAAATCAATAACAAAAGTTTGACTATATAAATCAATACAATGGCTAAAATCTTGGAAAATTATTAAATGCTGAAAATCAGGACAAATCTTTTATTTTTTTTATATACATGTAATTCAATATTAAAACTTTAAGTTATAATTTGATTTAAATGAATATAAAATAAAAGTCATAAATAAAAATTATTATATGAAATAACTGAATTTACGTATTACATGTAATAATTTTTATTTTTATTATAATTTTCACCCGTGTGAAACACGGGGTCCAACCTAGTAAGGGTCCAACCTAGTAATATAATAATGTAAGAATAGTTTATTATTTGGCAAAGTGTAATTTAGACACTACCTACAAATATAAACTTTGTTGTAAGTTGTAACCAACCTTTGATTAGCATAATTAACTATAGAATTTCTACCAAACTGTAATAAAAAGTTATATGAATAAACTTTATTTAAACCTATACAAGTATATGGTTGCTTTCATTCATAAATGTATATTATTAAAAAATAATGCTGTTTATAACATTTAATTTGGTAAATTAATATATCCTTCTAATCATATTTCTGAATCATGTTCAGGGACATTGTAGCTTATGTATCGAAAAGTTATGCTTTGAAAAAGATAATATTTTGCATATACAAAATTCCTTCTATTTATTTTCAGTAGTTAAATGAATTATCCTAGCCGTTTAAAAAAAAAGAATTGTCCTAAAAGTTGCTTAAAATGTGGGAACGTTTTTCATTGTTAACTTTTTTTTTTAAACTGTAATTCTCATGTCTTTTAAACACATGTTACATCATTTTATTTTAATGAGTATTATACTTGTTTTTTTTCTCTCATCATTATATAACATGATTACACTAAGTTACAGTTGTGAATTTTCCAATCATGAGCGTTTCACAAGAAAAATAATGTAGTAGCAACTAAGTTTTAATCATGTTTAACTATACTCGTTTAATTACTTTACCGTGTTGTAAAAAATACATGACTCATTAAACTTCAAATGAAACTATTGTTAAACTTTCTTTTCTTTTTTTTTTACTATTTTCTTTTACTTTTCTTTTTTACAATAAGTTAAATTCAAAAAAAGCAACACTTAATACTTCCATAGTAACATGACATGCAATTTTTTTTAATTATTAACGAAGTTTTAGTTTTTAAAATTAAAAAAAAAAATGTTAACCGAATATAACTAAACAACGGAACAAAATTTTAACTGTTAAGCTAGATAGATCGCCAAATCAATCCATTTAATTAAACACTAGCCAGTTGCTTGCGCGATTCAGCGGTGTATGCACAAACGCAACCGGTGTTAGTACGTTTGTAACATCGCAACGGTATGTGCGTAACCCGAGGTGGTATACATTCAACATGGCATCGGACGTGTAACCAGTGCCAGTAAGTGCGTCACATAACGCTTATGCGCAAGGCATCTGATATGTATAAACAATGTCATCCGCGTAAATGATGCTTGAACTTGCGAAACTGGTGGCGACAATCAAGAAGGAAAGATGAAATGTACAGTAATTTCAAATAAATTACTTTTAACCCTATTCATTTTGACGGACATGCTCCGACCTGAAAACATTTTAACTCGAAGCCTGTTTTGACATGACCCCGTTTAGTCTAAACCATCCCATCCTGACATGAACTAAATTAACCCTTTTTGTATAAACCTGTTCCAACCATAACTCATTTCGATACCATTAGCCAAACCTGCCGGTCCTGCTCGATCGTTGCCAGTAATAGCTGGTTATCACGTAGCATGCTAGTTTTTTAAAAATTAATATACTATAGTAATATCATACTCAAATTAAAGAGAATAAAATGCTCGTTTTTATAGTGTAATTTTTTAGAAACAAAATTTGCGTGTGAATAAGTTATGGCTGTTAAAAGTCGTGGGGGTAGGTGGTTTCGAATGAGAGGAAAATGTATAATTATTTATAAAATTAACAAAACTTGATTGGAGTTGAAGGACCATTATTATAAATTATTTTTAAATATGTAAAGACTATATTATCCCTGCATTTATAAAATTATATGCATTACTACTTGTATAATATACAATAAGGATGGTACCTCTTAAAATTTAAGAGTTTTCTCACTCCTATATTATATATAGATAGTATAGATATCATGTGTAATTACTAAAAATCTGATTATTTTTATACCGTGACACTTAAATTTTTTAGTCTTGTGGGGCCTTTATTATTTTCTTTAAAAAGTTACAAAAAGGAAAATAGAAAGCAACACACATTACTATGACAAGTCTCTCTCTTCTAGACTCGAGCCAACCAACGGTCGAACAGTTACAGTTGGAAAAAAACACATTTTATTTCTTCAAATTTATTATTATTACGTTGTTCGATAAAGCTAAAGAAAGAAAACTGAACAACAAAAATGCTTGCTTTTCTCTCTTCACATTTTTATTAGGGTTCTTGTTTACAGATACTTAACAGTTAACAACACTCTGTTCTGTTCTGCTCTGCTCTGCTCATATCCAGCTCACACAGTAAGTTTCACATGAATTCACTCATGGGCTTTATTCCTTTTTGCTCAAAGATCAATCTTTTGTGTTTGTTTCTTTCAAGATTGAATTTTTATATGTGGGTTAAATTAATTAAACACATTCTGTTTCAGTGTGACTTTTTATCTGTTGATCTCAAGACCATTAAAGTTGAATTCTTTGGGCATAGTTTGATTATGTGGAATTCAGAACTCAAGATTTATACTGTTGCTGTTGTGGGTTTACTGTTAGTTTCAATTATACCGAGTTGTTTCGGGTTTACTGATCCTGGTGACTGTAAGTCTTTAACTTGACTCTTTATTTTTTGTTGAGTTTGAAGTGAGAGTTTTTAGCAGTGCATATTTTTTCATTAATTTTACAAACACTAGCTGTACCATCGTATGGAAATTCAAACAAATCCGTGAGCTACTCGTGGTGGACTTTTGGACTCAAACCGAACCAAAAACCAAAATTTCGGTTTTTGATTTGGTTTTCAGGTTGGGTTCGGTCAGGGCATTTTCAGTTTTGCTATTCAGGTTTGAAAATTTTGGGTCGAAACAAAATTTGCTCAGAATTTGGGCTACAATATTTGGTTACACTAAACTTTTCTATATTATACTTAAAATTCAAAAATAAAAAAATAACTCATAAATTCAGTTCAGGTTTTGTGATTTGAAATTTAAATACATGCAAAACCGAAACCGAACCGGAAGTTTAGTTTTTATGAAAACATAAAAAATCAAAAACCAAACCTTTGGTTTTCGTTTGGGTTCGGTTATTTCGGTTTCATGCACACCCTACAATATTGGTCGGTAAGAGGGAGAGATGTTATAATAGCACGTGGTTTTTGTTTAAACAAACCACAGTTCTTGAGAAAATGCAAATAACAAAGCAATTTTTAGTTTATTATTACTATTACTATTACTATTGTTATTGTTAATCTTTCTATTTACAAATTCTTTGTTACAGTTATAGCAATAAATAGTCTATACGCAACCCTTGGTTTCCACCCTCTTCTAGGATGGCAATTTGGAGCAGGAGATCCATGTTCAGAAGGTTGGCAAGGCGTCCAATGCGTGAATTCCAACATAACCGGGATGTATGAATTAAATTATCATATTTTCTTGAAAAATAATTTTGATCAATTTTTTTAGTTACCTCTTGAGTATATGCAGAGTCCTTAACAATGCTAGCTTGGGAGGTGAACTCAGTGACAATTTGGGAGCTTTTGCTTCGATCATACAAATGTGAGTGACATAAGTAATTCACTGTTTTTTTTATATAAATTATAACTTTCTTCAAGTTGGTATGCTTATAATCGGTCTTCGAATGCACAGAGATTTGAGCAATAATCACATTGGAGGCAGTATCCCACCAAATTTGCCGCTTACATTAAAGACCCTGTATGTTAATGATTAACAATATTTATTTTCAAGAATAACATATTTTTTTTGGGAGTGATATAACATCTTTGTTTTTAACTTCTTGTTAGATTTCTGTCTGGAAACCAACTTATGGGAAGCATACCCGAATCTTTGTCTATGTTAGGTCAACTGACAGACTTGTAAGTTTTGTGTTAAGTATTATCTTTTATCAAGACTATATGTAATCTTCTTTTATCACCTCTTTTCTGTTAATACACTTATAGGTCGTTGAACAACAATCATTTGAGCGGTGTCATTCCGGATTCCTTTCAACAACTTAAGGGCTTGATTAATCTGTACGCCTTCTTTTTTTTAATCCTAATGTTTCATTTATGTTTTATTAAGATAAGTTTTGTATGTCATGGAATTGAGTCATAAATCCAAGCTCTTCACAAAATGCAAAATACACAAAACTTTTCTTTATAATCCTTGAGGTGGTACTTTTAGCTCGCTCACTTATGAAACGGTTGACCGGTCAAGGGGGGGGGGATAAAAACAAAATCTAAAAGAGAAACAGGTAAAACATGTCAAAAGGCGCCCAGATCGGTATTTTATTGCATAACTGAAATAATTTTAAAATCATACCTGAAATGCTAGTTATTTACAAAAAATATTGACAGAAAATGATTGACATCATTTTTCTGCCTATAGTAAATGAGTATATCATGTTTGTAACTTGTAGTTATATTTTGAATTTAATGCCTTGGTCGCAGGGATTTGTCTATTAATAATCTAAGTGGTCCTTTACCTCTTTCCATGGCGAACTTGTCATCAATTTCCACGCTGTAAGACACATAGTTTACACGCTTAAAACATTTTCAAACTTTAACATCATGCCATGTCACCCTTCCTGGTTTTAATTTTGATGAACAGATCTTATTTGAGTATTTTATTTTTGCAGGCACTTGCAGGACAATTATCTTACCGGTGTACTGGACGTGTTGCAAGATCTTCCCCTTATTGATCTGTACTATATTTTTTCCATATAAAACTTTTCTAAAGGCTTACAGTTTCATCTATTTTGCTTTGATTATTATGCATGAAAACTTGAAATAAATATTTTGTTGTTACATAGGGATATTGAGAATAATCTTTTTTCTGGGCCAATACCTCCAAAATTGTTGAACATTCCAGACTTCAGGTAAAAAAGAAACACAACAACTAGTGTTTTAGATTAGAAATTGTTGCATGAAAATAATAGTTACACCTTCATGCAATACAGAAGCAAAGGAAACCCCTTTAATACAACTGTTATTCCTTCACCACCAGCCTTCTCTCCATTGCCATCACCTTTCGACTCGCAACCACCCGGAATTGAAGTATTTGGACCGTCTTCTTCAGAGATACCGCACCCTTCCAAGTCTCGATTGAGTAAAACAGTCATGTCGGTTGCCATTATTGGATTCTTAATTCTTGTTTTATTTGCACTTGGATTTTGCATTTATGTGTCAAGACGGCGCAAAGAAAAGTCAGCCATCAAAGTTGGCGATCACACGACGAACTCAATGCTAAAAAAGTCTTCTTCATATCAGTCTGATCATAAAAAGAATGGTATGTTTAATCTTTTTCTTTTCACATGCTTAACTACCTTTATTCTAAACGAAACCAAATACTTTCAACATCAATTAAGATACCACCGTTTTACATGCTTGTCTATACGCAAAAGGGATATAGAAACTAACCAACTTGTAACAACCTATGCTGACGTGTCACCTAACTAACATAACTAACTTCTACAATATATTTGTAGGAGAGGAAAAAATGGAAACGATTTCCAAGAATCTGACACCACCTTTACCTCCACAACTTCTTACCGGAGAAAGACCCGTTGTTAAACCGCTTCCAGTTCCATCAACAGGCCCAAATATATCAAGCAATTTAGATTCTACAAGATCTTTCTCAATTTCATCCCTTCAACAGTATACAAATAGTTTTTCTCAAGAAAATATAATTGGTAGAGGCATGCTTGGCACAGTGTACCGGGCCCACCTTCCTAACGGGAAGGTAATGTTTTCTTAAAACTAAATAGGTTGAAATTTCACCTTTACTAACAACTTATTCACCTACTTTATGTTCTTTTAGCTACTGGCTGTAAAGAAACTGGAGAATTCAGATTCAAGGCAATGGAGTGATGAAGATTTCATGAACTTGGTGTCAAGTATCTTAAAAATTCAAAATGAAAATATAGTTGGACTCGTTGGTTACTGTTGCGAACATGGTCAAAGACTTTTTGTCCATGAGCACTGTAAAAATGGGACATTACATGAAGCACTGCATCTAGATGAAGATATTCATGAGAAACTTTCATGGAAAGCTCGTGTAAATATGGCCCTTCAAGCTGCAAAAGCACTGGAGTGAGTACATCTTTCAACTTTTGTCTTCTTCCACCTCGTAACTTGAAAGACGATTCGGCCCATTTACCCTAAAGTGGGCCGTGTTCGGTTATAATTTATCTACAACGGGTCAAATGGGTAAACTTTAATAGCTTAGCTAGATGTGAAACTAGTTGAATTGGTCGAAAGTAAACAAAAGTGTCTCCAAAGGTTACAAGCTACAACCTTTAGTAGGTTATTATGCTGGTAGAATACATTAGGTTAGGCCCATTTTGTATTAATTGTATAGTCTGCCCATTAGTGTTTCTTAGATGTTATATCACAAGTATTAACTACAAGTGATTTTTCATTTAATTGTTTTGCTTATTAGGTACCTGCATGAGGCTTGTCAACCTCTTGTTGTCCACCAAAACTTCAAATCTGCGAATATTCTGCTTGATGAAGAGCTCAATGCACACGTTTCAGATTGTGGTTTGGCTCCACTAACACCATTGACCTACATTAGTGAGGTAGATATCTTGTGTAACAACCATAACATTGAAATTTTTATAACTGATTTTGACAGTTAGGTTATATTATATCAGTTGCAAGGTTCAGGTTATGGTGCCCCAGAGTTGGAGTCAGGAAGTTATACCTACCAAAGTGATGTTTATAGCTTCGGAGTTGTTATGCTAGAACTTCTCACCGGTCGAAAAGTTCATGACAGGTTATCCATCTAATAAGTCAACTCTTGACTTTCAAGTATTGGGGGATACTTGACTTTTCTTATTATCTAAATATTAGAATTTTCAAAATTTTATAAAAAGATAATTAGAGGTGGCATTTTGACCCAGGTTTCAAACTTTTATAATCACTCATTTTACCGGATCTCTTTTTGATCCATGACACAACTCGACGATTTTACTACCTTTAAGATGAAACGTCTATTGTATTTTGTATAGTTAAAAAATAACTACTATTATAATTACAGATCAAGAGCTCGTGGGGAGCAATATTTGGTAAGATGGGCGGTTCCTAGGCTTCATGATATAGAAGCGTTGTCAAGAATGGTGGATCCTTCTCTTGATGCTGCCTATTCGTCCAAGTCTTTATCTCGCTTTGCAGATATTATTTATCTTTGCGTTCAGGTAGACTTTTCTTTTGTGCATGGATACATTCTTTCCGTTTTTCATTATTGAAAAGAGTTTGACTCTTTGGTTCAAACATAACATTTTCCAAAATGGAAGAGAATCCATGTGTTGGATTTCTTGTTTAGTAGTGATAATGACAAGTTAATATACCTTTAGTTTTTGCTAAAAATAGAATGTGTTTTTATTGTTGACATGATAGTGAGTCCCACACTTAAGACTAATATTCAACAATAAGATTTGACGATGGTTTGACTTTTTGGGTCAAAAGGACTGGCCAAGATTATATGACTGCGTCAATAAATCATGTACAAGAATATCTGTAGGTTTGACCTCAAAAGTCAATTGATGGTTTGACTTTTCGGTTCAAAAAGATTGGTCGAGGTTTGATCTCTACATCAAACAATCTGGCTTTGTGGGTAAGAAAGAATGAAAGTCAACATCAAGAGTTTATGACTACTTTAATACATCATGACTACTAGAATAAGTTGAATTACTGTAGATTTGACCTCAAAAGTCAAAAGAATGAATGGTTTGCTTGTTCAACCTTTTTTGGTTAATCATTATAGCTGCAGTCATTAAAATCTTTTACTTTTCTGCAGGCCGAACCAGAGTTTAGACCACCAATGTCAGAAATCGTGCAGTATCTCGAGCATATGACCAAGATGAAGGATTGATGGTAGCTTACATATGGTCATTGTCAATTTGTAGAAATGTCAAGGCAGCAGAAACAGATTCTTTGATTTCTAGTTCATCGGAGTGTTGTCGGGCTGACAATTTCTTCATGGGACTTTGCCACTCTTCTAGTTTAAAGTAGGATATATGTCAATGTGTTGGTTCATTTTGTTTGTTGTATAATTATGCAACTGCTTTTATGTTATGGAATATTTATTTTTTAATTTAATTCTTATTTAGTAGCTAACTGGATACATCATTTTTTATGTGGAGAAACTACTATATATTCTAAGGACCTGCATTTTTAGTAATTTGGACTCCATGGGGTCTACTACAGTCTATATAGTTTACATGGGCTAAACAAGCCGTGTTCAGATATTTTTCACCAACCTGAATGTGACTCATGTATTTACAGGTTGACACAAATTGTTTTTTGATAAATAAGAAATTCGATGACTAGAACAATCTGGCCTAACCAAGAATAGATGTTGCTGTTCTTATGAGAAATGGTGTTATAATCAGCATTAGAAATAGTTTGGATAAAAAATCAAGATTTAAAGAAATTTCTCTGGTAAACAATAATGTCTTTGTAATCATATAATATCAAGAATCAACCGTTTAATTCCACATGAATGAGTTTATAGGGAACTAACAAATTCAGCTACAAGAAAAGTCATGCCAAGATGTTTTAATTAAATTTAAATGTCTTCCCATTTTTAAGGCACAAATTAGAAACGTCCATGTTTAGAATTAAGCAATTGTGTGCTGACGCCTCCTACTAAGGTCTAAACTGAAGTAACTCGGTTGGTTACACATGTGTAACTTTAGTGGGAGGTCACCGAGGGCGTCTTTCACCAGTGGACATTCGGGCGGGTAGGCTTTTTTCTCGAAACTGGAGATAACTTGGAGATGCTTTAGGGTTCCGTACAGCTTAGTCGGCCAGATGTCGGTGGACTTTTATCATTTGGTCACTCCGCACAAAATATCTGGTCAATTCTCTGTTTATTAACAGTTGATAATAAAATAAAAACTTTTTGAAAAACAAAAGGAGTAAAAAAGAAAACAAAATTGGATGCCTATCTTAGAGAGAGAAAGAGAGGGAGAGAGAATTTACAGGGAAACCATTCTTCTTCGTATTTGTAATTTTGTATCATCAATTCATCCATCATTATCATTATCATATTCCTTCTTCCATATTATTTCAAAATTTTCAGACCCAATTCTTCTTTCTTCTTCTTCTTCTTATTATTTAATCTTCTTTCTTAACCCCTTTACTTTACTTTTTCTGATTCCGATTCCAATTCCGACCGATAATCAACCCTCCAAACCTCAAAACCGAACACCCTTTTCGACTTTCTTTCGCCGGCGTCGGAATAAGGGTTTCTGTTAGCGTGCGCCGGACGCCCTGTTTTTCTTTTTTCATGATATAAAAGGTGGGTTTTGGCGGGAATGGATGACGCCATGAGGAGGAAGGTATGGGGTACGTGGGAGGAGCTTATCCTCGGCGGTGCTGTTCTCCGCCACGGCATCGGTGACTGGGACCTCATTTCCTCCGAACTCCGAACCCGAACCGCTTACCCGTTTTACTTAACCCCAGAGGTCTCACATACTATTTCATTATTATTATTATTATTTGCTTGTAGTAGTAGTTTAATTAAGTAGTTTAATTAAGACAAAACGGCAAAACTAGTCCTTTATGTTTGAACGTTTTTTCAATGGACGTTCTTTCGCGAAAGAAATGACATAAAACATACTTTATGTTTCAAATCCTTTGCATGTTATGTCCTTTGGCGCTAACCCAGTTTATTTTCTGTTAAATCTGGCCATGTACAATGCATATGAGGGTAATTTGGTAACTTTGCCTATCGTCTTTATCCCTCCAAAATCCAAAACCAGCACTGCCACCACCTGTTGCTGACCGCCACCGCCTACCACCTGCTGTCACCATCACAGTCCCCTTCATATTTCTTCAAGCCCAAATTCACCCACCACCCGCCCCCATCATCACCACCCCTTTCATCATTCACGTCCTCGTCTTGTTCATGACCGACAGACACCTTAGAGAAAACACATCCAACCATCTCCGTCACCGTTAAGCACCACACCCACCAACCTCCTCAACCATGTCACTGATATGTGGATCTCGCCGTTGCCATCTCCGTCGTCATCGACCCCGCCGCCGACAAACATCATTACCCAATTTTCCACAGCTTCCGACCATCTCCGCCAATCCCGCCACACCCCACCGCTGAAAACAGTCCACGGCTTCCTCTCCGACTAGCTCAACAACAACAACATAACAGACACTAAAACCCCCAATTTTCCATAACCAATTTCTGAATTAGGGTTTCCAAACCCAAAACCGAGGTATTAGAACATAAAATTGTGGGATCTGGATCTTTGTTTACTCGTTGTAAAACCTTAATTAAAAAAAATCAAACAATAGCTACACTGCAATGGTTCCACAACCCCACTCGTTAACGGTGGTCACGCTACTCGCCATTATACTCCTCTACATATAGGGTTCAATTGATCGGAGTAAACTGGGCGGCGGCCGCCGCCTCCCACCCGCTGCCGCTATCCACGGTTGAAGTGTGAGAAGCTTGAAAGCTGAGTAAAGAAGCGTGAGAAGCTTGAAGCTCGAAAATAGCAATAAAAAATAGAGTAAAGAAGAGAGAGGGAGTATTTGGTGGCGGTGGCCGACAGAAAATATGGTAGCCGGAGATGGTGGTGGTTGGTGATGGTGATGGTGATGGTAGTGGTGTAAAGAGGGAGAGATAGAGAGAGGATGAATTGAAGGTTGCAGAGAGAGAGAGAGAAATCTTTAAATATTTTCATCTTAGCTCAAAGTTTAATTTATCTATATAAATAGTCCCTCAAAGAGTAAAAGACGAATTTACCCTCATGTGCTTTGCACATGATTAGTTTTAACGAGAAAACTTAACTGGGTTAGAGCCAAAGGACCTAACGTGATATAATTTTTTAACAAAATGGATGATTTCTGCCATTAAGTTTGCGTAAGGACAACCACTGAAAAAACGTACAAACATAAATGACTAGTTTTGATGTTTTGTCTTTAATTAAAAAGTGAAATCGTAACGAATTATGTGTTTTGTATTGAGTGGAAAAACATTTTGTCATGTGGGCCCACCTTTCCTATTTTATAAAATTTGATACAAACTAACTATTTCTTAATGAAGAAAAGTGTATGAATTTGCTTTCAAGAAAATGAAAGAAAGCAAATGGGATAAATTGATAATAGGTGGCTTTTAAAGATTGTTTCCACATTTTTATTTTTATTTTAATAATCACATGGGAAATGAATGAAAGATTGTTTGTGTTTCTATCTATTATATTAATCCAAATTGAGGTTACCATAATAGTTAACTAGAAAATGCAAGTGTTTGATTAATGACAAGTAGTTTTGATGAAAGTGGTGGTTTTTTGCTTATCTGAAAAACTGTTGTTTTGTACTCACATTATACAACCTGCAGGCATGTAGAGCGAGGTACGAAGAACTGCAACAACGCTTTACTAGTTGCAAGTGAGGATCCTGTTTTTTTCACACCATGTATTTATACTAGAGCTAGAGCTACCCCACCCGCACACACTTGCACTTGCTTGTGGTCCAAGAATCAAGCTCATGGTTCTCAGTCGACACCTACATTTGGGTCATTTTCACTCCTAAAGTCGAACTCTTTTTAGTGATTGATTTTTGAACCACTGAACTTGGTTTAGTTTTATGGTTTCAAAATAAAACGATTACAAAAATGTCAATAAACCTGTGTAGTTTGCAAACTTTGTGCTTTTCGACCAATTGCAGAGATATAAACTAAAAAAAGAAAACTACTTGATCTTGTCAAAATGATGTATGTTTTTGTTACTGTGTTTACAATGAAAAGTCAACCAGGATGGTTAAGAAAGTCAAAATCACTATTTGATTTTGTCAAACTTGTTATACACAGCGCGATTGTTTTTTAAACAAATCTTGAACAGGATTTAAATTTATTGGTCACCATGGTTTTAATCCGTTAGATATTGGTATGATGAGCTTCGTGAACGTCGAGTAGCTGAATTGAAGCGGGCCCTCGAGAAATCAGAAGAGTCAATCGGGTCAGTCTCATCTTTTTCATTTTATAGGTCAAACCTATCAATTTTTTACTGTTTATGCACTTCTTTATGAGTAAACTTGGCCAAATGGTTATACTTAGTAACTGGTCAAAACGGGCCGCGTTGACCCAGAACACCTTTTGTCCAAATCCTTATTGAATAGTTAATCGATTCAAATATGATTCAAAAGTTTTCATTTTTCCAATCTACATTTCCATAATTTATCTAGAATCACGCATACTATGTATGTTTTTTGGCATTTTTGCTAGGGGTGGCAATTTCGGACACGACACAAAATGAATCACGTTTTGGGTTGACGTATCCAACATGTTTAAAAAACGGGTGGTGTTCAGGTTTGATCTGTTTAAACAGTTTTGTTAAACAAGCTGATCCGCTAACTTGTTTAGTTAAACTGGTCGACCTACTTGAAGAATAATCTTGAATTATCACTAAAGTTGATGGTTTGTTTTAATATGGATTATTCTAGAATAAGTTTGCCTTATTTCCCAAGTTAGGTTTGGCTTGGAGAGCAAGTTTAGTAGGTCTATAAATAGGGTCTAAATTATTAGTTTTATTTGTGTGAGAGTCAAGAAGTCTCTTCTCCATGTAAGTTTGTTATGTTCGTGATGTTCGTTTGATAAGTTTGTTTGGTTATATGAAAAGAGTCGCGGGTTGTCACCCCAATATCTCGTGTTTGTTTGTTCGTTTGATCTGTCTGGGCCAACACTACTAACCCGTTTATGACTCCTTTAACCCATATCCTTACAACCCACCCACTCGATCAACACATTTACAACTTGGCTATAACCTGTCAACCCGTTTGACACGTTTAGATTAATTGGTTAAATGGGTCGTGTTTGGGTTACACGATTGTAAGTGTGTGCGGGTTAGGATTGATGTTTTTGACACAAATAAAAATATGGGTCGTGTTCGGGTTAACAGTTCAACCAGCCAACCCGACATGGTGGCACCCCTAATTTTTGCTGAAACAACAATTAGGTTGCAACAAAATGTGAAATATTATGAATCAAATAGTCAAATTGTTTTTGCTTCATCAGCTACGGCTTTGCTTAGAAACTGCAACTTTTCTATAGGCTTCTGGTATCAAAGCTTGAGAATATCAAAGCTCAAAGTGTGACAAGTGATCAAATCTATTACAATTCAAGCCAGACCGAATCCCCACCTCTATCATCACCAAAAACAAACACGGTCAACATTAAAAGTATTCAAAAACAAGGATCAAAAGATGAATTTGAAGTATCTGCTGGAAGCTTCACCCAAGATCTTGAAAATCTTGAAACAAAACCGCAACCCAAACTAGATTCACCCGAAGGAAAACTAGAAGCACCTGAATCATGCATGATTAGAAAAAGAAGAGGGAAACGAAAGAGGAAAGATGGTAATTGGGATGCGAAAGAAGATTTCGTAGAGGGTGAGAATTTGGGGTCTAGTAGCGGGATTCGGCAGGGCGAGACTTCAACGAGCAGTGGTTGTGTGCGGTCGTCAAGCGCAGATGCAGAGGGACCACAGTTTGATGATTTGGTGGGAATTTTTAATTCTGTTACAGAGAACCAGTATGCAATGGTCTTTAGACGTCGTCTTGATAGTCAGGTAATAAATGACCTCAGTCTTGGGTTCTCTTCATTGACATGTTTAGTTATCAGCGGTCAAGTTGGGTTGTGTTGTATGAAACACGAAATAAAAAAAAAGCTAAAAAGGAACAGTTAAACCGTAAACGGGCTGAAAGTTGCCCAGGTCTATTTTCAGGACATACAAGTATACAACCTCCTAAATTGATATTATTTAAAAAATTTTGGATTATTATTGTAAAATTACTATTTTCCTTTATGGGTCATTCCAACTTGACCCTGACCCGGGTTGATCGCTGACACATACTGTTTAGTTTTTTTAGCCTGGCCAGCTTTGACTGGTTAACAGCCTGCCCGAACTGCTTGTCTTGCTACCTCTAATAATAACCGATAGTATGTAGCGAAAAACAAGTGTGATGGTTTGACTTTTGTGGTCAAAAGGTCAAACTCACTGCTTTTCAAATTAAGGGGACTCTGTTGTGTGAGGGTGAATTGTTCAACTCAAGCACAGTCCATGTTTAATCACACATCAAAAGGTTTGGCAAGTGATAACCAAGTTGTAAACATGTTAATCGAGTTGATGGGTTGTAAAAGAATGAGTTAAGCAGGTTGGCGGGTCGACTTTTTTAACTAAAGGGGTTAAATAGGTTAACCCAAACACGGCCCTTTTCAAAATTGCTACCCCTATTTTTGCCATTTTATATGTAGACAAGCTATTTCTTCCAAGATTTAAAAAACCCTTGTCAATCTTGATAATGAAGTTTAGTCCGTTGACCCAAGAAGTCAAAGTTTTTTTTATAGTCCATCCGTTGACCTTGAAAGTCAAGTCTTTTTTTTTTTTTGCAGAAACGAGCACGGTATAGAAAAACCATCAAGCAACATATGGATATTGACACAATACGATCAAGAATTGCTAACAACTGTATAAAGTCAGCGCGAGAACTCTTCAAAGACTTGCTTTTACTTGCCAATAACGCCCTCGTGTTCTACTCAAAACGGACACGAGAGTACCAGTCTGCATTGACCTTTCGGGGCATATTAACCAAAAAGTACAAAGAGTTATTAACCGATTCTAGCAGCAGCAACAGTAGCAGACCGTTATCATCTGTCCTATGTTTTCCTTCAATGTCCACTCCTGTGAGACCCCGAAGTGTTAGACCACGGGCCCCATGTAAACAACCGAAGCTCGTGGTTAAGTTTCCAGTTAATAGCCCGATGGCGGGCCCACATGGGTATTTGAAAGTCAGCAGTAATTCCATTTCTAGTACCCTGAATCCCGAGGCCGAAGGGAGTAAAAAGTCAAATGTTGACTTTCTTGGTGCTGGTGATCCGAAAACCATTAAAAGAGGATTAGGGCGGTCGAGGAGGGTTGGAGGTGGCAGTAGAGGTGGTAAACAGCCGCTGCCACCACCTAGAAATTGTGTACATCAGAAAAAGACTCATCAAAAGTGATGGATGCTGAGGTGGATTTGTTGATAGTTGTCTTTTTCGTAGTTAAAAGTTATTATGTCATTAGTTGGCTTATCTGTTGAGGAAATCTTCAGAAAGTTACTATTAGTAGTTTAGTACATGAGTTTGATAGTTGTCCTTTTCATCAACTGTAAGCAATATCAGGTGATAAAAATTTAGAAAAATGAAGAATGTGAGAATATGATGAAATTAAATGATCTATGATATAAATTGTTTATTGGATTACATCGAAACAGAAGGCAAGCGGGCAACAAGCTGCGCCGCTACCCCCTTTTGAATCGCAAAACCCAATCTTTTAAAAACTATATTTGCTGATCTTGAAGTCATAACATTACTATGCATGACCCGCAGAACACGGGTAAGTAGCTCCACAGCTTCAGGCGCGAGGAAACCAAAAGTGTCAAAAGCAAAAGGAATAAATACATGTTGGTTGTCAAGACACGCCTTTTCATGTTTTGCCACCTTACCTGAAGCAGCTTTATTCTAGGCGATTTTATTAAGCATCAAAGTCCTCTAAACGAAGTATGGTTTACATGAAATAAATCATTTTCATGAATCACTACTGACAACAACACCGATTTCCTACACAAGAACCGGTTGAAAACTGCAATCTTTGGCAAAGATGTAAGCAATCCTCCTTTAGCGCACTGCAATCTCCAAGGCATGCTGGAGAAGGAGCTGTATATAAAAACATTCGATTAGTACATTTCTTCATTGTAATGTTTATGGACTGCACTGAGTAACTTTAAAATACAATACATGAAAACTAAAGAAATTTCTCATACCGTAACATGGAACAAACGTCATGAAAAGAAATGCCAACATAAGAAATGCTAGCACAAGAGCACGTTTTGATGTGAAAGCCATTAGTTTGATGTTGGATGTTGCTTGAATGATTGATATTAGAATGAAGAGATGATGGTTGGTGTGGGTGTACCCAATACTTCTTAAATAGTCATATACTCGTATGCATTAAATACAAAAGATATCAGAAGTAAATTATCACTTGAATATTGCACTATAATAGTATATAACTTAACACGATTAAAGAAAAAAAATTTAAAGAATGTTTTGTGAGAAAAGTTATGCATTAAATGTATCAAGAGTAAGATATCGCTTTAATATATTGCATTATAACTTTGCATGATTAAAGGAAAAAAATTTGAAGAATGCTTTGTGAGAAAAGTTAAGCATTTAATGTATCAAGAGTAAGATATCACTTTAATATATTGCACTACTAGGTTATAGCCCGTGTTACACACGGTATAAAATATAATAAAGTAAAAAAATATTATATGTAATACGTAAATTCAGTTATTTTATATAATAGTTTATATTTATAAGTTTTTAATAAGTTTTTGATATATTTAATTATTTATACACTATTAATTTTAAGTTGCAAACCAAAATTAAATGCCTTATGGTTTATCTAACCCGAACAAACCGACCCAAACAACCCGAAACCCGAATAAATAACCCGAAGAACACCCCTAATTCAAAGTATGTCCATTTCATTAAGCACTGTGATGTTTTTGATTCTCCATTTACCTGTTAAAATGATGAAACGATTACTATAAGAATTAATGGTATTTCATATTGAATAACCAATCATTACATGCTTGAAAAATTGGCTGAGGAACTTACGTACTTGCACATAGTAGTTTCTAACATCGACAGAAATGATGGAATTGATGAAAAATGTGTTCTGATCATGTAATCTTATATAGTGATGTAGTTAGCAGTTTATTTTTGTTAAACTTGGTAAACATAAAAATTATTTGAAACATAATTTGATTTTAAGGGGGTGTTTGTTTTTTCTTCAAACATCTTCAAGGGAATGTCTGCACGCGCGCAGACATTACCCTTGAAGACTGTTTGTTTTTTTTCTTAAAACAGATCTTAAGTTATCTTCTTTCATCTTAAAAGAAAAGCAAAGAAATCTTGCTTAAAACATCTTCGCAAAAAAATCATACTCTTATCCCTTTGAAGCCACCCTCTCATCCACTCCTCCCACCACCGTCCGCCACCACCACCCACCGTACGCCACCACCACCATCCCCCACTGCCACCGTCCACCACCATCCACCGCCACTACCCACCGTCCGCCGCCACTACCAGCATCCACCACCACTACCCATCGTCCGCCACCACCACCACCACCACCATCCATCACAGCCACCACCAATCACCACCGTCCACCACCCACCACAACCGTTCATCACCACCACCACCCACTGTCGGACGCCATCACCGTCAACTACCACCGTCCACCACCCACCAAAACCGTCCATTACCACCACCCACTGTCCACCACCACCATCCATCGCCACTACCCACCGTCCGCCGCCACAATTTTATTATTATATTTTCTATGTAACTTGAATAAATGACTTCTATCTTGTGAGATAAGTTTGACAGTTATGCAGACAGTATCAGCTTATAAAAACAAACAGTCTTATATTTTCAGCTTGCAGATCTTCAGACCACATCTTCAGTTGCAGACATGAAAACAGATGAAATCAGCTTGCAGACAGTTTATGTCTGCAAAAACAAACAGCACCTAAGACTAATAAGTAATAAGCATAAATTAAGGAAAAATAAGAGTCAACAGTTTCAACTTATGAGTAATATGCATAAGTTAAGGACTTAAGGCAAAAACGTATTTTTATTTTAGCAACCATTATTTTTTTTACAATTATGTTAATTTGATTTATAAGTATAATTTAATTTAAATATTAATGAGATGGATAAAATATAAAATGCAATTGATTATGTGGCATCCTATGTAGACAACCTAGATGAATGCCATGTGGACAAATGATTTTGCTTTAATATATTAGTAAGATAACTTAAAGGAAAAAAAATTAAAGAATGTTTTGTGAGAAAAGTTACCATCATTGCATTTGATGTATAAGAGTATGATATCCCTTTAATAATATGTTACTAGGTTATTGATCCGTGTACGACACAGACGGAAATATATAAATCGTAAAGTAAACATATGTATCATATCAAAAGACGGGTTATTTTTTAATATATTTTTGAGACAGCAACGTGATTTCTAATTGAAATTTATATTCATACGCAAACAAAGTATTGAAATACATACTTACAAAGAATAACTTTATATGGTAGAATATTTATGAAAAAAATTTAAAACTTTAAAACATAAACTTCATAAAACCAAAACCAAAAACTTAAATAAAACCTAATAACAACAAAACTAAACAAAAACCGAAATGAAATTAAAAAACTAAAAACGATAAATCTGTAGCCGAACCAAAAACTGTAAAAACCAAAACAAACTAAAAAAAAATCGAATCGAAAACGAAACGAAACAACTTTATAAAAACTAAAACCGAACAAAAAACCAAAAGCCGAAATGAAAGCAAAATAAAAAAAAATAACAACCATGAAACTTTGAAAAGAAAAACACAAACTCATTAAGGAATACAGGTATTATTATTATTAATAGTATATTATATTATAATATGTTGAATGTAATTCGATATAATTTTGAATTGTTTTATTAGAAATAAATTATGAGAATACATATTATTTATGGAAAGAGTTATTGCTTTAATAGTAGAGAAAAGTTAAAATACAAAGGGGGACAAAAATGAGAAGGGTGAGAAGGATTTGTGATCACCTAAAAAACCCCTCAAAAAAATTCTCAAAAAATTAATAAAAAAGTCATAATTCAAAATATAAATAAAAAATTAAAAAAAAACAAAAATGTTTCCCTCGTCATTCTCGTTAAAAAAAACACCTTGAAAAGACACAATGCAGAGTCAAAAGACACAATTACTAAAATGAACAAAAGACACAATAAATCGCAAAATATAACACAGTGCCGGACAAATTATAACCCAATGTTGACTAATATAACACAATATCAAGAAAAAATACACAATGACAAGGAAAAAAAGACACAATTAATGACGAAAATAAACACAGCACACAATGATAAACAAAAAGACACAATGATTTTTTCTCTCAACATTGTGTTTTTTTAAGAACGAGAAAGACGGTGGAAACATTTTTGTGTTTTTACTTTTTTTTGTTTTTTTAATTAAATTTTGAGTTGTGATTATTTATTTGTTTTTTTAAAGGGTTTTTTTTATGTGGATATAAATCATTCTCATGTTTCTCATTTTTGTCCCCTTTTAAAATAACTTACCCTTAATAGTATACTAGATAAGAAGGAAAAAAAGATGCTATTAAATGTACACCCATCTATATCTATACATACATACTATTAAAATAATATGTTTTGCTTGTTTTCTATTGGTCCGTTTGATTAACTTCCATATATACAATGCATTCTTAGAATTTGTTGATAATAAAATAATTCAAAAATAAATTACATTCAACATAACATAATTGAATTCTCTAGAGTATCCTTTAAATTTAAAAAAATGTTTAACAATTAATAACAATAATAATTACATAAATTATAGGTTTCAACTCTCCTATTTTTATTACTATCTTTGTGAAATCATTTTTACATTAAACACCGTTTAACCGTTAATAACAATATTAATTAGATTAACTATATGTTTCAACTTTCTTATTTTTGTTGCATATTTCAAATTTCAAATTTATGTGCAAACCGATTACCTTGAATGAAATTGAGAATAACATTCATTTTTAAATTAACTAACAAAAAATATTTATGTTATTACCCTCGCCATATACTTTCAGTTTTACATAAGAAATTTAAAACCACACATTTTCATCTATCAAATTCTGAAATTTCGCATTTCTTTGTAAGGTTCATTTGTATTACTCAAATTATTTCATTCATTCATATTATTGATATTGCTCATATATTTTAATAATTATCAATTTAATACTTTGTTTGTATTCTTATTATTTTATTACAAACAACACAATGGAGCCCAAAAAAAAGCATAGCCATGTTTAATGAGTTGGATATGCTTAGGAATGATTGTTTTCTCAAGGTTCGTATATTGAAGTTATTGCGTCTAAAGGCCAATAACAAATCCAATGAATGTTGATGAATTAGTGATGTTTGGCACCTCAAAGGTTGATATGTGATGGACGTTGGTGGCTCAAAATAAATGCAACGTTTGAAGACCTTTTTTTTTGCCTTTCAGTTTGAGTGTGTTTTGTTTTCTAAGACAATTTCTTCATGTTTCCAATTTGGTTTGATTTGTGTTGAATTTTTATATATCATATGAATATATGGTTTGTTTTGTAATTTGGTATTTTATATTCTAAGGTAATATGTCAATATCTAATTCTTTAACATACCTGGTGTTTGGAAAATAAATGTTTTTTGAATTTGTTAATTGTTTTAATTCTCTTACTTTTCAAAACATACCTTTATAACATTTGCATTTTGTTGTCTTATTTATGTTTTAAAAATAAGATCATTTACCCATGGTATATGATTTTCCAAATCATTAATAATATTAAACATTTTATTGAAGTTAATATAGTGATCACCTCGATAATTTGTACTCAACATGTTATCTACTATTTATTAATCAACAAAAAAAAAATTTATACTCACAAAAACCTGGTGAGTAATGAAAATGAATTATTTATCAACTATAAGGTGTGATGTTCATAACCAATTTTTAATTCATACTTGTTAAATATGTAGTCTATTGGTCCTTAGTCATTTTTTCTTATTAATCGTCTCATTGATTTCCTGGTTAAATATGAATATGAACTCATGGTAGACACATACCTTTTCTTTGCGCTAACTACACAATTATTAGTTTATAAATTTTAATTTTTTAACTTTTAATTGTGTTTCTAAACATTGTACTTTGTATCTTATTTTGGTTTATCTTTATGTTTGACAATTATTTATTTTCGTACCAGTATTATTTACAACTAAATATCATGTTGTCGTGTGACACCCCGTTAAAATATGTTATTATCGGTAAAAGTATAAATAATAATTAAACTGAAACATTTATTATAGGTTCGAATATAAGTAACTAGGTTATAACGTGCATCAAGAATTCACATTATATATCTTGTATTGGTAATCATTGGAGGATACCCAGGTCACACACTAGTTCGTCCATCCGACATACACAAACGTGATATGAATTGGGAACAAGAATTACAAGCCCATAACAGTACACGCGACAATCATACGTAAGTGTATACAAGAGTAAAATAATATCCAATATCATTAAATTAAAATTCCTAGACTCTTAACCCAAAACTCTTGATCAAACACCTTAATTAGAATTCAAACCTACACTTAACACTTATTGTTTCATGTGGAAATTTGTTAAGCACCAAAATATCTCCAAGACATCATAATAGCAATCTAATTAGGAGACAAGACCCAAATAAATTATAGCCTGTACGTTCCTAACACACTGACTTTTGGCATAAAATAATACACCCCAATCTCTTGAATATTTTTCTTATTACTCCACTCAACCTACACCATCTTAAAAGCCATGCCATGTCATGTCAAATCCTTGTCTCTTTCCTCTACCTGCACAAAGAGTTCTTTGAATTATAAAGGAAACTCACACAAAGCATATTATACAAACAAGCAAACTCTCTTCTCTTTGGTTCGGTCTAGAGCAACCCCAAACCCAAGTCTTTGTTGCTTTGAGCTCATACCCACACGACACACACAATCCGGGTTCTCTCTCTCTCATTTTCGATTGTCTCTCTCGACTTGTAACACCACCACCCTCCGCCACCCTCCGCCACCGTATCCTCATCAGCGTACCCCCCGACCAGCTGCTCATTCCGGCGCCGCCAAACCACCACCTCCAACGGCTGCTTTCTCCCTCTGTTACCAGCCGCGGCCCGACCGCGCCACCGGTGCACACCACTCCACCAGTCACAACCTAGCATCGCATATCACAGCCAACCGGTCGACCCGCATTATAACTCCGAACCCAACTTGAGACACTCTACGGTTCATCGTTAAACCCGAAACACACCGTACATGGACTTAAAGGTGGAGTGTGAAGCTAGCTCAAGGTCGTTTCCTCAAACCAACCCCCGAGTTGCTGCGTAGGTATATCCTAAATCTCATTTCATATAAGTATATCATGGAGAATGTTCATGCTTAAAAGTAACCACCCAACTAGTATGGTTAGCATTAACATGTTAAATAGAATAAGAGTTATGAACTTGTTAGGCATAAAATCCATAATAATATGAAACCTAAACAGGATGGTAAAAACTTTGGGTTCATTATTTTAATATAACTACAAATATACATATATGACTAACAAGCATTCAATTAATATCCGGTTGTATACTTAAGTTGAATGCATGGGTGTGTAAACATGTAATAAGAAAATCATATATAGTAGGTTAACTATATATCTTAGGATAATTAAGTAAATAAAACGTTATAACAAAGGAAAAACATATTGTTTAATTGTTTGGAGACTTGTATGGATTTTGGCAAAGTATAGTTTGCAATATATATATATATATATATATATATATACTTGACAACAAGATTAGACGGAACAAAAATGCAAATTTATAAACAAAAATGATATATTTTAGAACTTAAAGGGATTTATGGTATTAAACTAGTAACAAATTATTTTCCTATTAAAAGGAGCGAATACATAATCATACGTCTTATTATGAACTTGTAAAATATTGGGAGATATTAAATTTGTGAACTTAAACGAACGAAAACGGTATTTTAACTCGATAAATATAAAATACAAGTCATATTATATAAGACAAGAATGAAGAATGGTTTTCTAGAAATAAAATATATAATTTTATATATTTTTAACGGTTAAAAACGAGTATGTTTAGATTTTAAAACCTGACAGAGTGTTATGACGCAAAAACACAAAAATGATATTGTAATATTTATATAAGCTTATAAAAAAAAAGTCACGAAACTTATCACCAATGGGTTGACGAATCAGGTTTAGTTTAACAAAATACGTATGAAACAAGTCTTCTAACTAGTTGGGTGAAACGCGGTTATGCATGAAACACTTCAGTATCGGAAATGAAGCGTTAGATCTAAATTGTCGTTGCACATTATAGGACATTTGTAGGACGAGACATGGACTTTTGTATCCTCTAGCGCACGTTTGAGAATCAGGTGAGTTTCACGGCCCCTTTTTAATTAAATTGTTTTGAAACTTTGGGGGAGAATGCATGGAGAAACACATGTTGGGAAACGAGTAGAAACGCAGTCTCATTTTGTTACATGAGTTGAATCAATAATTCGGTCAAAGTCCCCTAGAATCTGTGATCATTAACTATTGTAGACGTGATCGATATGTATAGTACTATTTGGGAGTAACACGCCCCACCTGTGGTTAGTCGCACTAACTTAGATTGGAGGTCTAACGGGTGATATTTGTCCATATGTTTCTTCTATGTTTTTCGCATTAGAACATCAAGAGGGGCGATCATAAAAACGCTGTTAAGTCTTGATCATGGAGCTCATGGTAACTGTCTGAGAAATTGGTTGACTCATTGTCCAAGAAACACATATTTTTATATGTCATATAAACCTGTGAATCTCACCAACAATTTTTGTTGACGTTTTTATGCATGCATTCTCAGGTAATTGAAGCATTGGAAACACATATGGAGTCACACGCATGTAGAAGCATTTTTATGAAGTATTTATTGTATACACTATAAACAGTGACTATGATTCATGACGTCATCACGCCCCTGCGTTTCCGCCATTGATGGGGGTGTGACATGTCGACCCAGAAAAGATATTACAAATTACAATTACAATATAATATAAAATTATATATGTTTGTTAGACGATTTCTATACGTCCACCCGTGTCATACATGGGTCAATAACCTAGTCTATATTATTTTTACTAAATACTCCTTCTCAAACTTATCAAACTAATTACCATTTTTCTTAACATTATTTAGTTACATATCTCTTAACATTTTTGTTACCAATTAATATTCTCCACTCAATATGTCAAAATTAAAACTATTAAATTGTTATTGATAATTTATTTTTATTATTATTAATCTTGTAAATATTATTCATTTTTTGTCTTGATAGTATCAATATTAGTGTTTGTCACTCACACAATATAATGATATAATAATGCATTGACCCTGATAATAATAAATACTATTATTATGTTCAACAACCATAAACACACAAAAAAAAAAGAGAGATAAACAATAAATAAATAAAAAAAATCAAACTTTATAGTTTTTTATTTAATATTTTAAAGGAAGACCATAAGACGAAAAAATGTTAGAGGGGAGCAATATATCAAATAAAATTATTAAATGATTTGAAGTATAGGGAAGGGGTATGACAAGTAAAAGAGAGGGGTACGTTTAGCCTATCTAGTAAAAAAAGGGATATTAGGAGTAAGATTTCACTCGAATATTACACAACTAAAGGAGAAAAGTTGATGTTTGGTGAGACAAGCTACTATCATTGCATAGTAACTCGGTACAAGTGGTTTAATAGCATGTCTGCATGTATAAAGTCTTTTAAGCATGATTTTTTAAACTAAGATAATGGCTTTCATGAAGTTGTAATAAGATTCACTCAACTTTCCCGTCCTTAGTTTTTATAATATATATCGTGTTCTTTATTTTTAGAAAAGATCCTAAATGCGTGATTGCAAAATAAAGCATATTTTAGTGTCAGAAACTATATCGGGTGTCGTTGTCGTATCAATAACATGAAGAACCAACTGCGACTGAACAACATAGATACCAATGTCGGTATTATTGGGAAATGAATTGGTATTCTTTTTATAGTTTTTAATGGATATAAAACACATGATATTTTGTAGCTAATTTGTTGAATTATTTTATAGTCATGTCACTCGATCCACTTATGGAACACGCCATTGTGTGACTTATATTCACATAACTGTGTTGATCAATTTCAACTGTTTTTTTTTATTTAAGTTTTGTCCTAGCTTAAATATTGGGCACCAACCTTCCTATAAAAAGTAACTTTCAGAATTTTTCACAAAATGTTTTCAAAACGGGTTTAGCTCTATGAAGGTGAACTGATATGATCTTATATATTAGAGCTACTGTTATAATTTACTAGGCTAGAACCCATGTAATACAATTTGGATGCTAGCTACAATCTTGCAATCTTTTGTGAAATATGTTTTTATAATTCATAATGCATTTAAGGTTTATAATTTTTCCACTAAAATGTTTTTAGGGATATCTTCTTATTTACGGAGAGAGAATCGAATGAGATGCACGATAGTTAAGAACGTAAAGAACCACCTGGTAGCCCTTAGATCAGAATATAATTCAAGTGTTATGCATGTACATAATTTTGAGCACCAAATAAGAAGGCTGTCACAAATAAACCTGTAAAGATTGTGCATAATGCATATGTCAAAAGAAGATTATCGTACCAACAACCAACACAATTAACTAATTCACAAAGTAAGTTTGTTGACTAACATCCAGCTTCAAGTCGTGTGAGTCGTGTGTTGGATATTCCCAAAAAAATGCTACTTTGTTTGAGATCGAAACGTATGGATCGTAGATCCGGTTAAGTGTTGCAGCCAAACGGACCCCGCCTTGTGCAAGTCTCATCTCCACAACCGGCAAACGTGAGAGAAAGTACTCGTCTGACACGGTGTGAAAAAAAAAACAATTATGCATTTTAATGTCGTCAAACTAAGACTTCATTAGAATTCTATCAATTAAATGTTATTGTTAAATTGAGGTTAATAATAAATGTAACACACCTCCTAGAGTGCTTCCTGGTGTAGCATTTCTATATGCGTAATTGCATGAACACTTGATGCTTTCAGAAGCCCACCTGAAACAAATCACCACTCAGTTATGGTGCGTATTCCCGTATCAAGAAAAAGACTAAAATATCCTTAAAAATATAAAATAAAGATTCTTACGGGTCGGGACAAACATCTTCACCAGATGCACAATCTGCCCATGATGAGATGTCGTTGCTCCACTTATCCTATTTCAAAAAAATAACATAAGAAAAACAACATGAGAAAGCTTGTACTTTTTATATAAGTTTATTATTAAACAAGTGAATACAATTCATACGGTAATATTCTTCTCAATTGCTGATATCATGACGTCTATATCCTTGTCATAGAATGTCTTCATGGCAGATTCAATTATATCACTATCCCATACCTGAAATATAAGTAGTGAAACTGATTTTTAATCATTTTTAGGTTATCAATCTATAAAACATTAAAACTGTATAAAGAAACAGAAAAATGCAAGTCTTTATAAAACTTTAGCATACATGGTGCAAATTAGTCTTCCTCTTATACCAACTGACTGTTATTGTGTTACCACCTTCATCGGAAGTAAAGCTAACATGCAGAGGCTGTAAACAAAAAACTAAATTTTAATTATCATTTTGCAATAAATTACATTGGTTTTGATAGAAGTATTTAAATGCTGGTCAAATCAAACTAACCTGATGCACATCCCCAATATAATGAGATAGAAACATAAGTGCTTCGGTCAGGTTATCTGTAATTAAAGAATTATAAGTTCCAATTTCCAAACAGTGTAGAAAAGTTTTTCTTTTTTTCTTTAAAGAAAGAAAAAGATAACGACAGTTGGTGCTTACAGTTCACAACTGAATTTGAGACATTATAGCCAGTAACAAGTTGCTCTGTGTAGTTGTAAATGGCTCCAGTAACACACCTATCTTTGACTCCAGATGAGTCATGACAGTCCCCTATGACATTATAATAATAACTACTTATATTGCCTTATTAAGGGATTTAGGGCTGCTAATTTGAAATTGCAGGAGACTGTTAACTTACTGCAGTAATCATAATTACACCTGAAATCAGGGGTATCAACATAATGCAGCTCACTGGTCCACCGCCACTTGTACTGATGCTTGATTTCATCAGGCCATGAACACACAGAAGCTAAATCACCATCAGCGGTTTCTGGAAGCAATTCTTTTACCGCCCTTGAAGCTTCTTCACTAAGAAATGACTGATATTGTAAAACAAAAATTACAACAATCATCAATCTCTCACCGAGGATTATAACCTACTTATTATATAACATTATAACTGACACAAAAGTGATATTTATCAGAAAGAAATGACAATTAACAATGTTAATCATAGAGAAATAATTGAGGTCGTATTCATACAATCAACAGTAGGAGTGCAAACGAGCCAAGCCGCTTTTGAGCTGCTCGAGACCGGCTCACTTAAAGTTGAGCTCGGGCCTAAAATAAGCTTGTTTAATAGACGAGCCCAAGCTTCAGTTGTTGAACTCGAGCCGGTTCGCGAGCCTATTATTGATATAATTTTTATGTAATAAATTAATGTATATTTTATAACAATTATTAATGTATGAAAATGATGATAAAAACAAGTAAATAGCTTTTATTATGTTATATATAAACTTATAATTAAAATTAATACAAAATATAAATATAAGTAAGATAATAAAAGAGCTTGAAAAAGTACTCACGAGCCGAGCTCAAACAGCAACAAAAGGTTGTGCCTATTCTTAGATATCATTCAAAACTGACAAATAATAAGACTAATTAACTGACAGAGTTGAGTAATGTATAGTGGTCAATGGTCACTTTGCATAATAAAAACTTTGTGATTTGAATGGAAAACATGATAACTAATAACATCAGATACCAATTCCTAAATACTACACACAATCATTCCACAAAACTGGAATCAGAAGCATTGCAATAAATAACAAACAAATTTTGAAATGAAATTGATTTTGACCTCAGCGATTTTACAAGTAGCGTAGTGTCCTTCTTTGCCCCATCCTTTAACTCCAGGAGCTAATAACAACAATAATAATATAGACCAGAGCTCCAACCCACTCATTTGACTTACTTCTGATAAAACGAGGAATTAAGAAAATAAACAGCAGATTCACAGATAGTTTGATCAACTGAATCAAGTCAAGATGTGGTTTAGTTCAGGGGGGGTACCTACCTAACCTAATCTGATCAACTAAAGTATGGTGCCGATGGATCAGATCACTTCGATCTTGAACTTCAAAGCCCTAATTTATATTTATATATATTCGCGGTAACTACAAAATAATAACTATACGACGTCCTAAGCTGTGTGACTTAAATTTATATTTTGTATTTAGAAAAAATATTATATAAAACTATTTTTTTACCTCGCGCATTGCGCCGGCAGGTCGTTAAGACTCAAATGGTGATAAAACTCAAGCATTGAGCTGGTAAGTTGACGCGAATTCAGTCGGTTTCGAACGTGCGTTATTGTACCGAAATTAAAACCAAATATAAAACAAAAAAAAATATAAAAATTGAGGTGGACCATTGTAGTGGCTTCGGTTGGTAAAACTCGACTGTTGTCGATCTCGGGCGTTGATGCGGTGAGTCTACAGGAATTCGGTCGGTTTCCGCCACGTTTGTTATGAAACCAGGACTAAAAAAGTTAAAAAAAATTGATGTTCGATCAGTTTCCGTTACGATTACTGAACTAAAAAACAAAAAAAAGAGTTACGGACCAATTCGGTGCCACCAAGTGGCCGGCAGAACACTTGCGGCATCAAACTTGTTATTTGTTATATAGTAATATATAATACCATTTACCAAATAGATCCAAATCATTGATCATAGTTTTACGACACAACCAATTGTCCGGTTGGCCAGGTAACTGGAATAATAGTATCCGCTAATGCGACATCTCATTTTTTGAGTTAATTATATATATGTTGTAGTTTTATCACTTTTATGATAGGTTTTGATGATTCGAATAAAGTCTGATAGTTGTGTTGACAATGGGTTAGATGTTAACATAGGGTGTTAAAGAATAAACGTTAAGTTTGGCATAAATAATAATGAAATATGAGAGACAGCTTTCTGTCAAGCCTGTAAACTTTAAAAAAAATGATGAGGATGAGGGTTGTCATGTAAATAGACACAAAAATGTAAGTGTGAGAGAAAAGAACGATGAGATTAAGAAATCAATGAAGGATTTGGATATTTCTATAAGGCGTTATCATTATCAGAAAGTTAACAAGAAATTTGATTAAGTGGTTTTTGGCATAAAATTCAAGATAACTTGTTAATCCTTGAATCTTGATGCATGGTGATTACAGGTTAAGTTCAAAGAACATTGGTGTCTATCGAGTTAGAATTTGTTCTAGCAAGCATTAACCCAAGCACGCCTTGTTTAACACACTTGTCTAAATGGCTCGATGGCAATATTCAAGTTGTAAACATTTTAATGTCATGAACGTGTTGGTGGGTCAATTTGTCTAATTAAACTGATTTGCTAGCTGGCCCCATTTAACTAAACATACCAACCAAACATGACTTACAATCCAAGCATGTTAGATACGTCAATCTAAAACTTGATTATTTTAGTGTGTGTTTAAGTTACATCAACAATTATCACCCATTAGCTATAGATGATCATAGTCCCCATACTTCGAACAATGTCATGAACGAGATTATATTATTGATTAAAAAACTATTGTTTCACCGAGTAACACATTAATTCCAAACTAAGTTATAGCTAAATGGATAAGAAAATGAGAGAAAGCATAATATATGTTTAAACCTTAAAGTTTAAACCCCTTGCACCGTGTTTGCTCTACTAACTGCCGATGGTTCAACCGCCTTGCAACTTCTACACGGAGTGGTGATTGACTGCATGAGCTTCTGAGCAAAACCACCATTGTTCTGATCCTTCACCTTCTTCATCCCGCCTTTATACTGCGGCTCCAACACATCTTTCATGGTCAAATGTCCATGAACTTGTGATTGCTGATCCGGTTTCAGCTCAAAAAGATCACTCGATTCCGATTTCTTGTGAAGCTTAACTACTGCGGGAGACTCTGCAGAATAACTGAACTCAAAATTTATATCATTTTCTGAAACCTTTGTGGCTTTTCTGCGGTGATATTTTGGTTCGGGATCTCTAGGTTGGGCTTGAGTGCATACTAGACCGGTTAAAGAGAGTGACTCGGATGAACACATATCGGCTGCGACATCGGAAGTAGGCGTCTTGATCACCATGGGTAGGAGTGGGTCAGTTGGAATAATAATGAGAATGTAACGTGTGATGATATCTATATATATAAGCCAAAGAGTGTGTCTTTATGCACCGGCTAGCTGTATATATTTTCTTGTTAAATTCTGAATTCGTTTGTTTTATTCACATCCTAGTTCGTAAAAGTCTAAAGTATCATTGTCAAGTTTACTCCAATGAGGGTTTTGATAGCTAACAAATTAACAAGATAAATTGTTTGGGTGAGTCTTACAAAGATTTATACATCTTGTTATATACATGTTAGGCCCGCTAGCCGTCCTTATATGATCATTTAATTAAGATTAAGATAAGGGTATATATGCACACATCATATTCGATTGTGGCTTTCAAACAGATTGATCTCATAAATGACTTTTAAATAGATTGAAGCTGCAAGCTGGATTCGAATTTAGAATCTTCGCTAGGCTTATCGTTATCACACCAAGTTTGAGGTTCATTATAAAGTAATTGTAAGATTGGAATGTAAGAATGAAATATTCGAAAGATGCATTGAATCAAAGAATAATGTAATAATAGGAAAATAAAACAAATTTTTATTTGTGGATATGTGGATGAGTCATGAGTGGATCCTTTGATCAGTTTCTGCCAAGTCCAGCAGCCTGCCTGTGAAGTCCAGCCCAATCACAAAGATTTAGTAAAGTCCACATTTACTCATTTAGCTTTGTTCCAGCCCACTTCATTCTACACCTCATGTCTTTTGTTACTGGTACAAACAAAATTAAAAGTTAACAATCATACCATTTATATTTTTATTGTCACTCCACTAATCAATTGAGTTTAGTAACAACGATGTATAAATTGGCATGCCATTTGATCCATTTATCATTTGTATACCCCGCATTGATAATTTTAATTTTTTTATATTAGTTATATCAGTTTTGTTATTTTTTATTTTAAATTTGTAAATATAAAAACAGCAAAAACCAAACATGGCCTAATGGCTAAGACACATTTGAACTTGAGGTACCCCCTCCTAGGCTCTTATGACTGTTTGCATCTATTCTTCGTACAATAAAGACACCAAAGCTACACCATTCAGAATTTGAACTTCTAACCTTTTAACTTGTGAGACACATCATTTAATCACCAAGATGTTCCCTTGAGGACTAATGTTTTTCTACATAAATTACAAGATTGCTCTATTTTTATTAATGAGTAATTGAAGAGTATATCCACTTTTTATTTGATTCTATTATGTTTTATACTTTCAATTTTTCAAATTAATTTAACTTTTCTGTAATTGCTTCTGTTCAATAACTTTTCTAAAATTCTAAATACACATTTACCTTTTTTCTTTCTTTTTTTTTTCAAATATAACAGTTTGATGATATTATTAAAAATATGTCACGTTACAAATGTATAGGGGGGCAAGCCCACTTCTAGTTAAATATAAAAGGTTAAAAAAGAAGGCTGGGTCGGTTTACAAGAGTAACGCTACAAGTGCGGCAACTAGGGTTATCGTCTTCTACACACACACGCTCCTGCATTCGTAGCAGACGGAAACCCTAATTTCGCTCAAGAGATCAGTCGATCAGATAACAACGGCTGACGATAAGTTTTTTCCGATCTAGAAGAAATCATGGCGGAAGTAATGTCAATGGAAGGTATAAGAGCCGAAGCCGCTCGTTTGAACATCGATTTATCTGCGGTTGATTGGAACTCCATCCGCCTTCCGCCCGGTGTAGACTGCGGCATCAAAAGGTACCTACAAATTAACCAGATGTTGATACATACACTGATTCATGTACCTGTATGTCCGGTTGAGTTTGTATTGTGTTGAAATCGTAATAGTTTGTGTTTATGGCCGTTTAAACCCTAATAGTTTGCCGTTAATTGATTTGTGTTTATTGTTTTGAGCAATTTGAGTTTTTTTTTGTGTATTTGTTGGTGTTTTCAGAGGTAATTAGCTGAAAACCCTAATTAAGCATGCTTTATATGTATATTTAGATATTGTTTGAACTTGAATGTTAGTTGTACATCTTTGTGTGTACGTGTGATTTTGAGTATGATGAGTTTTGAGTGTTAGTGTTTTGTTTACTAATTTGTTTCTCTTTTGTGTATTTGAATGTTTCAGCGATGATGAGGATCTAAATGAGGGGGATCAATTGGAGTTTGATGCTGGATTTGGGAGTATTATTGTTGTGGATAATTTGCCAGTTGTGCCTAGAGAAAAGTACGATAAGCTTGAAGGTGTGGTTCGTAAAATCTACAGCCAAATTGGAGTGATTAAGGAAAATGGGCTTTGGATGCCTATTGATGAAGACACTGGTAAAACCCTAGGTTACTGCTTTATTGAGTACAACACTCCACAGGTATTCACAATGCAAGAGTCAATTATGTTCTTACCAAATTATAAGTAATGTAATCTCTTTCTTTGCTTTGTGGCTGTATCTTCTTGTAGGAAGCTGAGCTTGCTAAGGAAAAGACTAATGGATACAGACTAGACAGAGCACACATTTTTGCTGTCAACATGTTTGATGAAATTGACAAATTCATGAATGTCCCAGACGAGTGGGCCCCACCAGAGATTAAGCCTTATGTACCAGGGGTAGGTTTTTGGTTGAAGTGTGTGAGACTTGATTTTTGTTTATGGCTTTTTTTGGCTATTATAAAGTTTTAGTAAGATAGCTTGCAACTTGGTAATGATGTTAATGTGTAATGCAGGAGAATCTGCAACGCTGGCTTACTGATGAGAAAGGTAGAGATCAGTTTGTTATTCGTGCTGGATCAGACACTGAGGTTCTGTGGAATGATGCAAGACAAGTGAAGGCTGATCCTGTTTACAAACGCCCAGTAAATAAAAATACTTTGTCTTGATATCTTAATACATTCACTTTACCATGTGAAAGGATGTTGATCATGTTGAATTTTTATTCTTCTGCAGTTCTGGACTGAAAGTTTTGTGCAGTGGTCTCCGTTAGGGACCTACTTAGCCACGGTTCATCGCCAAGGTGCTGCTGTCTGGGGTGGTGCTACTACGTTTAACCGTCTGATGCGCTATGCTCATCCACAGGTTGCTTTTCTTTACAGTTGTTTTCAAATTCTTCGTGTCTTTTACATATAATCTTGAAATCTTGCTGTTTACTTCAGGTTAAATTCATTGATTTCTCTCCTGGTGAGAAATATCTGGTTACATATAGCAGCCATGAACCAAGCAACCCTCGTGATACCCATGTAAGAAAGCTCTCTGCTTTATATATTTTTGATGATCTTGTAATTGGTGGAATTTCAACCCATTTGTTTGTAAATGGCTTTATATCTAATGGACCAAACATGTGAAGTTGAAAAAAATCTGAAAAGAAAATTGTTTGAATGAGTTGAAAGTCATCTAACTTATCATTAATTTTCTTAACTGTTTCATTTGCTTATGATCAGAGGGTGGTGCTCAACATATTTGATGTGAGAACTGGAAAAGTAATGAGAGATTTCAAGGGAAGTGCTGATGAGTTTGCAATTGGAGGAACAGGAGGTTTTACAGGGGTTTCTTGGCCTGTTTTCAAGTAATCTTTTATTAGTCTTGCAAATTCGTATTTTGTTTCTGTTTTGGATACGTGTGTTGTTGATGCTGGCATGCTTGTAATTTTCCAGATGGGGTGGTAGTAAAGAGGACAAATATTTTGCTCGATTGGGTAAAAATATGATTTCTGTGTATGACACTGAGACCTTTGGTCTTATCGACAAGAAATCCGTCAAAGTGGACAATGTTATGGACTTCAGTTGGTCCCCAACCGACCCTATTTTTGCACTTTTTGTTCCTGAACTTGGTGGCGGAAACCAACCTGCAAGAGTAAGTTTTGAAGGGCATTCATCATTTTTTGAAGTCTCAAAATTTATTGTTTTTAAATAACATTTAACATGGGTTTATATGATATCTATAGGTGAGTCTATTTCAAATCCCGAGCAAAGTGGAGTTGAGGCAGAAGAATCTTTTCAGTGTTAGTGATTGTAAAATGTACTGGCAAAGTAACGGTGAATATCTTGCTGTCAAAGTTGACCGATACACAAAAACCAAAAAGAGCACATACACTGGCTTTGAGCTTTTCAGAATCAAAGAGCGTGACATACCTATTGAGGTTTTTGAGCTTGACAACAAGAACGATAAGGTTATCTCATTCGCATGGGAGCCAAAGGGTCACAGATTTGCAGTTATTCATGGTGATAACCCAAGGCCTGATGTTAGTTTCTATTCTGTCAAAGGCGGTAAAGTGTCAAAGCTCACAACCCTTAAGCAAAAGCAGGCGAATGCTCTGTTTTGGTCACCTGGTGGTCGTTTTATCATTTTGGCTGGCTTGAAGGGATTCAATGGACAGTTGGAGTTCTTTAATGTGGATGAGCTTGAAACTATGGCTACTGCTGAACATTTTATGGCAACCGACATAGAGTGGGACCCAACTGGGAGGTATTTTTAATCTTTAAATCAAATTAAGGGGCAGTTCATATATGTATATGTGTGTGTGTGTATGTATATATACCCGTGCAAAACTAAAAGTATTATACATTCCCACAAAAAAAGGTATCATATGTTCCCACAAAGTAGTTAAAATATCAAATATGCCCAATTTATTAAACACAGTTAACAGTTAAAAAAGACCTCTTCATTATGTTTATATCTTCATTATGTTTATATCCGTCTTTAACTTCATTATTTTTGTATTTCTCTTCATTATCTTTAACTTCATCTTCATCTTTTTATATGTTTTCATCTTTAGCTTAAATCTTTTTTGCCAAAAATGTTATATTGTTTATCATTTGCTTATCATGCAATTATACTTGGTTCAGTTATCTTATTCGTAGCATACACTTGTTCGACTATCTGCTGTCGAGAGAACAAAAGAGTAGACTATGTTTCTGTTTGCTTCTTTATTGTTGATACTGATTAAAATCCAAATAAAAGATAGGGTTTAAACACATATAATGGAAAGGGATGGAATGGTCGTCAAGTAAAAATTCATTTAAGTTGGGCTATATGATATTTTTAGTGGTTGTTGGGTATGTATGAAATTTTGTAAGTTTGCATGAGTATATATGAAATTAATTCTTTAATCAAATGCCTTTATAACATATTTTTTATGTATATAAATGTTTATGTATTCATTTTGTTATAGGTATGTTGCAACTTCAGTCACTTCGGTGCATGAGATGGAAAATGGTTTCAATATATGGTCATTCAATGGAAAGTTACTGTACCGAATTCTGAAGGATCATTTCTTTCAGGTAATGTTGCAAACTTGCACACTTCTTTTCTATAACTTTTGTAAATGATTAACGTTATTATTACAGTTCTTGTGGAGGCCAAGGCCACCATCTTTCTTGAGCCCGGAAAAGGAGGAAGAAATATTGAAGAATTTGAAGAAATACACTAAGAGGTATGATGTGCAAGATCAAGATATTTCTGTGTTGTTGAGCGAGCAGGATCGGGAAAAGAGGAAGCAGTTGAAGGATGGCTGGGAACGATGGGTGAACACGTGGAAGCTGTATCACGAGCAGGAGAAGATGGACAGGCAGATGCTAAGAGATGGTGAGGCTAGTGATGTGGAAGAGGAATATGAGGCTAAGGAAGTAGAGGTTGAAGAGTTGCTGGAGGTGACTGAAGAGATCATTCAGGATGCCTAAAAAAGATTTTTTATTTTTGTTTGCTAGTTGATGCTGTTGGCTAAGTTTTAAGTCATGAATGCTTAATGCATGATTATGTTTACACTTGAATTTGCACTTCAGTTTGAAAATTTTCAATTTTGTGGTTCTGACTATTGCGCCGGGTGTCTTTTTGTTCTTGTGAATTTCGTTAGGATCTGTTCATCGGTTCCTGCCCTTATCCAACTGTAACTTCAGATTTTTCACCTCTCTTTCATCCTTTATCCATCCACCTCATCAAGGGCGGGTAAGGGCCTTCCGTTTTCTCCAGCATTGAAGATAGTCTTAGGTGGTGTTGGAACTTGGAAGTTAAGGTTTGTGGATAACAACAAACTAATGATAGTAAAAAACCTAAGAGGGTGAACCGTTTATTTATTTGTGTTTTTCAATTCTCTATTCTTATTTCTTAATGAAGTTCTAGTTATATATATAAGCTTGTAAAAAGGGTTTGTGAAATCAAAAATATATCAAGTTATAAGAACTTTAGAAAAGGCTAATGGGTCATGTTCGGATTACATGGTTTTAAACGCGTGGTTGATATATTTGATGCAAATATATGTATGTTGTATCCTTGTATTAGAATATATTGGATGTATTTGTATTGTTTAGAATTATCTCCTAATTCAAAGTTTGTATTTGTCTTTTAACATGTCGTGATGATATTTTGTATTAATCAGATTGGAATACACGTACCACTATCTTATATGTTATCAAAGCTAAAACTCTTATGACGCGCTCCCATTCTCATCTTTTTCGAAAATCCTTGCAGCCGGCCCAACCATCTTTGATCGATTTTCTTCATCGATCATCACCCATCTTTCTTCTTCTAGCCCTCGATTCCAATAACAAAACATGAATATGCTCCAGCTGGCTCACCATTACTAATATTCGCAACTTCATCCTTGTTAAACTAGAGATGGAGACCCCCCCCCCCCCAAATACACGTTTTGGGTCGAGCTATTCAAGAACCACTATTATGCATTTGAAGTCATTGATCACACCTAACCACAAAGACAAAACCGAAGCCAACAAAGCAAAAGCCAAAGCCGATATGTGGGCTCATATCAGTGCTATTGTACTCCAATGTATTTTCAGTACGATCTCCTGCATACTATTTCAGTATTTTGACACCCAGACACCACCGTGGCACAGGCATGGTCAGCCCTTGCCAACATCTTTCAAGACAACCACCACTCCCGTGCGGTGTGGTGTTGTCTCGAACACAAGTTCAACAACAAACTAAACATGTTTTCCAATTGCACGTGTTACTGTCAAGCTCTCAAATCCTTAATATGATCAGCTCACTAATGTCAGACACATCTAACATGAAAGATTCTTGAACTTCAAAGGTTAACAAAATCAAAATTGATTAATTCAAATTACTTTCATAACCAACCAAAGGACAAGTTTCTTACCAACTAATTCCAAGAACCAAGCAGGAACTTAGAAATCACTAGAAATAAAAGATTCAATACAGGATAATTGTTTCACTGTAAACTATAAGCATGATGGCCCAAATAAAGAGATAAAAAGTAACTAAGCAGTAAGACAACAAGAGCCAAATTATTAAAGTTGGTAATAATATCTAACAATATCATAAAAGGTGGCTTCTTTTTGCAGGTTTGCTCATCGAAATGTCTATGCTTCAAGATGCAGGGTCGCTCTTCGGCTTTTCCTCCGCAACCGGGGGCAAAAGCAGAGCAAGACGGTCTTTGTACCTTTCGATTTTCTGTAGCCGCTCATTTCTTTTTCTATAGATAACAATATGCATACATTGTTAACTTTTGAGAGACAACGATTAAAACTTAAAAAGCATATACACATACCTCGCTCGAACCTTCTTTGCATGGTCAATGTGCAGTTGCAACAGCTCCTTATTAGACAAGTGATCGACATTATCAGTCATCTGACACCAGATAAGGGCAAAATCGTCATTTGTTAGTGATAGTAAAAAAACACGGTACATAACATTAAGGCGTATAAATACCTCATCTATTTCCATGTCATCCTCCTTTGTTGCTTCGACCTTAGATGCAGGCAGTGGCTTTGGCAGAGTCTTGACACAGTCCGGATATTGTTGTGGCTGTCAATCATGCATCAGCGTAACTTTTAATTCAATAAAACACATAACTAATGAAGGGTATATTAAACATTTTTGGAAAGGCAAGCTTAAGAGACATTATGCGTTCGGTTTGCGTCTATGGAATGTATTTTGTTAAAAACTTATGCATGCCAAACTCTAGTCCTGTCTACACTTAACAAACAAGCATATCCAATATAATCTCACTCATAGCAAAGCTATTGGTAGGGTCTAAAGAGGGAGGGATGAGGCAAACTTTTCCACTATCCCGGGAGATAAAAACAGTTTGTACGAATAAATAAAAAGAATGTAATGTAGTTGAAGTGGTTAACCCCATCCAATCTGAAATAAGGGGCTTGATTTTGAAACCAAGTGCCTGCTGTTTTTTTATTTGTTCCTCTGAAAGGAGGGTTAGTATACCCTAAAGCCCTTTGCCCCACCCTAACTCGATCGATCGATCAATCCACTGAATCAGTTCTCAAAGACTGGAACTTAGATTATGTTCGACCCACAACAATATCTTGAGGTAAAGATGTAAACAAAAATTTAAGACCTTTTTGTGTGTGATGTAATGCCTTACCTTATATCATTATATGGAATTATATGTTTTATATGTATTAATTTTAACATATTTAGCCGAATAAATTTTCAGTTTTTGACCCGTTTTGACTCGTCCATTTACTGCAATGGATTGGGAAATAGAGTTTGCGCAAACTAAGCAGATACAGAGATCAGAACTAAGAGTTCATTTGACGATTGGAGTTTGTTCAAGTCAAACTCGAACCAACACGAAAAATCTGTAAAGTGAGTTGATAGACATCAATGACACATTAAAAAACCTGTTTGGCTCCACCACTGGTTGGAACATAACTTATTTTATAAAGTTGGTCAAAATTAGGGTCTCGAAGAGGCTGATAATCTGATATGTAAAAACTCAGCTTTCAAGACCTAAGCGCCTCACACTTTCTAAAACCAACCAGCAAAGTCATAATTGATTAGAAGACCCTTGAAGTAAGCGGTGAAGTGAACGCTTTTGTGAGTAGGATTCCACTCACACAGTCAGTGATACGTTTGTGCACAATGACACTGATTAAAGATGAAAAAATATTGCATACCTGTTTTTCAAATGTCTGCCCATTTTTCAGCCACGAGCGGGATTGGGCATAAAGAGAAGTGCCCTCAGAAACTTGAACCTACAAGCATTAAAAAAACACTAATTAAGCTTATCTAGATCCATATAAGATAATCTTCAAGTGAGCAAAATTATTATAAACCTGTTAACTTTGTGAACAGAGGTCTAAACTAGCATATGTTTATAACCAACAACATATAAGAAGAAAAAAGTAGTGTTACCTTCCTATCTCTGATAACAACGAAAGCATCGTCTCCATTCTTATCAGCAACGGATGATTGGCCCACGACCTACAGATGATACAACATTATGTACTAACAAAGATCGCACACATCAAATGGCGAATCGAACGAAAAATAAACTAGCAAGATTTAATTTTGCCACATACAAAACCACCTACTTATATGCACGCTTCAAATCACAACTTTTTTAACAACCATACCTTTGGCCGATCATTGGATTCATTCTCTTCAGGCGTTTGATTTAAATCAAACAGCCTTTTGATCACATTACTTCCGGCACCCTTAGATGAGTGCAATTTTCTATCCATGGAGTAAGAACTTATGAATAAACCTAGGTTTCAGTCTCCTATTCTTATATGGACTCGAAGATAATGTGATATCTTTCGCATTGATTATTAACTATATTATTATTTTTCTTTTTGCACATCGCATTAAACGCCCTTCCTAAATAATCATTTAATCATTCATTACATAAAACGTGTTCCCAAATTCTTTTTAACTTTTTGTTGCTTACAACACGCACTCCATCACCCATACAAAACCTTCCAAACATAAAGCTTGTAAAAACTTGAAGGGGGTGTTTGGATATGCATGTTCACCTACTATTCCAACTTTATACCGTTGGAAAGACTTAATTTTGACTTAAGATTATTGGGTCAAAGCAATCAGATTAGACTGATTAGTAATGTAGATAATAGTGAACTAAATCCAGCTTTAATCAGCTAGAACCATAATGCTAATTACACTCATTACCCCCACCCGACACACGCGAATGCACTAATTGATGCAAATTAGCAAATTAATCTATCATCAAGAATTAACAATAACTTAGATTTAAATTTAAAGTCAATCAAAGCAATAATTCTAGTCAACTTTGAACAAAAACATAAAACAAAATAATAAAAATCAAACCTTTGTGTTTGCACCGATAAGGGTTTGCTGCAAATGGTTAGCCAATTGATCGGAATTCGATAACCCATGTGGCCGATTAACAGGATAATAGTTGTGGTAGCCGGAGGCTGGTCGAGGCGGGAAGCTGCTGCCGGAATTGGGGTGATAAAGAACTCCGGCGGCCGGCGGGATGGATCTTGAAGTGGATTGTGCTGGCGGTGGAAAAGGGTGTTGGGGATTGTAATAGATTGCTGGGTGTGAATGTTGTTTTGTGGGTTTCTGGTTTGCCATTGATTTCAAGAAATCGGCCGTTGCGGCGGTGGTGTTGGTGGTAGGGTTTGGTGGTGGCGGTGGAGATGACATTTGCAGCAGCAGTAGTAGGGTTTTCAAGATTGATAAGAGTGAAATTGGGGGTTATTGGATTACTGATTTGGTGTTCAAAGATGGAAATGGTTGAGTTTAGCGGCTTCTTTGAAAAATAATAGCAATTCAAAATTCTATCATAAGTTTTGAATTCCAATTTCATAAATAAAATAATAGTGTTTTTCATTTTCGAGCACGTGACAAGTTGTGTTGTTAGTTTTTTTGAATTCAGAGATCATTGATAGTTTTTTTGAATTCAGAGATCATTGATCCGGAGTCGGTGAACGTATCTATGGTATTGCTCGGTTTTTCTATTGTTGGGCCTCGTGATTTGCTGCTTCTTTAGGGTTCTTAACTCTTTCTTAAGTGTTTAAAGTTGTTTTCGTCTCTCATAACAATGGGATCTTCTTGATATCGAATTGGTAAGTTCTTTAGCATTCACAGATCCCACTGTTGCTTGCTCTTGGTTCCTTCTATTGATCAATATGCTTAATTTCTTATCTTGCTATATCAAGTGTAAGTGTTTGATTTATGCGTGTTTATGTTTGCCGTAAAAGCTTGCTTTTGTAGAGTTTGATTTTCAATGAAAGCTTGCTTTTGTCTAGCATGTCCTAAAATTAAGTCAAGAAAACAGTTAATCTTGAGAGATGAAATTATATGAGTTCAGAATTTTTGACATATAAAACTAGTAGCATCCCCTAAACTTAAGCATGTAAAGTTAAACATAGCAACAGATGCTATACATTTTATCAAAATAAGTTCATAACTCACAAACGCAATACACAATGGCATAAAAGGCATAAATAGCATATCGACCATATTCCTTATTGATAAGAAAATAAACTAAGATTTACAGATATTCAAATTACATGACCGGAATTAAGAAAAAAGAATATCTAAAGTAGTGTTAAGCCACTTTATTGTAATAAGATTCCAAATTTCAACATCATAAATCTGTCTACCTATTCTATTAAAAGAAAATAACTGTGACACGTATCATTTGGAGATTCATTCCTAGCATAAATTTCCTGTTCAAACTATTTTCTATTTTTAATGAAAACATATTTATGTTAGCGTAATCAAAACATATCAATATATCATTTAATCAAATAATAATTACCTAAATTATATGGATTAAAAATATGCAGGTATTTATGTCAATACAATCAAAATATTTATATATTTAATGAAATCAAATTTAGCTTTTTTTATTTAATCAATTTTTAGAATGATATTTATAGATCTAAGATGATAAAGACGAAAAAATTATGAGTGAATAACAATTTTATTCTCACATATTAATTCAACCTTTATGAATCCATTGAGTTTTCATCAATCTCTTTCAAAACTGTAAAACAAAAGCGTGTTTTATTCATTTAATTTTATATATGATGTTTTTTCTTTTTTTGTGTCATTCATAATGAAATATCTTATAATTTTTTGTTAGAATTTAACATTTCATTAAAAATATATAATTACAATTTATAAAATCACTACGTGTAGCTTTTTCGTTATTATAAGAAAATTGTGTGAAAATACCGAATTCATACGAATATTTCATTAAAAAGTATAATTTGAACTTATAAAATCATTTAATTTGAATATAGGCTTCTTTTTTATTAAATCTAATCATTTAATTTTTATAGCTTAGTTATTTCTTTTAAGCATTCCGTGCATCATACGGGTTCTAAAGCTAGTAACTATATAATAGTACATTATTACAATGCGTAAGCATATGAAATTTTAGTACTACTAGCGGGAAACCCGTATGATGCAGCGACAGTAACTTGTAAAACAATACTCGTTTCTAATAATTTATAATGTCACACCTGGCTCTGTGGGTCTATAAGTGTGACCAGCATTGATACATGTTTTGTAAATATGTCAGAGTTTAAGATTATAAAGTGGAAGTCTTTGATTAAAATATTATTATATTCAAAACCTCGTGGATTAAATACCCGACGTGGTTACAAAAGAGTTTAACTTGTAAAACTATAATTTACATCAATTATATTAAAAAGAACTTCATCTGAGCCATCAGATCGGCTAATGGCTATGCAACCATCTTCTACTCTCTATCCTCGTTACCTGTAAAACGGTTTATAAAATACGTAGCAACACATGCTGTTGAACATACTGACATTAAAGCATTTATGAAAACCTTTAGTTCATACTCGAAACAATCAGTGTCCCTCTAGACCGGCGTATCAATTATATGACATTATTCAAGCCCACGCATCCCTATAGATTGTCTCAATGAAACAAGAACCTGTACCACGCGTGGTGGAGTATGCCTACCCTATACCCACATATGTAAGGATCCGGATACACTTATAACTAACCTTAATGTCAGCAGATACTGAAGTTTTATGGATTTATTATCCCATGTAAACTTTGGTTTATGAGTAATTGACTAAATTAAGCGTTTTATAGATATGAGCGTATTCACCTTTGTACTAGTCAGCGCTTTCACTGATTTATGTTTTGCGTTGCCTCGGACCTATAGTACTGTCACACCCCGTTAAGCGAATTGCGGAAGCGTAAAACGGAAATGCAACAGATACAACTGGTATCAAATACATTGTTCATAAAGAAACATTACTAACTAATTTACAATATATTACATCGTTCTAACATTTTTTACAAACTAGGTGATACAATCAAACCGGTTATTCAATTACTTTACTTCTAACTCAAATGCCCATGAAATCAATCACCAATCAGACACGTAACGCACAGGAAATTACTTCTCATATCTGATTACCTGAAAAGCATGTTAAAACAGGTCAACTACGAATAGTTGGTGAGTTTCATAAGTTTTAATGAAATCAGTTCTGCGCACCATACAGTCATAGTTTGTATGTACACGCGTATATAAGAAAATGTATTTACATTTTATATATGTATATATACGTCTTTATATACTGATATGTATGTGTATAAGTTTATGATAGAGTTTGAAACTACGATAAAATCATGACTGCTCATTCATAATTCGTGTCTTCATTTTACAAATAAAATCAACCTCTGTGGCCCCCTTTCCACCAACAACGGCTCCACGTAAAATCACCACTATGGTCCCTCTTCTGACCACAATGGTTTCACGTAAACTCAAACATTACACGTTGTATATACAAACAATTATTATTTTCTACACATAGAATTTCATACACCTATCCACATAGTATGTATATATATATATATATATGCACACAATACACACACACATATATATAGTATTTATCATGTATTACTAATTACTGCGGCCCCCCCTTTCCGCCCACAACATATATAATCATAATATTTTATTAACACTCATGTCATAAACAAGTTATTTCGTTTAGTAAGTTGCAACAGAACTTGGCTCATAGGTCATACTCAACTTTAGTTTAGTAAGTTGCAGCAGAACTTGGCTCATAGGCCATACTCAACTTTAGTTTATAAGTTGCAGCAGAACTTGGCTCATAGGCCACAGCAGAACTTGGCTCATAGACCATACTCAACTTTAGTTTATAAGTTGCAGCAGAACTTGGCTCATAGGACATACTTAACTTTAGTTTAGTAAGTTGCAGCAGAACTTGGCTAATAGGCCATACTCAACTTTAGTTTAGTACAATTGTGGCCCCCTTTTTACCCACAATAGCCCCATGGCCATTACAGACCACATTATTCCCAAATTAGTTATGTTTAACATAACATGACGTGTTTGTATAAACATATTATCACATGTAATTTCATTATGTTTTGTCATTCGTACTCTTTCCACTTAATATACCAATCAATGATAATAATCATTATAGTTGTATGGACTTTTCATATATACATGTTCAGATAATCTATATCCTGAACCGTTTTCTGGTAGATAATGTATATAAACACGCTTTTCACCCCAAAGGTTTGTAATAGTTTGAAAAGAGGGGTCATGAAACTCATGGTTTTGTAGGCACTCAGTGCGAGATCAGCTCAGGGTTCGTTTCCCTTGCTATCACTTAGTCCCTATAGTCCATATTATAATAATATTAATATTTTAATATTATTATATTCTCAGTACTAAACTTGGCTGTATAACTAATCTGGGTATAGCTGGAACGCTCAGAAAGTGGCAATAGGCTTAGGTTGTGATGTTGTTCAATGTCTAATACTTAAAACCGAACTTGGCTCAGATTCCCGTTTTCCCAGCTGGGCCAAGTTGTTCGTTTACGCGTTCAGAAAACAGTTATGGGGAAATAAGCTTGGGTAAATGTATTGGTTAATAAAATGATTAAGTTATAAAGAAGGATCACATACTGGGGTACCGGATTAGCCTCGGGGCCCGTTTCCGTTTATTCAGTTTGATTTAAGAAGAAACGCGCACAATCTATCCGGATTGTCCAGGTTTCTCATAGAAAAGTTCGTTTTTACTTAATTAATCCAAAAATATGATTTTTGATCACTCTTGGTGTTTTGATATTCCGTTCGTTAGTCGCGAACTTGTCGGTTTTTATAAAAACTGAATTTGTTTAATATTCAAATTAGCATAATTAATTAACCGTTAATCATTAAATTATGAAAATTTAGCCACTTATCGATTAAAATATCTAGATTTTAATAAAAATATTTCTATAATTATTTATTGATTTATTAATTTATAAAAATTCATTTTATCAGCTATATTTCGCCCGAAAATCGTCCGTTTATCCCAAAAAATTTCCAAAAATTCCACCAAAATTCCTGAATATCAAATTTATGTCCCAAAACAACCTGTATCAATTACAGAATGTAAAAAGCTCATGCAATATTCTTTTCGGTCCAAATTCGGCTATAAAATTTCACATGAACGCATATACACAAAACAATTTTAGACTTCTCCAAATGATCCCAAAATTCATATGTGATCAAAATACATTAAATCTGAGCTCCCAGAAAAATTTCATAATTTTTGGAGCATTTTAACTATTTTTCCCCATTAAACGTCCCAATTCGGTAAAAAATTCGCCAAATATTCTCGGATGGTCAAAAAATTACCAAATTTTAACATAGACTCAATCATATGGTCCCTGATGTCCCTGAAAAATCTAAAGGCCTAATAATATGCACATCACAACCTTAACCTAAACAGCCCGTAAGCGAGTGTTTCGGCATTACCTTAGCGGTTTTGGTTCGTTTCCGCCTTTCTAATCAACTTTTCAAGCTCTTTTGCTCCTATGTAGGCTAGATACAAGTCCTGTATCACAAACCAAGCAATTTTTCATCAACATAACAGCCCTTAACTTAGGGTTTCGGTTAGTGCACAAAAACGAACTTTTGAACCGTAAAAACGCCGTTTCAACCCTTTAATCCGTGTTTATGGCCAAAAAAACTATCAAACCAGGTTCCTCACCATGTGTATGATCAAAACATGTTTATGGACCATTTTTAGGATTTTTACATGGTTAGGAATGATTTTTGGCAATCAAGCTATGTTTGTATGGTATTAATCGAGTTTAAACGAGTTAAAACTTAGCCAAAAGTGAAGCTTTTTACCTTGTTCTTGCTGGGTTTTGAGAGAACTAGGCTGTTCTACAGATTTTCCACAATAAAATATCTTCAAAAATATCTTGGACTTGTTTATATTTAAAGGAAAACCAAGGGTAAAAAGTCTTTTTTGGCGGGCTGGCTTGTTGGGCCCCCTTTTGGGCCCATTTGGCCCACTTTTCTCGATTTACGTGCCCGAATGTGAAATGCCGAGTCCAAATTTATTTCGGGTTCGGTTTTTGGCGGCAAAAATATATCGGGTGCGACAAACGGAGCGAAAACGAGTGTTTTTCGGCTAGTTTTGTGTAAAATTATAAAAACATACTATACGTTTGTAAAAATCGAAAATATTTTCATGGATCGCTTAAAACATTTCAAATAAGTGTTTGGTAAGTCTTTTTCAGCGTAACGGAAGATACAATGCTTGGTTTGTAACTATCTTTCGCGTTTAAATCTCTAGCGGGTAGTTAAACGAGCATGTTTTCGTTTAACTTGTTTGCTATCGAACTAAAGCCATATTACTAATATTTTAGCTTATATTAAAGGTATATCACTTATAGGTGGCACCCCGGGATATCTGGACCATAACCAGACCCGTTTGGTTATTCGTTTGTTCGTTACGCAATAAGCGGTTAAACGCTTATTCGAGTTTGTAAGTACTAAGGTGTACTCGATTTTGCCACAGATGTCACAAGTACGAGAATAACCTTTTGTAAGTAACTAGATCAACAATCTAGCTTCAGACCTTTAGTCTATTTGCATAGCTTTAACCTTATCAAATCATTTGTTTATAAAAAATTTTAAACCTCTAATCCTTCTGTTTATTTACCAAATATATATCTATGTTAGGCTTCTTCTTCAAGAAGAAACATCATTCCGACTGCATCCTTTATAATAAAACTTTATGTTTTTATTCATAAAAAGAACAATATTTTAATTATTCCTTTAGCTTTTGAAAAGCTATGCTCAACTTTTTTTTTATCAAGGTATTGGCTAGAACTGTCACACCCCAACCTAAGGCGGAAATGTTGGGGCGTGATCCGATTGCTCACAGCTCGAAGATACAATCATAATATAAAGTGACAATATCTAATTAATTATTTCAATTCAAATATACACACACGTTTACAACCATTTCAAATCAATTCAAATAAATGATTATAAGTATGATTTAACGATCGTCTTCATTATAACCTATGGTCTTGACTAAATATCCATACTTCAATTTAAGCAACCTGCATATGCGTAGAAAATGGAGTTTATCAACAACACATGTTAAGTGAGATGATAACCAATTTTGACACAACAAATATATATATATATGATAGATAATTGATAAATGATAAATACGCAAACCAATCATGTGATAGTAATCAATCAAATCATAACAAAGCATGTATATAACCAAATCACAACCAAAGACTAACCCAAGACTTGCTAGTGTGCCAAGGAATCGTTGCCAAGCGAATCGGACATTGATTACAATGACTAAAGTTTGTCATTTTACCTTTGCCAAGCGAATAGGGCTCCGGTTACTAAGACGGGCGTATGATCATGCTAATGAGAATCTCCAAATGTTGTCAAGTAAACAATTAAGCATGTAGCAATTAATAAATAGCATCCAACTGATACTCACACGATGATTATGTTTGCGATTTTGTGTATATATATATATAGGAAAATATGAGTAAATACGCATATGTCTCTAAAACATTTGAAAATAGTGTATAAAAAGGGGAATTATCAAACTCACATGAGCGATTAAGCCAAACAGGAATGGATATGTCAAGAAAGCGAAAATCACGCTTTTCGAGAATTACCGACAAGAATCATAATTAAATAATATAATATTATGAACGAATTATAAATCATGTAACACGTATAATGAATTTAGGATTTCTATATGATTTGAGTTATATTTATGATTGGGTACCTTATGGATTGAACGATTGATCTCTACGGACTATTGTTATCGTTTAATTATAAAAATCATTGTTTATTGTACAATTGAGTTTACAAATAATGAGTTTAAATAAATATAAGTTGAGATATACTAAAACGTTTAAATATATAATTATCTTAAAATTTTTATTTTAGAAGTCTTAACGAATTTTGATGGTAAAAATATAATTAACACGTTTTAACATGTTAAATACGTTTATTATGATTTTGTTTAAAACCAATAATACATATATATATATATATATACACACAATGTTGTAAAACTCCCGATTAGGCGGCCGAGTACTCCCCGATTACTCCCCGCCTAGATCGAGTACTCTCCGCTTCGGCCGAGTACTCATTAGGTATTTTCCGAATAATCCCCGACTACTCCCGACTACTCGCAACTCCCCAGTCGACCACCTAGGACTGCCTAAGGACTTTTACAACATTGTATATATATATATACATATACATATAATATATATATATACTATAATTATGAGCAAATTTATAAAGACATTTAATCAACGAGAAGTCTCAATATTAGTGTCGGATCTTAATAAAATAATTGTTGATTTAATATGTAAATATACACTTATAATACATACACACATACACACATATATATATATACATACACGAAAATTTGTATCGAAACAATTTGACACGAAACGTTTAATTTTATGATGTCTGTTTCAATAAAACATTATTTATTTAATATTTAATATTGATTAAAATACTTATAAATCACTTAAAACCATTAAATACAAAAAATAAATCAAAAATGTGGCCAGCCAGATTCGAAGCCGCGTAGATGACCGGCTCGCTGGTTTAATACACACACACACCAGTGGTCTGCGGTGGTGTGTCAGTTGATAAACTGACATTGGAATGAAAACAAACTTATTTATACAATATTAACCAAAACCCAATTTGATCAATAACCCTAAATCTGCAATTGATCAATCCTTGAATCGTTTGTTTAATTAATGTTAAGGCTATTGTTTACAGAGATTAGATGAGCAGTATACATAATCCAATTACCTTAAACGATGATGAATCAAGGGATAACGACGAACCAGACTCTGCGTCAAGAACATGAATCGGACAGAAGGCTACGGCCAAAATTAATACAATTCAGTTTAGGGCTTTTGGTCTTCGGGTTATATAGATGGTGAAGACGAGAGCAATTGAATTATTATGAATCCTAAGCTATATAACCAATCATAAGTTAGGACGGTTCACCCAACATATCGATTCGGATCATTCAAGATCTTGTTTCTTAATTAGTCTAGTTTTTTAGGCCGAAAATAACACGGGAAATCATATACGCGATTCAATTCCTAGTTTAGATTGAAAATTGTGGTTCAAGCAACTAAACGGGTACGGGTTTCGGGTTAACGGGCATGGATAACGGGTTAACGGGTCAGGGTCCAATTGGTTATAAAAATAATATGCAAAAGTTTCAATTTAGTCCCTTGAAATTTGTTGTGGATATAATAAAGGGTTAAGGTTTAGTTTTGGGTTAAAATTGTATATTTTCCAAAGTTAAATACATATTAAATCAATATAATAAATAAATATAAATTGCATAAAATTTTTCGATAAACGTGACTATTTTTCGACGATAAAATTTCCCGAGCCTAAAGCGGGTCGGGTCATGAGTACCAAATACAGGTGTGGAAAATCCGGGATGTTACAAGAACTTTGACTAAGGTCTAAGCCAGTAATATAAATACTTAGGCGGAATCCATACCCTGAAGCGGGTATTTGAATGAAATGCCTAGGCTTTGAGCGGACAATACTTCTACTAGTTGACCGTGATGAGGGAATGTCGGTTTTTCTACCACCTTGCACGTACTTCAAGAAACGAGCTCGTTGGATTATCGGTAATTGGCACAACTTACGAGGTAATGTGTGTAAAGGAAAGTGTTTTGGGATGAATTGGACATCAACCCCGTGCCCTTATTTATAGGGTGAGTTTCTCCTTCCGTCACGTATTGCGACGAAGATCAGAGTCCGGGTAGCTCGACAAGCCTTAGGTTACCTTAGAATATTTTAATCTGTCGCGTAACGCGGCGGGTGTAGTCGTTCGGCCATCGCGTAGCGTGGTGCCGCCCACTGGGTTGTGTTGTCAACCCTAGGCCTACCACGTGTCGCCACCTAGCCTGCCAATATGTGGTTGGACACATGTCACTTGGTTGTGGTGGCCACGTGTGTAGCGCGACAAAGAGATGTGTAGGTTCGTCGCGTAGCGCGAAACCACCCATCCTCGCTTTCTCTTCGGTTCCATCGTGTAGTGCGATGGCTTCTGGGTTATTCATATCGCGTAGCGCGATGGATATCAGAATATGATTTTCTTGTTTTTCGAGCTAGTTTATACTATACGTGTTTGGGGCTTCGGTTTCTATTTATTTTAAGGGTATTTTGGACCCCCTTAACTTTGATAACTTGTCATTTTTAAATCAAAATTTTAGATTGTTACAATTAATTCTCTCATAATATATACTGTATATTATTTCTGTTATTTTTCTCAGTCTGGAAATGTCTCGGTACAAATACATTGGCCACCAATTCTACTTACGAATGCATTAGTTTATAGTCATACACATGTATAATGTAATAAAAGCTAAACACATATTAAAGATAATACAACATAAACACAAACACGCTACAAAAAGAAAATAAAATGTAAGCGCGTAATGAAGATGTGAGTTTAATATTTAGCAACTAAACTATAAGAATAAATGGCATACTTATCCATCCTTCCCAGTTTTAGGGGTTCAAATATGGTTGGTTTAATCGTTATTTGGTCATCTGATATTAAGGTTATGAAATCTGCCTCTAATAATGGGTTGTTATAAAAACCGGTGGCTGCTAAAAGATAAAACGAATTATTTTGCTGCTTAAAAATACATGGATTCAAAATATGTATATACCGATACATAAATTTTTTAAGATAAAACCAAATATTTTTATACATCATATTATATATATAGGTTTGGATCAAATACAAATAAAATTAACGTGCTAAACGTGAGAATCAAGTAGAGTAATTATGTAATTACATCATAGAGTAATTACATAATTACTCTATGGTATAATTACATAATTACTCTATTTGTACATATAATTATTTTACTCGATTCTCATGTTTAGCACGTTAATTTCATTTGTACGTTAACCCTCCCCTATATATATATATATGTATATATATATATATGTTGTACTTGTTCGAATATCAATGATCAAATAGTAAAAACAAACTGTATTTAATCCTTACTTAATGCGTAATGTAACAACAAAATAAATAGAAGCGCAAGGTTATAAGAAAAATACACATAAAAAAATATATATCAAATCAACATTGTAAGCAAATCATAATATTTTGGTAATCATATTCTTGAAATGCGTATATATGCTCAAAAATCAAACCATACATATCACTTGATTAAGAGTTCTTCGTACAAACAAGCCAGCAATGCTTACTTAAAATTAAGAACTAATGAACAAAAAGTGACACTAATTGTAAGAAACAAATACTCAAACTGATTTTAAATTATTTTAAATTGTATTATACATTTCTACATGAAAAATCATCTTGAATGGTAAGAAGCAAATACTCAAAACTGATTTTAAAGTGTTACACACGACCAAACAATTTGGACCAAACTTGTAGTTTTCAAAAAGTTAGGACCAAAACGGTAACACAAACACACCACATGGACCATTTGTGTAATGAGGTTTTAATGATGACACTACGGGTATGTTTGGTAACGAGCTTTTAGGGGCTTCAAGCTTGTAAGAAAAAGCTCCTATCTAACAAAAAGCTTTGTTTAGTTCAATGGGCTTAAAACTTTTATATTAGGAGAAAAAGTTCTTTTTCTAAACGTTACTGCTACTACCAGCGTTTGAGAAAAAGCTACAAGCTTTTACAATTGAATTTACAATTTTGGTACTTGAACTTTCATCAACTTTTGTTAATTTATATAATAGTTACATATTTTACCCTTATTCAAAACTAACTACCCCCATGACTCTTAAAAAGTCCATAACTTTTTCACACGTTAATATTTTTTTAAACACATTACATCATAAAAAAGAGCATTTTATTCTCTTTAATTTGAGTATGATATTGATATATTTCTTTACCGGTTATGACTGGCAACAAGCCGAGTCAGACGAGCTCAGGTCATGTGTAAGACCAAATTAGGGTCGGAACGAGTCGATAAAAAAGGGTTAATTTAGTTCGGTTCGTGTCGGTACGGTTTTGGGTCGAAAGGGGCTAGGTCAGAACATGTTTCAGATTAAAACGGTGTCGGGTCGGAAAGGGTTTCAAATCAAAAGAGGTTGGTTTAAAAAACTATCTATTTAAAATTACTGTATATTTTAGCTTTGTTTCTTGATTTTCGCCACGATTACACACTTGCTGCCTTTGCACGAAGTATACGTCTGCATTCGGGTTATGCGTGCACTAATATCAAGTGAATCACGTACCGACACTGATTATGCAGTTGATCTCAAGTTGCGCGCGCACTCCGCCGCACCGCGCTGGTACCCAATTAGTTTTATTAAAAACTCCAGCTACTCTGCCAAATACCTAAATATATCTAAAAAGCTCCAGCTACTCTGCCAAACACCTAAATATATCTAAAAAGCTACAGCTACCAGCTTCCAGCTTCTAGCTACCAGCTTTCACCTTCCAGCTAGTTATGCCAAACATACCCTAAGTAAACATTTCAACTATTAAAGTTAAACTCCATAAGCATGTTATTACATATAAATAACATTACACTTAAATGCATGATTAATATACGAGTCAATTACATAGATGGTTTGCGTGGTAAGGTGAAGTATCACTCTTTATTACTAACTTCAATAAATTATTCTTTGCTCGTCATTCTTTTGGTACTTGAGATGGATGTTAGTTTGAAAAATCATTTATGCATGTAAAATACCAATTTACCTATATGCTTGCAAAAAGAAAAAAACTCAACCAACAGCCTTTTATGCCATAGCCCTTGCCGCAACACTATCGAAACGCAGGACGAAAAGAGTGATGAATAAGTAAACAATCAAGACTAAAAGATAAAAAAGTACTATAGGTATCCCCTACTTGTCATACATTCAAAACTTTTCACACATTAAAAAAGTGTGTGAATGATTCGTGGTCCACATGAGGTACCCCACCAACCTTTCACACACTAGAAAAATTACGTGACGACTTTGATATCGTCAACATGATTTATAATGGATGTAAAAGTCGATTTTTGTACTCGCTTGGTTAAGACAAAAAAGGTATTATGTCCAGTATGGACCACCAACCATTTATACACTTTTTTTGAGTGTGTAAAAGGTTGTTGGTTCTCTTGAAAGCTATAAGACATTATAACTTGATTTTAAATAAACTTGATTAATATAGCTTAGGTTAAACCTAATGCTTTTAAGGTTAAACCCCATAACTCAAAGTTAAAATTGATCGATTGAAACTTCAATTGATGATTAATTGAATCAATTTCAAAGTTTAACGAATCAATTGGTTTCAATTCCAATCTCAATTCTTATCAAATAGCTAAGCATACTTGTGAACAAAAACTGACGGTTTGCTAGACGGTGACGGTGATGGTAACGGTGGACAGAATCGTTGGGGGCAGATGTGAGCAATGGCCAGCTTGTGTAGTTGCGATTTTAGGGCTAAAACGTTTTTTTGAAATCAACGTTGTAGAATGTCGCGCACGTAATAGGATAATAGATTATTGTATTGGATCCTTACCATTAAGTGTATACTTTTGAAAGTTTTTACATATCATATCCCTCAAGATTCATTTAATTATATACTTAACTTTCAAGTTCCATTAATTACACAAACAACCCACAATCTTTAACACGATACAAACGATACCGTAACAAACATAACCATATCCAACCGAGTCCACATCACGTCTCCGCTACGACACACGCGTTTAAAGCAACTAGTTATTATTATTAACGGTCAAATGATTACTTTAAATAATGACATTTTACTATTTTAGTAATAATAATAATAATAATAGTAATAATAAAGGCTAACCCTGTGGGACCCACTCAGCCATTGAATAGTAGGAAGGAGTATTGATCCTCACTAGTCTTTATTCATCTCAAGAAGCCAGACAGAGACACCAAATCAAATGAAAGCCGAGCTGTAATCAAATGGAGCTGTTTCTCTAATGGGTCCTCTTCCTCTTTCTCTCTCTTCCTTCATACCCATCATCATCACCTAATTTCCATTTTCCTTAAAAAAAATTCTATCTTTCTTTCTTGTACCACCAGATCGATCATCCAATGGCCGATGATAAGGTATATTCATCTTTCCCTACAATTCTTTCTTTTCCCCTCAAGTTATTCTATTCTTGCTTCGATCTGTTATCCAATTGCTCTTCCAATCTTGAAAAAAGCTTCGTGCTTTCTGCATAAAGATTGATCCACGTTACTGCTTTTGTGATTTTGGAGCTGATTTGTGTTAATTAGGTCAAGATTAAAGGTGATTTGGTTACTGTAGATGTATTACTAAGTGGGTTAGGGTTTCGTGGATCTGTGTTTGATTTAGGGATCTTGTTGAATTTTGTTGGATCAATGATGTACTATATGGGTTTGATTTTGTAATTATTGTTATTATTGTTATGATGCTTCTGTTGAAATCTGGTTACATTTGGTTTTGTTGAGCTGATTTGATGTTATTTAGTTTATTTTTTTCTGTATATTGTTAAAGATCATGAACAAAGTTTGGTTCTGTTTGAAGGGCAAATCGTTGATTTTTGGTTAATTTTGTCTGTTCTTTTGGTGTATAGTTTGCATAAATGTTGGTGGCAAGTTGTTGAACATATTTTCTTGATAAACGGTGTAGGAAATGTCGACGAAGGTTGTTGATGGAAACGGAGCTGAAACTGGTCACATCATATCTACCACAATTGGCGGTAACAATGGAGAACCAAAGCAGGTATGTCACGTATTGAAAAAAGCGTTGTTTTGGTGATGATTTATTAATTGCACGCGTAATATTATTACTTGTGCAGACGGTCAGTTACATGGCAGAGCGTGTGGTAGGAGCTGGATCCTTTGGAATAGTTTTCCAGGTAAACGTTAGCTTCAAGAGTTCAAGTTCATATAAAGTTTAAAAATTTACATCTTTAATTTATTCTGAATATTTTTATTTCAGGCGAAATGTTTAGAAACTGGAGAAACTGTGGCTATAAAAAAGGTTTTGCAAGATAAACGATACAAGAACCGTGAATTACAGTTAATGCGAACAATGGACCATCCGAACGTGGTGTCATTGAAGCATTGTTTTTATTCAACAACAAGCAAAGATGAGCTTTTTTTGAACCTGGTGATGGAATATGTTCCCGAGACGATTTTTAGAGTTTTAAAGCATCACAGTGATGCACGCCAGCGGATGCCTCTCATCTATGTCAAACTTTACACATATCAGATTTTTAGAGGGTTAGCATACATGCATATGGTTACTGGAGTATGCCACAGAGACCTGAAGCCTCAGAATGTCCTGGTAAGAACATATACTTTTTTATTCCTATCTCGTTCTTTTGTTTAATCATTAGTTCTCATTCATTTTATTGTCTTTTTTTGCATAGGTTGACCCTGTTACTCACCAAGTCAAGATTTGTGACTTCGGAAGTGCAAAAATGCTAGTATGTCTATCCTTTCTCACAGAGCTGAGATATTTCTGGATTTTCATTAATATTATAGTAGGGGTGTACAGGGTCGGTTTTGAGCTCAAACCAAACAAAAAACCAAAAATTCAGTTTTTGAGTTTTTGAAAACCATTTAGTTTCGGTTTTTGGTTTTTTTTATATTGGGTTCAGTTTTACCATTTGGGTTTAAATTTTTTTGTTAACTAATAATTAATCCATATTTTTCGTAAATTACTTAAATTTGGCTTTTTTTGTTACAGTTCTATTTAGTTTTTGGTTATAGCAAAACCAAACCGCCGGTTTTTTATTGGGTTTGGTTTATCAGTTATTCTGGTTACGATTCGGTTATTTCGGTTTTACGCACACCCCTATAATGTATGGTACATGATGGATTAGTAACAATCAAAACCATAAATTTTGTTAACTCAAGTCATGGCGATACTGATATTTTTGTGTGCTAATGTATACGTTTTTTTTGTCCTTTTCTATGTAGTTGAGATATACCTCCACATACATCTGACCATGTTTGTATTTTTGTCATGTCAGGTGAGGGGAGAAGCAAATATATCATATATTTGCTCTCGGTTTTATCGTGCACCAGAACTTATCTTTGGTGCGACAGAGTATACAACCTCTATTGATATATGGTCGGCTGGATGCATTCTTGCTGAACTTCTTTTGGGGCAGGTTGGCATTTTCTGTGACTGTTGTTAATATAAAGTCATCATATAAGACTTAAATAATAAATATATTGAAAATTTTGTGGTTATATTTATTTTTTAGCCCCTATTTCCTGGAGAGAATGCAGTCGATCAGCTTGTGGAGATTATTAAGGTTTTGGGCACTCCGACTCGTGAAGAACTTCGTTGTATGAATCCAAACTACACTGATTTTAGGTTTCCTCAAGTAAAGGCTCACCCTTGGCACAAGGTATGAGTTTATTTTATTTAGTACTATTTTAAAGTTACCAGAATGATATAATATAGTCATAACAATTAATTGGCCATTTTATCTTGTTATAGGTGTTTCATAAGCGGATGCCTCCTGAGGCAATTGATCTCGCTTCACGGCTCTTGCAGTACTCTCCAAGCCTTCGTTGCAATGCTGTGAGTTTTACTAATCAACTATTTGTTTATTTGTTTATTCATTCAGGGATTGCATGTTTCGGATATGGAACTAAAACTCTTTTTTTAACGATACAGCTTGAAGCCATAGCACATCCTTTCTTCGATGAGATTCGGCAACCTAATGCTCGTTTACCAAACGGTCGACCATTACCACCGCTATTCAACTTCAAACAAGAGGTAGGTATACCGTATATGTGTATACATAGTTAGTTACTCTTGAGACATGCCTTTTATCTTGCACCTTTAATTAGATATAATCAATATGCATAGTCGCATTCATGGAATTTGGTCTCTTTATATTAAAACACTAATGGTGCACCCTCTTGCTGTCCTAATTAATTGAAACCTTTTTCTCTTCAAAGGACACTTTTTGTGTCTGTTTTAATAAAGGTTTTGCTTTACTTCATTAAAGTCAATTTGATTAGCCACTTTTTTGGACCACAAATTTGGACAAATGTAATGATATACCAACTTTGGTCCAATTTGTCTAGAGGTTAATCATTAGTAAATTAACAAATCCAAAACTAGTTTAATTGTTTAAGGACGCATACAAATACAACCTCCTAATTTGCTTCATACAAAAAAATAGAAATTTTTAATCATATCTTGTGCACTAGTATTTATAAAAAGGATAATAAGTTTTGTTACCAATGGATTTACTGTGTTTATGGTGCAGTTGTCTGCAGCATCTCCAGATCTTGTGAACAGGCTAATTCCAGATCATGTGAAGAGACAAATTGGTCTGCAAATTGTGCCTCCTGCGGCTGTGACATAATAATATATATGTATAGAGCTCTGTTGTGGGATTCCAGTCGATGAAGCGGTGGGCATCGTATCTTCTTTCGTGACCACAAGTACAGACTTAAGGTTATCGTGTTCTCTCTCTCTAGACTGGCCAATAGGAGAGATGAAGTAAGGCCATTTTCTTTATAGTATGATGGGCCCAAGTGTAGTAGTAAAAAGTAGAAGAAGAACAAGGCAGGCAGAAGAACCAAAGACTAAAGTTTTGGCTGTCTGAAAACAAACAAATCATGGGAGGAGATGTTTTTTTTTTTACTTGTGTAATTTGTTATGTAGTTGTATTGTGTTTTAACTTCCTGTTTGTGTAAATGATAACACCTATTTGACTTGTTTTCAAAACATTTGCTTGTTTATGGTCTTGCATTGTCGCGCGGATGGTTCACTGGTTTTTTCATACCTTGAGCGTCATTATGATTTGAGGTTTACTGGTTTTGTCACATTTCGAACGTTTTCAGGTGGTGAAACAAAAATGAGTGTAATAAAAAGCTAAATATGTAACCGATAAAAGTTATTAATTATGCATAATACTTTAGTTTTTTAAAGATGGACATTATTTAAGAGTTTGAAGCAAATATTCCATGAATTATAATTTGAAGTATTAAATTTTAAATATTTTTCATATGTTAATAAACTTATAAGAAAATCTGTCCTCGCATTTTGGTACTCACTTAATAGTCATCAATGGCTTCATACGTGTTAATAGTTGAATAAAAACAAGCTACAATTGTCGTTGATTTAAAATCTACAATGTTCATATCATTACAGTAGAGAGCAAGTAGTTAAGACAATGATGGTTGGTTTGAACAAGACCTAACAAATATAATGAGCTGTTGTGAGTTGTCACTTTTGAACTGGATTGTTAAGTGTTCTATGAGGTACTTCGGACACATATGGAAGCATCATAATTCATAAGCTAAATCAGAATATAGAGGGTAGCCGAGCCAAACCCTAGCTCGGCTTGTGTTGCTTAACATAGCTCAAGCCTGCTTGTGGAAAAAATTCAAGCTTGAACTAGGCTCAGGCTTGCCTCATTTAAATCGACATTTAAATCTAATATACATCTCAATACAGATAAACTTTTTAGCAGATTCTCTATCCTCTTGTATTATACTCCATTTAATTGTATTATTTATACACGTGTATTATTATTTTTATATGAACTTATACATTTAATTATATTTTTACCATGACCATATGCATATTCTATATGATTACATAGTTTTTATATTAAATAAAAATAACAATAATATACTCATACTATTATGTTCGTTTTGACACACGAATCTAGCCAAGCTTATTTTTAACCAATATGAAATTCAGGCTTTGCTTATTTATTAAACTAGACTCTAACCCATTTAAGCTTGACTTGATTCACGACATATCAAAACGAACCAAACATTTACAGAACGTCTGATTTAGGATCTGTGAATATGTGGTATGTCAGCCCTCAACAGGTTTAACTGTTTTAAGTGTTACAAAGCGGGCCACCCCACCGACAGTGACCTCCTTTCTTGTTACCGCATACCCTAATACATATATTAGTGTCTAAAAGCATACAATAGCCAGTCATGCACTTGTTAATTCTAAATCCCATACACCAAAATTTCATTTCTACCCCAAACAAATATTCCAGCACACACAAGCAAAGAGAGTTTGCTCCTTACAACCCATAAAAACCACCTATCACACCACCACTAGCAAATTCACAAACAACTTTACTGTTCTTTCCAAATCTTACCAGTAACCCTCAGCTTCAGTTCCTTCCTATCACCTCCAGAAAAGAAAAGTGCCATATTCCTCTGGATAATCAGACCGTCAAAGCTATCTCGAACCTTCCTGTGACTGTCTCGTATGCTTCTCGGGACACCTTGCCACGTCATCTTCCTCCCGTTTCCTCCAACCTCCAAACTGTAGCTGTAGTTCTTCGCCTCGTCATCATCCCCCATAAATCTCAAGAAAGCGATATAAACAGGCGCCATTCCCAGCTGGAACGCCTCAAAATGGAGACAGAAGTATTGACCATAGCAACTAAATACCTGGAATGCCACAAAAATAAGATCTTCAATGATTCTTGCATTTAATAAATGCAATTTTGACTCAACAGTTAACTCATGTTTCATTAGGGCTGTAAAGTGTAAACGAACCGAACCGAGCCAGGTTGGGCTCAGTCTCGAAGCCAAACAGGCCGGCTTGGCTCGCATATCTTAACGAGCTGAAAAGTCGTGCTCAAGCCAGCCTCGGTAGTTTATTATTACTTTTTTACACTTATTAATATCAATGAAGACAAAAAATTAAATACACATAATGCAAAAATTATGCATTAGAGAATTTACAAAGTTATATGTATTATTTTTTTTTCTATATATTTATATTATGTTGTTATTATTATATATCTATATTATAGCAAGCCTAAAAGTCGAGCTCGGCCTCTGCTCGTAAATAGCTTGAGCCAACTTGTTACTTTTTTTTCACTCATTAATATATAAAAGACAAAAGGAATATATTTTTTTTTCACGCACACATGATGCAAAATTTATAAACTAAAGATTTTATAATATTTATCTGTATTATTTTCGTTTTCTTTTTACAACTTTTTTAAAGATCTTAAAGATTTGGGGTTTTAAGTTAAGCGAGCCAATCAAGTGACCCACAAAATGAACTCAGGCTCTGCTCGTTTACAAACGGGCTCTTTTATTAGCGAGCTTCCAAGGTTTTATTTGGGCAGCCCCATGCTTGATCATCAACCAAATGTCTAAAATACCCATAAAAATCGATATAAGAAAGATAAACAAACATACCGTAAGCATCCATGTTGCATTCTCAACCTCATGAGGGTTTGATTTGACATACCGGTGATTAAAAGTACTGCCATTATGCATGTCAACTTTATGCCCGTCTTTTAAATGGGCCACAAGATAAGGGATATCACCAATAACAGTGCATTCTGAACCCGCATAAGGACAGTTATAGGGTCGGAAAATACATTGAGATTCATGTTTTAACTTGCTGTAATACGGATAGATTCCAAAACACCCGTAGCTCTGATATTTACACGGAAGTTCAAGAGACGCAGCCACCTTTTCGAGTGCTAGACATCTAATGTTTCCTAGTTCGTGTCTGCATGTTGGACAGCGGTTGTGCACACGCGGCTTGCAACCAGAACATAATGTGTGACCATTTGAGCACTACAACAAATAGAAAAGTATCAGTTTACACATTTTTTAAAAAACCAATTAATAAAAATGTGAGCTTGATTATTGACCTGGTGGATAGGAGGGTACATGGCATTCAAGCAAACCGGACACTCCAATAGGTCGCGCACACTGCTAGTGGCGAGTTGATTAGATTTTAAAGCGTTTTGAACCGGGTCATGAGCGTGCACATGTTCAATTACATCCATTGCATCTTCAAGTTGAGGAGGATCAATAACCTCGGGATTATCTCGCAAGTCGTCATAATAAGATATTGATGACATGATTCCTCTTCTGTTCATATATGCCAGTAAAACAAACAATTTTAGATAACAAACATACTTATATCATCCAGCAAGTTTAGTAAGATCACATTAATCTAGTGAACATAGTAGCATGATAGGTCATCATGATGATCACACCAAGAATAATGAAAATCCTCATCAAACTTCAATGTCTACCTAACAGTTAAGCCTAAGTACATGACGAAAACATGAATATAAAACCGCCCATCAATCATTCAAGCATTTAGAATTCACTCATAGCAAAATTGCAAAACAATGACAGTCATACATATAAAGAAAGCCCCAATTGTCCAATTTCATAAGCAAGATTAAATACCCTTAACCAATAACATTTATCCGAAAGTTAAAGATTACAAAAAACACATAATTTAAGAAAACCCACAACCCCAAATTTGAAAATCGGAATAAAATCACAAACCCACAAAACCCCACAAACTATTTCGAATATCAAACACTTGGTGTGCAAGTTTCACCAAACACAAAAACCCACAATCAATCAGTCGAAAAATCGGAACTTTAGAGCGATTGAGGATAAACAGCCGACAGATTGAAAGATTAAATAAAGGGGTACCTGTAATCGAACCCTAATAAATGTCGGTGAAAATTGAATGCGATTGATGTGGATTGAATAATATAAGAATGGATTCAAATTAAAGAGGGTGAGAGGGTTGGATATTCGTGTTTAGTAAGGACAGAAGGATTGGTTCTCGAGAAAATACAAAGAAAGACGAGTATGCTTGACGAAGGTGGGACCGAACACCGATTCAAACTTCAAGCAAAACAAACAAACCTTGCTTGTCTTATTTTTGGTTTTTATATTCAACTTCTTCTTTTTTAATATTAATTTTAAATAATCTCAACTCGACAAATAATAGTTCTAACTTAATACTTGGCTGGTGTTAGTTTCAACTAAAGTTATGTTTGTTTCAACGGTTTGTGACCAATGAAGTTCCTAACATCGTTAATTGCAGGTCACTGGAAAAACGTTTTGGCCGGAAAACTCAGCCTTAACACCACCATCAACCAACCAGCCCCACTTGAGCACCACCAACCGATTCCGGCGGTGGTTTTAGGGTTCTAACGACCTCAACAACTAGGCTTTTACTAAAAAAAATTTCCTAAAGTTTTGATATAAGGTTACGAAGATGTTTGGGATGAAAATGTTGGGTTTAGGGGAAATATTATGAGTTTTCCCACCGAAAACGTATTTTCGGCGACCTGCAACTAATGGCGTTAAAACTCTGTTACTTGCAAACCACTGGAAACAGATACAGCTTTAATTGGGACCGCCACCAGCCCAAGTGTTAAGTTAATATTGTTATTTGATAATATGCATAGTTGAAATTATTTTTTTTAAAACGGCGACTTTCTTGTATTTAGGCTACCACATTCTCGAAATTTGGAGAGCCCCGATGACCCACTCTGGCCAGACTATGTTGTCTTAACCGGACTCACGCTATTTTCAAAGTTTGGCTTGGGTGTTCCCCCGGGAAACCATACTGCCGACTGCCACCTGACAGTCCTTGTGCCACCACAAGAGCAGAACTCTCTGACGTAACCTTTGCACAAGGCCTAACTCAAATCTTTCATTGTCAGTATCCACCCAAAAATGGCACAAGTGGGATTCGAACTTGGGTCTCTATTGGAGAATCAAGCCTCCTACCCACCCACTATGCCACAAATGGAGGATCATAGTTGAAATTATTTAAAACCCAAATTTTAATATGCAACGAATAAAGCCTGGCTATCTAGGATAACCCAATGATAAAAGGAGACTTTAAACATTCATGATTCTAGATAGCGTTTGGTAGCCCAAGCCCACCAACTATTGTTTCAAAAAAAAAAGTTACATCCCAAAAACCCACTATGATAAAACCCGAATAGGATTGAATTTAAACTTAAAACCTTACTGTGTTCAACCCAAATCATAACTTCCTTCGATTTTGTCGGTTGAGCTAAAGTTCAATGCTTGTTAGTTGTTATATATATTGTTGTTTTTTTTTTAAGTCTGGTCAAATAAATTGAGATAGATGTTCATTATTGTAATAAGTGAATGTGGAAAAAACAATTTTGTGGGGATAGAGTTAGTGTACCAACAACTAATAATTTATGTTAATCGATTACACCAACATCGGATATTAAATATGTAAAATAATAAGAAGAATATTGTTATTTTTCTAACACTGTATTCTCGGGTTTAAAATACAAGGAAAATAAATAGTAAGATTGGATAGGGGAATAAAGGAAAAAAAATTATATATTTAAAAGACATTCTCGAGTTAAAATAAAAGAATAAAAAAGAAAATGTTAATTATATTCTTGAGTTAGATATAAAGAAAAAGATAGGAAAAAAATTGTAACTTTACAATTATGTCCTTATTATTGAGTTAGATAGGATGGAAAATATGGGGTAAATTAGTAATATTATATATGACTATAAACTTTCCTTCTGAATCCGACTATATTTGGCTGGAAAGTTTTGGAGGAAAAAAACACTAACTTTTCTTTTCATTCTCTTTCTTTTCTTTTATTGAAAAAACTCAAGAATGAAAAAAGAAATTTTTTTTTATTTTTTCTTTTCCAAACCCTTAAATAAAAACTCAAGAATGATGATTACCCTCTTGCTTTTTGGTATTTTATATAAGAATTTTGAGATTATATGTATGTTCAAGTTAAGGTTTGGGATTTAATAATGTTATCCACAATTTAAAGTTGGGTTTAAAAGAGGGAGAGTATAGTTGAAGGGATTGGTGGTTTTCTTCAAACTTGTGATAGCTTAAATTTCTTATTATGAAACCGCAAGTAACAACGTTAAATTATAACTTGTGTTACGTTTCTTTTCATAGCGAGTAAATATTAAAGTGTGTGTTGAAATAAATGATGAAGATACGTAAGGCCATGAGAAGTAACTCAATTTGCCTTGAATTGAAGTATAAAATCAAACCTGGAGAAACAACTAATCACCATTGAGTGAATAAGAGCATCCTAAAACTTTTAACTTTTTGTGTTAAATACAGGTTCTTGCCTTCTTGTTAAATACGGTACTTAAAATATGTAAATATCATTGTTTATAAGAAAATTATGTATGCAAATCGGGGGTTTGAAGAAACTAGGTTGATTATTTTTGTTTGGAAGAAAAAACAATGAAAGAGTTAAAGTGATTGAACTTAAAATATAATTTTGGGTGTATCAATCACTATCAATGACGTAGGGTTGGTTAGACTTGTTTGGGTGTATCAATCACTATCAATGACGTAGGGTTGGTTAGACTTGTTCAAAGCATCAAATGTTAAGTTACGACTATGTGGGTTTTGGAAGAATTTGACATAATATAATCAAGTTTGAGTGTTTTTTAATCAAAGATATAAAAAAATTTGAAGAAGCTTTATATAAAACTACTTGAATCAAATTGTGGTGTTTAAAAATCCGGATTTGAGTTTTGTTGAAGATGACTTGAAAGTTGTACGACACGTATGCAAGATTTTTTCTACATATCTCAATTATGTGTATAACAAATCTCAACATTCTATAAAAAAAATAAATAAGTCAGCTAACCGCCCAAGAACCTAGAGGATTAGGTCGAGAAGTCAATCATATCATGAGAACTCATAGTGTGGCAGGCAGCCATATCGCAAGTAGAAACAAGTACACTCGAGATGCAGGAAGTTTGTTTAACATGTTTTCTAATTGTAAGATGTAGGAGATTAGGCCGAAATGCAAGGTATTAGGTTGAGATTCTTACGATATAAACAATGAACGTGGCGATAAGAATTTACATGTATCTCACCTTATAAGTGGTCCCAGTTTCATATTTCACCATTTTATTCTCTTCATCTATCGTAAAAAAAGAGTTTTTCAAGAAGATCATGAACTCGGGTCTCCTTTGAGAAACCCAAGCTCCAACTTATAAGAAGAAATACAATAATCTCGTCTCATAAGAATAAATGTTTCTGAAATGCGTCTCTCAGGATGAATAAGAAAACAGTCTTGGGAGACTGTATTTTGAGAATAAAACTTAAAAAATAATATGGCTTTCTCTCCTTATATTTTGAAAAATTTGGACTTTTCCAGCAACATTTTTTCATATTTGGTGTTCTCTATCATAATTTAAATCTTCTGCTAATGTATTTATCAAGTACAAACTTTTAAAAATAATCAACAAAAATAGGCTATTTTGCTCTATCGGGCTATTTTTAGAATTTTCCATAATAATAATAGTAATATAAGTGATGTTAAAGATGTCGTAAAGTGATCAGAAGATGACGTATGGTTTTGAGATGAAGCCCAACACACACATGTGAAAGAAACAAGAGAAAAGGCGGTGGTTGAATCTTCTTCTTCTTCTTCATCCCTCAAACCCCCAATTGCCGCCGTCGATTATCGCCGCCGGTTACATGGACGAAAACACTCGCAGGTCCCGGCGTTCTACTCATGTCAACACTCTTGACGACGGTTGCTTGATGCACATCTTCAGCTTCTTATCCCCAATTCCAGGTTCCATTTACACTTTCAAACCCTAATTTCCTTTCATCTCCCATCTTCACGCTTAAAGTTTTCATTTTTCATCTTCTAAATCCACCAATTGAATCTGCTGCTTCTTAATTTGCAATTTAGGATGCATTTTATTTCAATTACTTGTCTAAATTTGTTAGCAGAAGATTATGCCACTATTTATCACCTTTTAATTGCAATTTTGAGGCTTTGTTAGGTTTCAATGGCACTTAATGTTAAGGGTGTTCAGAGAAAAACTGAAATAAACCAATCCACATTCTTATTTGGATATTCGGATAGGATATTCATATTAAGTTAATATATGCACACATGTATTCAACAAGTCTTAATTAATTAACTCTCTTTTATCTTAGAAAACTACAGGGTAACCAAGTACAACTCTTTGTGTTTCATATGATGTCACAGATTATTGTTGAGTTTGCAGATCGCTATAACACAGCCCTCGTTTGCCACAGATGGCTGTTCTTGGCGTGTCACCCTCGCTTATGGTTGAGAGTCGACCGAGCTGTCAAAGGCGTACCAGAACCCGGGGTCTTTCCAAATATTGAAGAAGCTGTTTCTGCTGCAAGGTGTGTACTTTGCTTTGACGCGTGTTGATTATTATAACGGAGAGAAAATTATTAATTTGGAATTCACACGACCAATCAGACCAGGGGACACCATATTGATTGGAGCAGGGGGGTTCCATTTTGCTTCAAATATTCAAATCAACAAACCATTGTGCTTGGTATGTATGCTATTTATTTTCTTAAAATTTCATTTATCGATCGATAAATATCTACATCTTCCTGTATTTATATACAACTATACTTTTAGCAAACATGTTATATTGGTGGTAATATATGCATATAGACAATGCACATATGAATGTAATGGAAGAACTTTAGCTAGATTTCCCTTAAGTTGATTGTCACCAATGTGTATTACTACTTCCTATAATTCAATTGTTTAGATTGGAGGAGGTGATGTTCCTGATGATACAACACTTGTATGTTCCCGAGGCTCAGACAGGTTCGCATATTTCATATCTTTTTATTTTCCTAAGCCTAATTATAGTTTAGCAAGTCTTCTTGAATCCTAAAAAGATTAAATATAAAGGTTAGAAGGACAAAATCAGTCTTCGAGAGGTATACACCATAAAAAACCAATTTAATTTCTTATATTTCACTAAAAAGTCTCGCAACCTATTTTTGGTATATTTTAGTCCCTCAACTTGTAAAAAAACACATGAAAACGTCACTAAACTAATTTTTGTATGTTTAAGTCTCTAAACCTGTCTAAAGTGCACGTGCTTGTGAATTTTTAAGAAAGTAATAACTTGTTAACTCTTGAATCAGCCAAACCTGATGAAGTGACATCACCATTCTTGCAGAATACCGTCTTATCCAGTTGAAGAGATAACAAGTTCATATTGTTATTTTTGAAACTACATACAATTTAGACTAGTTTAGAAACTTTGATGTTCTAAAATTGGTTCTGCGACTTTTACAAGTTGAGAGATTTTACTATACCAAAACTAGGTTGACTTACTTTTTTGTGAAAAATCAGAAAGTATATTGTTTTTTCATGTTATTAAAGAAAGAGAGATAGGCAGGTATATGAGGACTATAATTTGCTAGAAAATGTAGTCATCATTTCTTGTAATTTACAGTGCATTGGAGTTTTTGTCGACCTGCAAATTGGCGAACTTAACAGTAAAGGCGGAATTGGGGTGCTGCTTACTTCATAGGAGTGGTCGGCTCATCATTGAGGATTGCAATCTGCAATGTGATCCCAACCCCTTGGACTATCTCTCCTATGCTATCATCACCACAGCTGGCGGCCCTGAGGCGACACTACCGTCGGCTGCCCAGAGGAATGGTGACTGTGTGTCGGTTTCTCAGACTCGGATCAAAGGAGGTGCAAAAGCAGTTTTGACAAGCGGGACACTTGCATTGCAACAAGTGCGTGTCATATATGCACCGAGTTCTATATTATTTTGGTTTGATGTTGTTCATCAGTTATAGTGGTTTACTTATTTTATCTCCTTTGTATCATATCTTTGATGTAGATCACCATTTTTATTTGTTATGATTATCTGTTTGCTAGCTTGTTTTGCGATGTGACTAAAGAAATCAGTGTACGTGTATGTAAACAAACAATTTATGTGCTTCTAGGCTAAAAAACTTTTAAATATGGGACCTTTTCTTTTAAGAAGAATGATAATATTACTTTTGTGTTTGCCAAAAAGCACTTGTAAGCATGCTTGTTTTTGGTGATCAAATTTTAATAATATTGTGCTTACCTGAAGTCCGAAACACCAGATGTGTTATTCAGTGTATGCAAATAAGACTCAATGATATGCCTTTTTCTCAGATGACAAGTCTTTCAATAAAAACCGGGTCATCAAAAAGAACTCTCAAGTGTATTTTACTATTTGCGATGACCGTATCATGAGTCCGAAATAGCAACCTTTATGTTAAATACAGTGTTCTCACGCACTGTTTTGAAGATTTATATTGAAGTTGAAACCCATTGCTAGGAGATTTTGAAAGACGATTTATAGATATTGGGTCTGGCACGTGACCTAAACAATGAGAGAGAATATGCAAAACTGACAAATTGTGAGGATAAGTATTTGTGCATGCGAATAGCCTCCGGCGTGATGATTAGTATTTAACTGTTTTTAAAGGAGGAAAAACTATAAAAACCTCTTGACGAGATAGATATTTTACTTTTCATTGGACATGACATGACATTCTCGATATTTATTGAGTTACAGTCAAGTCACATCATTAGCTATGAGTTTTTGGTCGGGATCATGCTCAATGTCATTTAAGTGATCATCATGGAGCATTTAAGTGAACATCACGGACAATACATGAATATTGTGGGTACACCGTTAATACCGGTCCACGTTCCATATAGCTCACATTTATGATGGAAAATTAAATCACCTCGCATATGTTTATTTAATTCATAAATAGCCTAAAGCCTATTCATTAAATGTGTGCTCAATGCTGTACCCATATTTGAAGCCCATAAACCCATTCTTTCCACTAGCCCACTTACTAACAAACCCAACGCACCATGTTCTTCGGCCAGACACATTTATTTGTTGGGTTTTGATCCAGTAAAATTTAGTTCAGAACCTTTTTAAACTTCTTGACATGATAAATAACTAAAAAGTACAAAAACTGCACTCAAAAGTTTCATAACAATTATATTTATTTAGGCTACACAAAAAAAGGATAGCCTTTACATTGCATACCTCCCTTCACTACCTTTTAACATAAACATAGAAATAAAAAACAAGAAATTAAGTTGTTTTTAGAAAATAATAATAAAAACATTTTAAAAAACAACTTAGCTAATAATACTCTGAAGCAGTCTTAAAACTAACTCTTCGGTATCATGCGTAGTTAAGTTTTGATGTTGATGCAAGGGAGATCAATGACTATGTCTTAAACTATGGTTCTCACCGCAGAATACCAGTCAGCAACAAATGTCTCGCTTTTAGTCTTCGGAAGTCCATTCGTACCACCGTCACCACGACGTTTACAACCGCTTTGACAAAGTTTCAACAGCGCCACCACCACCAAATCTATCTCCTCCTCCCCTTTCTCCCTCAAACAAACACTCATTTTCTTCGCCTTTTCTCTAACAACTTCCCCTAACTCACTAGACACCACGTGTTGCACAACCGAAGCCACCTTCTCCCGCCTGAGCCGCCCATTTCCGTCTCTAACAACCTCCATTGCTACCCCAACCTCAACCGCCAACCGAGCATTGACCGGCTGGTCAAGGTGCATTGGCATTGCAATTATTGGAACACCAAATTTCATTGATTCCATTACCGAACTCCAACCGCAATGACTCACAAATCCGCCTATGTTTTTGTGCTTCAATATTTGTGTTTGTGGGGCCCACCCTTCAACCAATAAACCCCTATCTTTAACCCTTTCGAGAAACCCGACTGGCAAACGTTGCGAAAGTTCAACCTTGGTTTCGCTTTTTGGAAACCTTAAAACCCAAATGAAGTTCACATTACTCATTTCCAAGCCATATGCTATCTCTTCCAAATCATCACTAGAAAGAAAATACTCGCTTCCAAAAGAAACAAAGACAGTGGATCCAGTATCTTTCGTGTCAAGCCACTTCATCACACTGTCTTGTTTCAAGTCATGACACGAGTCCGCAACAAGAGGACCCACCGGTACGACCTTTTTCCCCGTCAGCATAGAAAGATAATCAACATACTTACCTTCGGCTTCTTTAAAAGACTTAACAAGAACAATACTTGACGACTTCCCAACACAATCCATAACCCGATCCTTATCTTTCCTACCATTCGCCGAGTTCTCGAGAATCTCATGCACATGCTTGTATTCATACGTACGAAAGTAAATAGTACTAAACGGGAAAGCAATGCTTTTGGAGTAGTTCAAGTAAAGATGGAACATAGTGGCAGCCATGGTGGCGCTAGTGGTGACAAACACAACCGAAGGGATACCGAGGGCAGCAGCCGACACCGGGGCCCACGATTGAATCATGTCGTATATAAGCAAATCAGGTTTAAGGGTTTTCAAGATTCTTGTGAAGCAAGGACTCGACATGTCGAAAGCCTGCTTTAGAGTTGGCATAAAATGGAGTGGGAGGCCATTGGTGGAGTGAAGGTGTGGTGGGAGATCGGGTAGTGTCGGAAGGTGGAGTTCGATGAGACTAATCGAAGGCGTGTTTAAGGTTTTCTTGACAGAATCTAGGTTGGCAGGAGTGGAACATAAGTAGATGTTGAAGAGGTTTGTGTTGTCCAGTTTTTTGGCTAGTTCAAGAAAAGGTGAAATGTGACCATGGCCTAACCATGGGAACATCAAGACAGTTTGCTTGTTGATTGTCATAATTGAAGACTAGTTTGTGAATGTTTTTTTGTTGAGATGGTGATGAAGAAAATCAGTGTTGAAGGTGTTCTTATATGGGGATGTTGGTTAATTATTTGCAAGATTTCTAAGCTTTTAAAATATTAAAATAAACGTATCAAATTTTCTATTTAAGTTTATTTGCAATGGAGGATTTTAACCTTATTTTAAAACAAATCATATCAAATTTTCTATTTATGTTAATTTACGGTAAGGATTTTAACCTTTTAAAATAAATCGTATCAAATTTTCTATTATAAACACATATTCACAAGATTTGTTATTAAGGTTTTGGATTTGGTTCGTATTAAAACATATTAAAAAATCACAACACTTTTTGTTAAAAATATAAAACGTATTTAACAAATTCAATCTTTTTATAAAAAAAATAAAATGTTTTAGAAGCTGATTAATTTTTTGTTAATTTGTTGTTTTTGAGCGTCCTACAATTTGTGTAATAATTATAGGAACTAATGGAATGCTTTAGAAAGTTTAAATCGTAATTGAAATGACATCGGCTAATTGAAAATTAATTGTTTTAGAAACCTTACAATAAACGTTTTTGTTTAAATGATATAATGAAATGTATATAATGAATTGTATTTTAGAATCTGTTTGCTACTTTTGAGCATGCTACAATTTGGGTAATTTTTATAAAAACTAAGTAATTGTTTTAGAAAGTTTATATAGTGATTAAAATAACAACCTGTAATTTGGGTAACACATTGTTTTAGAAACCTAAAAATAAATGCTTCTTGTAAAGATATTGAATTGTATTTTAGGAACGTGGGTTTTATGAGTGACCGAACACATGAACATGGGCTGATCTTCCAACCGGGTTGAGATCCTTACCCCATTGGATGTCGTCAACCACTCTTTAACCCTCAACCCATTATTGCTCCTGACCCTGTTGTATGGTTATCACCTATGTCCCATGATGCAAACTTGTGACATCAAGTGTGCAAGTGCAACCATTCCATTTATGAATTCACTCGAAAGCTTTTTTATATAATCTCTATTAAGAATTAGAAACTCAAAGGGTTCCCGAGGACTATACATGAGGACGTGCATGTTATTTTGATGAACAATGCCTAAGTAAAATATTTATTCGGGGGTGTTGTCGTGGATGAACAACGATGCACGAGGACGTGCATGTTGTTTTGATGGTATGAGTATGTGACGTGTCAAAGGTGTGAAGATCGCGCCAAATCAATATTTTGTTTAGTTACCTTTAATGAGTGTCTCAACAAATAACTAAGGGTGTATCCTAGAAATAGTTGCATTTTTTGGATCTTGAGGGCGGCTCTTCTAATGAACCCATTGAAGACAGAAATTAGTAACTTTAAGGGGCTCTTTGATAGCCTCTTAACATTAAGAGGCGGTTCATAACCTCTTAATGGTTAAAAAGTGCTTAAGAGGTAACAATTAAGAGACAGTCTCTTAACCGTTAAGACTTAAGGTTACCTATTAACCATTATGATGTTATGAACCATTAAGAGGTAGCCTCTTAATGACCATTAAGAGGCTACCAAACAACCCCAAACTAGTGTTAAAATTACCCTTTAATTTCCAATTTAATCCGCCATCCTATATTTAGTGGGTGTTCGGGATTCCTTATTTTACCTTTTTATAACTTTTCATTAAGTTAATAAGTTACAAGAGTGTAACTTATTAACTTTTCCCTCTCACATCAAAAGCAATCACAAACACCTTATTCTTTTTCAACAAGTTAATAAGTTATAAGTTAGTGAAAATAAGCAATCCCAAACACCCCTTCATTTCTAATGTGTGTTTTGGTTTATTTTTTTATGTTTGGGTTGCTTGGATCTCCATGGGCTCTTGTTGATTACAAGATGGGCTCCTTTTGATTACATGTCATGACACGTTTGTCAGCAATAAAGTCTTGGCTCATACTTTGCCCTACAAATGGCGTCGCTTCATGCTCTAACCATCAACTAGCTAATTGGTTAGGCTATAAATCGAAACCTTCTCATGTTGTAGATATATACAAAAATAAATCATGTTAAGTTATTTAGGGTTCGTAACTCTTTGTTCTTTATTTTCCTTCTTTCTCTCTTTCTTGTAACTTTCAATTCAAGAACTATCCTTGTTTTTATAAAAAAAAAAAAAAAATCTTTGATTACATGTAATTTTATAAACTTGGAGAAAGTTAGGTAAGCATACAGGGTAATAACTTTTACCAGTCTAACCCATCATAATCATGTGGTGGGTAGAGTTATATCTTAATTAAATCAGAAAAAATGTGAAAATTGATAAAATCTTTTGATAAAACATGAGAAAATAGTCAACTCGCATAATAAAGCTTCTAAATTGAATAATTACATTTAACCTTATAATACGTTGTCAGTCTCATAAAAGAGCCATCCATGTTTGATCAGTACACATGACAAGTTGTGGTGGTGCCACATCAACATATTTTATTTTAAAATATCTTCTATATCTATTTGTATGATACGTTTTAAAATGCTAATCTATATAGTATTTTACCATTTTATGAATTTCAAAAACTAGTAAGAAAAAACATAAAAACACATATAGCAACTCAAATTGACTCCTAACCAAAACCCACATGTAACATAACCCCAAAATAGACACATACATTCATTCCAACTTTTCGAAAAGCAAGCTCCACACCATCTCTCTCTTTCTCTCTCTACACTACCTTCGAATACACGCCAACACCTTCAATCTCTGCCACAAAATTAAACCATCATCAATTAACCCAATTCAATTCAATCCAAAACCCTAAAAATGATCGGTTCCGATCGCCAGAAACCACAACCCTCAATCTACAACCGATCTTACACCATCAATTCAACCTCCACCCTCGATTACCCACTAAAACCCTCACCTAATTCCTCGCTAAACCGCTCCGAATCCGTCAAGAAACACTCCGATTCAATCAAAGGCAAAGTCAAGCATCTATGCAGCATATTCGAAGCTCGTAGAGGATCCAAACCAAACCCTAAACCAAAACCCCCATCAGACGAAACCCAATTGCAATCGAAACTCAAATCAGAGAAATTAGACAAATTTGAAAAAACCCTAATTCAATTACCCGGAACAGAGGACCGGGTCGTGATCTACTTCACCAGCTTACGTGGAATCCGAAGGACGTACGAAGATTGTTACTCCGTAAGAACGATTTTGAAATTTTTTCGGGTTTTTATCGACGAACGCGATATCTCGATGGACTCGGCGTATCGAAATGAGTTGGTGGCTGTATTGGGTCAGAAACATGTTAGTTTGCCTCAGGTTTTTATTAAAGGGAAGTATGTTGGTGGTGCTGATGTCATCAAGCAGCTTCATGAGACCGGCCAGCTGGCGAAGGCGCTGAAAGGGCTCCCGGTTCGGTTAAGTAACGCGTGGCAGGTGTGTGACACGTGTGGGGACGTTAGGTTCGTGCCTTGTGCGAATTGTAGCGGTAGCAAGAAGGTGTTTGATGAAGATGAGGATTTGTTAATACGATGCCCTGATTGCAACGAGAACGGTTTGGTTCGGTGCCCTAATTGTTCTTCTTGAATTAACTATGTTATGTTAATCGGTTAATCGTTTAATCTGCTTGTTATTGTTAAAGTTTGCGACTTGGAACTGGGGATTGGAGCTCTGTGTTCTTGGATAGAGTCTTGGTTTATTGTGTTCATTTTTCTTTATGAACAAGGTTGAAATAATGCCCTGCATGATGCGTATATAACCATATAGGTTCTTTTTATAATGTATAGTTGGATCGTGTTTGCTTGATAGCGCATGTTTGTAATACTCTTCACATAGGAGAGATGTATTGAGTTGGTCTTTGGATTAAGGCTAATTATTAATGAAATTTCGATCAAGTTAATGTTATTATTGTTAGTGTGTGTAATGTAGCTGTTAAAGTTTTAAAAAGTTAGTGTATTTGTTCGGTTGTTCTTTCGTTTGTTGAAGTTAGTGTAGGTAATAGTTTGTGTTTAAACAAGTTTATGAGGCTTTGTACACTTGAGATTTGTTTGATTACGATGTTCGAGTTTGATTTTCAGTCTTGATAACATGTACACTTTCGGATATAAAATATGCCTCCTGGTAGGAATGGTTGTCAAGCTTTCTATATTCTTTACCCAGGTCTTGTGTTTGCATCTCTGCTAAGAATTTTTAGTTATAAAGTAAACACACTCTTAGTTTTTGCATCTTTGATAGGCGGCAATGCAGCATTCCTTTGGCAGCATCGTCCATCGGCTGTTCACTGGTTTATTAAGCAACATTCAAGGGTTCGCATGTTGCTATTGATGCAATGTTAATACAATAACATACGTACTAAGTATAAGGGTTCGCATGAGGTTTTTAGGGAACGACTAGGAATTGTTAGTATATGTGAAAAAATAAAGGAGGGGAGATTGAGGTGGTATGGGCATGTGAAATGAGACAAGAAACAGCGCCAGTTAGAGCAGTGGAAACCCTCAATGTAGAAGGAAGGAGGAGTAGAAGCAGACCCAAATTGACTTGGGAGGAGGGGATTAGGCAGGATTTGCTAGAGTTACACCTCTCTGAGGACATGGTCCATGATAGGTGTTCATGGAGACGTAGAATTAAGGTTAAGGACTTTTAGAGAAGGTCATTTTGGTATCTTAGTTTTAGCGTATTGGCTTAGACTCTTCTAAATTTTAGGCAGATTTTGCTTATATTTATTCCTGTGTTGGTATGTCTATTTGGATTCTAGGATTTCATGTGTGTTGGTATTTGATTGTGCCACTTTATCACTATAAGTTTGTTATTGGTACTTGTGTGTTTATATGTTGCATGCTTTGGAGCCGAGGGTCTTTCTGGAAGCAGCATCTCTATCTTCATAAATAGAGGTAAGGTCTGCCTACATCACACCCTTCCCAGACCCTACAAATAGCTTTTGCTATTTGTGGGATTTACTGGGTACGCTTGTTGTTGTTGTAAGTATAATCTCACTCATAATCGTAGTTATTTGTAGGGTAATCAGAAGAGGTAACCATATAAGGTTACTTATAATAAAAGTTGTTAAAAAACTTAAGTAATCAGAAGAGGCAGCCATATATAAGATTACTTGTAATTGAAGTTGTAAGCTACGGCTAAGGTATAATGATAAATAAACAATAGTAGCAAAAGAGAAAAGACAGTAGCCTCTAGTCCTCTACTCGACTAGACGAGGCTACTCAAGCAAACGGCACACGGCTAAGGTGATGGCAAACAATAGTATAAGACTATAGGAACGTACTAAGGCCCCAGCAGATATTTAAGACAAATCTACAAGATCAGACAAATCTACAAGAGAACCCCTATAATTACATTTTCTCTCTCTACCCTATAATTACATTTCATAGGGTGAGCTTTTGAGTGGTTGTGAATATAATGCTATATATAGCGATTTTTTGTAAATTTAGGAAAAAGGTAATGATTTTTTGTAAATTATAGGGTGGAGAGAGAACTAATAGTACAAGTATTAAAAAATATTATTTAATTAAACAGAAGAAAAAAATGTAATGCTTTTTAGTGTAATTATAGATATGAAAATAAAGGATAGGTTGGGAATGCTCTAAACTCCTCAAATGGTTTATAACCCCGATATGACATCTTCAAAACTCTTAGATCAAGTTTATCAAGAACCTCATAGGAGGTTATTATACTGTTTAACAATTATAAAAATTAATTAAATCAATTTGATTTCACAACCCAGACGTGAGAACAACTAAGTCATGACCCAATCTTTCATTTAAATGTTCTTTTTTTTTCTTTTCCTTCACATAATTTCTTTTGTATATAATTTGATTTTTTTAATAATTTATATTATTTAACTTATTTTAAAATTTTAAAAACACAGTCTTGTTTAGTTTATTTTTATGAGCATTTCGATATAAATTTTATTAAACACGGATCATTTTTAAACACATGTATTTTTTAATATTATTATACGTAAAATTAGTTTTGTTAATATTTGTAAAAATTCAAGGTTTTTTTTTCTTTTTTACAGAATTATGATATTATCTGATTTGCCATTCGTCCACACTCTATTGGTTTTTTAGATTTTTTTGATAAAAATTGTCATCTAGAAATCTAACATTATCTACTTCTATATGTATTATATATATTGGGCATAACAAGAATGTGTTCACATCCACTCCTAGTTTTCTATCTCTATTCTCTTTTGATTTTTAATGGATCCCTCGTTTTCAAACTATCATATGAGTCTTGGAGATGGAGATTGCCCGAATAATCAATACTATGAAAACACTATTTATTATTAAAACCCGAGTCAAGTTCCTGTCACTGAAAATATTCAAACCTCACAAAATACTAAAGAAACTGCATGAGGTTTATGGGATGCTGCTGAAGATGTTGCTTTAATGTCATCATGGTGTATTGTTAGTGAAGATAAAATTTGTGACAAAAACCAGAAATCTACAATAATGTGGGCAAAGGTAAAGAAGTTGTATGACGAAACTCAGACAGAAAGACTAGAAAAGCTTGGTAAGAGGAATATTCAACAAATGAAAGGTCGTTATAAACGGCTTTGCCTAAGTGTTCAAAAGTGGGTTGGTGCATACGAGGAATCACGTCGTCGCGCAAAAAGCCGAATGAACCAGAAATATATTGAGAGTGAAGCTCATAAAATTTATGAGCAAGATGTTAAAAGTAAGTTTACTGATATCATTGTTTATAATGATGCTATGTGTAAAAACCAGAAGTGGGCACTACCAACACGTCGTGACACAACACGTTCTCGTCCTGAATGTGAAGTGGAGAATGACTTCATGGTCTTTTCAAAAGGTAAAGATAAGACTTATGATCCAATTGCTGAAGGACTTCATGCATTGAATCTTACTAAAGAATATGAGAATGAGCTTTTCAAAAGAAAAGGCGACATGGACCAAGAAAAGCTACGTCAAAAGGAAGAAAGTGACCTAAAGAAAATACAACTCCTACATCTTAACACACTGTTACGAGAGAAGCACTTGTCACCTATTGAAGAAGACATAAAAAACCAACTAGCTTTGAAGTATTATTGTCGATCATGGAGTTTTTTACTAAAATGTGGAAGGGAGAAAAAGTATTTATCAAAATAAATGATTTGAAAAGTATTTAATAAAATAAGGGTTTTTCATAAAATTATGTTTTTTCACTCCTAATTTTGTAGAACAAATTAAGTTATATTAGAAATTTCTATTTAAAAAACATGAACAAATGAATTAAAAATAATAAAACTTTTATTTTTCTTCATCTCGTTTATTAGTATTATTATTTACTCATTTATTTATTAAAAGTGAGATGAAATACTAGTCTTGTGCTTTTATTATTATTATTATTATTTTGAACTTATCTTTTTACTAGGGTACAACATGATTGATAATATTTTTTTTGATAGAAAAAGAGAAAAAAATTCTTCTAAGTTGTTTCACGATCAAAACAGATATGTTAATTTTTTTATATTATTTAATTTATTTTTAAAACATCACATCATTATGCTATAAATATTATACGTGAAAAAATAACTTACATTCGCTAGCTTAAAAAAAGACAGAATGCACGGTTGTGTTTAGCTTCTCTATTTTTCTTGACATTTTAGCATCGATATTAATTCCAACAAAAACACTTACATTCGCTAATTTAAAAAGAAAAAAAATGTTTCCGACTAAACAACATCGGTTCCAATATCAATATCAAGTCCAATTCAATTTTAAAACTCTTCTATATAAGAAAATAATTTTGAAGAAAACTGTAAAATAACAATAATAAAATAATTAAAAAATAAAGAAAATAAAAAGCAAAATTAGGAGTGAAATTTAATACAAATATAAAAGCAACACAATCTAAAAGTTAATACAAATATGAATACCAGCACAAATCTAAAAATTTAATCTCAAATCTGCAAATTAATTAAGAAAATCTGTAATTAAACCCAAAATCAGAATTCCATTAAATTACGATAGTTAAAAATAAAGATGGGTGATGATATCTTATCTTGTGACAAAGAGTGTTAAAGAGGTTCTTCTAGAGATGATCTTAGTTGGTGGCGAACCATTCTAAGAAGCCAAATAATTGTTTAAATTGTTTCATACATACATGCTTAATAACCCAACATTCCGTTTCCCTTCTATTAAACATCAAATCATCATCATCATCATCATCATCGTACTCAGTATATCCCACCAATAGCAAAGCTATGGTAGGGTCTGAGGAGGGTAAGATGTAGACAGCCTTACCTCTACCCCATAAGGATAGAGAGGCTGCTTCCGGTGAGACCCCCGGCTCGATAGTAGTTTTGCATCAAGCCTTGGACATAAGGCACATAGCACTCAATCATCGGGACACCGGCTGATCGGTGCATGTACCCTTGTCTTTCGGCTATCAACGCCACTACATGATGCCTGAAAAATATTTGTGAGTGGGGCACAAGATTAATAATCAATCAGGATAGTTTCAAAAACCAAGATTGTGTGAGGGTAGAGGATTTTTACATTACAAAGCTTTATGATTTGGAAAGGGTCTCGAAATCATACGGTGGGCTGGTGGTTGAGGAAAAAGGAAAGAAATCAAGAAGGAAATGGTTGAATTATTCATAACACGAAACCTAAAAAGGAATTCAAATTTCAAACCCTTTTTACTATACCATTACCCTTTTTAATTTCAAGTTTTCCCAACTTTGAAACAAAATTTTATAAAAATCAAACAACATATTAATCATCTCTATGTTATTACAATACTAGCATTTCTTGCAATTTTAGTGACACTTGTTATGCATACATATTTCCATGTATACATTTAATGTTAAGTGGATTCCATTGCAATGTGTGAAGTGACGTGTAGTTAAAGGCCTGTGTAATATTCATTAATAACAAAATACTGGACAAACCTATGCATTATTCATTAATAATAACAAATAATCGGGCAAGCCTATGTATTCTGTATTAATAATAAAGATAGAATCACAATTAATTCAAATATTTAATATTTTGAATTAATATTATGCTCAATTCAAGCAGGAGATCAAGATTCTAAAATAAACATTTGTTTATATTTATTATGTTATTTACTTTTACATATTCTTCTCCTTGATATTAGCTTGTAATTGTTATAAATCTGCATTCATTGTTATGAATAAACTAAGGGTATGTTTGGCGAGGAGCTTTTAAGAGTTTTTAGGGGCTTCAAACTTCAAGTTTTTAAGAAAAAACTCATACTTAATTAAAAGTCTTGTTTGGTTGGAAGGAGCTTGAAGCTTTTAGGTCATGAGACAAAGCTTAAAGCTTAAAGCTCCAACTAGTAGCGTTTAGAAAGAGCTATAAGCTTTTAGTATTTTAATTACTTAAATAACCTTCCAAAATAAGTATATTTAATATTATTGTTTTTCAATTATGCCCATTTTGGTCATTTTATACATTTATTAAAAGCTCCAGCTACTCTGCCAAACACCTAAATATATCTAAAAATTACAGCTTCCAACTACCAGCCACCAGTCACCAGCTTCCAGCTAGTTTTGCCAAACATACCCTAAGACTTTTGAATTCATTACTATCCAATTTCTAATATGGTATCACAAGCCACGATCTAAACTACCCTCCTTCCTCTCGCTGCATTACATACATATATTTTTTTTCTCCTCTGCTTCTTCACATTCAGAACATCACAATCCCACTGTCTCCGCTTTCATGACTCATGGTGAAAGTAATAACCGTTCATGGGTTGGACGAAACACCACAACCCCAATTCTCTCAACCTCACAAGTTACTAATCCATTTGCTAATGGTAATCGGCCTTTCCTCGGCAAATGCTAATGGTGTCATACTAAAGGTCACACCCTTACCATTTGTCCCGTTTTCAAGAAGTTAATGCCCCACATTACCGTCCCACCTTTTATTTATAATCCCACCACTAAAACTACACTACAAGCCAACATGATGACCATGCAAAATGATTCAACAACTAAATGGCTAATGGATAGTGGAGCGACTCATCATGTGACAAATGACTTAAACTCGTTGGTCAACCATGCACCATATGATGGAACCGAGGAGCTTATAATTGGTGATGATTCGTCTATTAAAAATTACTCATATTGGTTCGCTTCTTATACATACACAAACTACCACTCTCATACTAAAAAATGTTCTTTGTGTTCCTTCCATCTCTAGAAATATTTTCCATATCTCGATTATCTTATGATAATAATGTTCTAATTCAATTTTTTCATTCTACTTTCTTTATCAAGGATCCAAGTTCGAATTTCTTACTTATTGAAGGAAAAGCTAGCCACGGTATTTATGAACTTCGTTCTACTTCTTGTAATCCTCCATCTACCTTAACAATCCACAAAACTAATTCTAAGTTTTGTCATCATAGATTGGGACACCCAAATACTATGATTCTAAAATATTTATCTTCTTTTGTTGATGGCATTTCTCATTTGGAAAATAGTTGTACCTCTTGTCACATAAACAAGAGTCATAAACTACCCTTTCATAAATCTACTTTATCTTCAAATGCACCTTTACAATTAATTTTTTCGGATGTTTGGTCCTCCCCAATCACCTCAATTGATGGTTACAAATATTATATTATTTTTGTCGACCATTTCACAAAGTATACATGGCTATACCCAATTAAAAACAAATCTGATTCTTTATCCACCTTTATTCGTTTTCAAAAATTAGTTGAAAATTTTTTTCAAACTACTATCAAACAATTTTTCTCCAACAATGGCGGTGAATATATTAAACTCTCTTCTCATCTTCAACCTCATGGTATCTCTCATCTTACTTCACCACCGCACACTCCCGAACACAATGGATATGCCGAACGTCGACATCGTCACCTTGTTGAAACCGGCCTATGTTTACTTACCCATGCAAAAATGCCCACCACTTATTGCCTTTGCCTTAACCACAGCCGCTTACCTCATAAATCGCTTACCCACACCCACTGTACAAAACACTTTCCCATTCCATAAACTATTCAACAAACAACCAAACTATGAAAAATTGCGAAGCTTCGGTTGTCTTTGTTTTCCTTGGTTACGACCATACTTTCCCCATAAACTACATCCAAAATTTAAACCGTGTATTTTTGTAGGATATTCTCCTTCTCAAAGTGCTTACTATGTACTTGATCCTATTTCTAATAAAATTCATACTTCTAGAAATGTTCATTTTATTGAAAACCAATTTCCATATGAAAAACTTACCACCACTAAAGTCTCCCCAGCCAATGCTACGGAGTGGCTTCCAATTGCTATTCCCATTCTCACTTCTTCCACAGACTCAAATTCTTCATCTTCTATGGAACCATCTTCTAATTACATCACCCCTACCCCTAGTCTAATAAGCCTAGATACACAATCCATTCCCTCACCCGACCCCCACCAAAATTCCATCCAAAACCATTCCCAACCCATTACCCCTTCTGAACCAAACATTAATTCTCCATCTAGTCCAACTACTTCTTCACCACCCGACCAACATAACACCTCTAGCCAACCCACTGTTGTCCAAAATAATCAACACCAAAATCCCCTTATTCAACCTACTGTTGCAAATAATACCAACTCAAATGTAACACCCCGACCAAAGGCGGATTATACATCGGGGCGCCACATATTGTTTCATTACTCGTGACACTATTGGGTGTCAATATTTAATAAATACATTCATTCGCGCACGCGCAGGGTAAACACAAGATAACATAAATCAACATAAATCAATATATTATAAATCATAATATCCGAACAGCAATAACTTGTCTTGATACATTTTAATCTAGGTCAAAAATAAAGAAAACTTCCTACGTGTCCACAAGCTCCAAAACAGCTACTGCAAACCTGAACATGTGTTAAAATAAACGTCAAACACTTGCGTGTTGGTGAGAAATCAAGTTTAATACAATACATAGATAACAATAAATCTGCGCGCAACATGTGTATGCCTGGGTTTCAACAAGGGTGTAATCAGATCGGGACCAACTCTAAGAGACAAGACTGCCAGTGCTCACAATTGAGCTCACAAACAAGACTAACTGTGCAAGTGTAACAAAAGAGAAAATCATAAACGATAGTTCTCCCGTGTTCATCTAATGGTACCATGAAAACTGCGGAATAGACCGACAAGACGGTTAATGATCCACACATACAAATAAACAGCCAAGTCTACGTCCTCAACACATGGGATACTGCGCGACTAAAGTTCATAAACAGTTTAAGACTCTAAGTTTGTATGAACACATGAACATCCCAAAACATTAAAAGCAAAAAGGGATTAGGTACGAGATTACTCACTTGATAAACGATGCGGTGTAAGATAAAGCAAGAACCAACTTTAAACAAGCACAAGTTAACCTATAAGTAAAGATTATTGTTTTAACGATCGGTTTTAAGTCTTGATTATAAGTTAGCATAATTAATAAGTAAACTATTATATATAATATATATTACCGGAAAAGCAGGAAGAACAAGGAGGAAGACGGAGGCAGAGAGGGGGCGGCAGAGGAAAAACAACGGCAAGGAGCAAGAGAGAACAGGAGAGTTTAAGTGCTTTGTGTGTGCAGTGTTAGGAAATTAACATTATTATTTATAGGAAAACCCTAGGGAACACAATCCCTAGAAAAGAGGAAAAGATCTCAAAAAGTAAAAGATTTCAAAAGCAAAAGATATCAAAAGATATGGCAGCTGCAGGGGACAAAGGAAAAGCTGACAGGTAACAGAAAAAGGCATGGGAGAGGACAGATAAAGTTACTGGTTAAAGCATGGAAAAGCAGATCTCAAAAGATAATGTCAGTCACTTTTTCTACCAACCAATGGGGTGGGTACGCATGCTGCGCCGAAAGTAACTATTCAGACATCAGATAGGTTAGGTCAACAGCTCAGAAGAAAAGACATGACAAAAGCAAACGGCTAGAATAAACAGAAGATACAAGGGTTAAGCGCGGGAAGGCTGAGTGCGCGAGCGCGAAGGCTGGCACAACAATTCTTAGCGCACTGCGGGAAGAATCACAAATCCTTAGAGTGCTGTGAAGAACTAGAATTCTAAGCGCATCGCGGGAAGAACATACATTCTTAGCGCATGGCGGGAAGAACATTCATTCTTAGCGCGCTGCGAGAAGAGTTCTCTTCACGCATCGCAGGAACAAGATGTCTTCACGCAGGCTTCCATGTAAGGAGTCTGGCGCGTGGAGCTGCAGACATCCTTAGGCGGGAAGAACCAAAGGACAAGCAAAGAGTTAAGGAAAAGGGAAACAAGGCTTAAGGGCGGGACGGCGACAAAAGGGAAAAAAAGGCGGAAAGAGAGAAGGAAGAGGGACGGAACGGCGGAAAGAAAGAGAGAGAAAGAGGCGGGAAGGAAAATATATATATATTATTATTAAAAGTAAAATATAAGTATAGATAAATATTAAATCATAAAAGAAAGATCGGGTCAGAGAAACGGGTACCTGGGTCGGGTTGGATCGGGCAGATGTCACATCAAACACCACAAATAATCCATCAAACACCACAACTAATACTAGCACCACAACCACTGAACCTATACCTCAAACTCGAATACGTAAACCAAACCCGCGTTATTACAATCCTACTTTTCAACTATATACCGCCATCAACGGTCCAATTACCGAACCTTCAACCATTAACCAAGCCTTAAAGAACCCTCTTTGGAGAAATTCTATGAGTGAAGAATATGAGGCCCTAATAAAAAATAATACTTGGACTCTTGTACCTTCCAACCATACTTCAAATATTGTTGGCTCCAAATGGGTCTTTCGCACCAAGTATAAATCCGATGGTTCTGTTGATCGTCTCAAGGCTCGCCTTGTCGCCAAAGGCTTTCACCAACGTCCCGGAATCGACTATGCCGAGACGTTTAGCCCGGTCGTCAAACCCGCCACCCTTCGTCTCATTCTTTCCTTAGCCGTCTCACAAAATTGGAGCCTTCGTCAACTCGACATCAACAATGCCTTTCTACAAGGCACGTTGTCCGAGAATTTTTACATGGCTCAACCACCCGGCTTCATAAATCCATCATTTCTGTCTCATATATGCAAACTAAATAAAGCCATATATGGGGTTCGACAAGCATCTCGCGCTTGGTATGAAGAATTAAAATCTTATCTCCATCTCAAAGGCTTCCAATCCACCATCTCAGATCCTTCCTTCTTCATGCAAACTTCTAGTTCATCTCCCATATATATCTTGGTTTATGTTGATGCCATCATCATCACCGGACCAAATTCCCAACTCATTAACTCATTTATTTCTTCTCTTGCCACCAAATTCTCCCTCAAGGATCTTGGCACCCTATCCTACTTTCTTGGTGTCGAAGTTCTTCCTCATTCTCACGGAATGCTTCTCTCCCAAATTAAATACATCTATGACATCTTACAACGAGCCAATATGAGTGAATGTAAGCCGATGATGACACCAACTACTTGCTCTGAGCCCATCACCTTACATAGTGGCACACCTATTCCGTCACCCACAGAATATAGGGCCTTGGTCGGGGCTCTACAATACCTTTCCCTTACACGACCTGACGTGGCATTCACAGTTAATAAGTTATCATAATTTATGCATGCTCCCACCACTACTCATTGGAATGCCCTTAAACGTTTACTTCGTTATCTTCACGGGTCGATAAATAAAGGAATTTACTTCGCTATAAATCACCATTACAACTTCATGCCTTTACTGATTCAGATTGGGCTGGTGACAAAGACAACTACCGCAGCACCACAGGTTATATTGTTTACCTAGGCTCTAATCCAATTGCATGGAGCTCCAAAATACAACCCACCGTAGCTCGCTCTTCAACCGAAGCTGAATTCCAGGTTGTTGCGTCTACAACCACTGAGGTTCTATGGCTAAAATCTCTCTTACATGAACTCAGATTCAAGTCTACCATCACCCCAACCATTTTTTGTGATAACCTAAGTGCCACTCAATATTCCGCCAATCCTATGTTTCACTCCCGCATGAAGCATCTTGCACTTGATTTTAATTTTGTACGTGAAAAAGTAGCCGATCAATCCATTCATGTTACTCACATTGCCGGGGATGATCAACTAGCTGATGCTCTTACAAAGCCGACTCCTCGTTCAAGATTTGATCTCTTAATGACCAAGATTGGACTAACTTCTAGACCGCCCATCTTGCGGGGGCATATTAATAGTAAAGATTGAATCATAATTAATTCAAATATTTAATATTTTGAATTAATATTATGCTCAATTCATGCAGGAGATCAAGATTCTAAAATAAGCATTTGTTTATATTTATTATGTCATTTACTTTTACATATTCTTCTCCTTGATATTAGCTTATAAATGTTATAAATCTGCACTCATTGTTATGAATAAACTAAGACTTTTGAATTCATTACTATCCAATTTCTAATATTATGAATGTTCTTACTAGTCATATTTTTGACAACTTGTCATTGTAGCCATATAATTTTGTGGATCATATGCTGGGGATTGTTATCTTGTAATTCTTATTTAACAATTACATGAACGAGTAGTTGTTTGACTAGGAACCATTTGTACTCATCGTTGACCCTTAAAAGTATGTATTGGATTTGTTATTTGTTTATCGATTTATAAGTATCGTCGGGCCTAAAAAACGTTCAATAGACGATGGATACAATCAATGATACATACATCAATACATGTCTAATCTACGTGAGACAAGCAAGTAAAATACATTCCTTTTATTTTTATAGTGGTTATCAATCAAATGAATTTTATCCACTAGTCCCGCCATGCCACTAACCAAACAATTACATTGTGTTTGTTGTATGTAGTTTAGGCGTTAACATTTTTTTACTCGAAAAAACACGACACGTGTGAGCTATCTATATCTATAATATATATAAATGCAAAATCCTACGTGTCGTGATGTGTTCGCTTCCTCTCTTTATGGAAGTCACCAGAGGTGAGGTTTACACCAGTTGATGCTTTAATTTTCGCGGGTTATGCGGCTCCTTTCTCCTTTCCCCAAACACTATCAAGCTACTCAATCAACGATTCAAAACCTCACATCCGAATCGCCTCCTACATCTTCGACAGTTAGATTTCCAGTAGGTCACTACATATAATCACCACCGCCACCACGTCAATACGAGATCGATGGCGGATGAATTAAGGTTTCAAACCCAGACATCTGTTGTTAATCAGCCAATTAGAGATGTTCAAATTCGATTAATTTGGGAAGAAATTGAGCTTGCTGAAAGGTATATTATTATTATTATTATTATTATTATTATTATTATTCGATTACACTTTTGGGTTTCCCTTAACATCAAATTGTTGTCCTAAATACTATGTACTTTAGGTTAGATTACATGTTCTGATTAAAGGTAATACATTTGGATAGGGATGGCAATGGGTCGGGTTTGGGACGGGTTTAGGTATTCCCAAACCCATATCTGATTATTAAAGTCCATTCCAAACTCGTCGGGTATTTATCGGGTATTTACCCGTTGTGTTTCGGGGATACCCATCGGGTTTTCTATCGGGTTTAGACAAAATACCCGTCGGGTATCCCGGCTCAAACCCCGTCAGGTTTCTATCGTATTTACATATATGATTTATAACCACTTTCTTAATCAGTATGATACAACACATTCATGCAAGCTTAACTGTGTGGAACTGATACACATATTCATGTAATGAGTAACAATTTAAGATTCTTTTTATAAGTCAAGTCACCATATTTTCTTTTTGCTTTTGCTTATAAGTCAATAGCAGATGATCTGATCTTTACAGGAGAGGATTGATAACCGTCGTTTGAGTCATGCAAAAACTTAATTAACCTAAGTAGCTAGGGTAAGTCAGGTATCGTATCCACCAGGAGTATGTGGTCAGTGTGAAGTGAAACCAATTTCTAAACTTATGAAGTAATTCAATTAAAGTGCTGATCACACTAGCAAATGGTTTATATGTTGTAACAAGCAAGCAAGTAATCACGTGTTCAATCAATTAACAAAGACAAATCACACCCTGGAATCCAAGTAATTAACCTAACAGTAAACTCATGCAACTTTACAGATTAACAATCACTGATTAACACCGATTGACTAACTAGACAAACCTTAGGCATCAACGCTTACTAACACATGGCACTAGTTATCAAACAGTCCCTGCCAGTGTGACTCAACTAAGGGAAAGCGTATGCTTCATCACATTCAACTAGTCAAAACAATCCTATAAGCAATTATCATAGCAACTGGCATAATAATCGTTCTGATCGAAATAAACCTAAACCTATTGAGTGCACAATAATGCCAGACATCAATACTCATAGATTAATCAAAGATCATTACAATCAATTCGTTCTAAATACATGAGAAAACTGAAAGATACAATACTCTACATCCCGGGTATGACTCGAAGAAACTAGCCGCGCATCGGCATCTCTCGGGCCTCGGTTATGATCTGGTAGGCCATGTAGGACACTTAGAGATGATTGGGGATGATCGGGACTTGCTCTTCTGCTCTGGAAATCGCCTGGAAGGTGAAGAATGGCGTCTCGGGTCGTCAAAACGTAATATAAAACAAAACCCTAACTTTCACGATTCTTGGGACCATCGCGTAGCGCGATGGCCTCCTCTCCTGGTCTATCGCGCTACGCGATGGACCAAAAGTCAACGCAGACATTTACAGGGCATCGCGTAGCGTGATGCCCCACCTTCAACACCCATCGCGCTACGCGATGGGTCTCCTTTCTCAGCAACTTCACATGATTGCCTCGGTAAGTGTGTTGGACATCCCGGGTCTTCATTCCATGCTCGTACAGGTCCAAATTAAATGCGTTAAGTACCTGTGACCTGAAACACAACAAACACGTATGAAGTACCAAAGTTCCTAAACTAAACACGTAAAACAAGTACGTTAACACAATTAAATATGTACAAATAAACCGAACATCAAGGATCAAAAGTCTTAACAACTTGCATTGCATGTGGTAATCAAATAACGAGAACGTGTTTCATAAGTTTGCTCATTTATAGTTTTATGTTCGTTTATGTTTGTTCAATTATTTTCATTTATATCCGTTAACGTTCGCGAATTGTTTGTTTAGATTTTTAACGAAATAACATAAACAAACATGAAAATGTTCACTTTTTAAGGACAAACATGACCAAAAAATATTTGTTCAATTAACTGTCCGTGTTCGGTTACCGTTACAGTTAAATGAATGAAGACGGGCACACCCTTGGTTTTGGTTTTTTGGTGGGCATATTTGCTTACTGTATTGTAATTTGTAAAACATTTGGTTGATGGTATCAAAAAAAGATGAATGGAAAAGTTTGGCATGGCTCTTAAATCATGTGATCGGTTACTGTATTGTCAAACATTTGTGTTGGATTGTGATTTAAGAACTTGATGGCCTCTTATCAGTTGAGATAGGATTTGACGGCGGGCCATGTTGTTAAAGATATAGCCACCACCATAAATCATGGTCATTCATGATATAAGGATTCCGGTTATTTCATAACACTTACAGATTGTAAAAGTTGGATGCATATCTCGGGTAACACTTACTTTTAGGGGAGATTGCACGAGTTCATGGTTTTAGTTCTTTTTTAACTGTTTTCCCTTTTTCTAATCATCATGAGTGTTTGAAAAGAACTCCATGTTAGTATGTTACAACTTACTAAAATGCAGGTTAGATGCTACCCATTTGATTTTATTTCTTTTGGTTCAATTTCTATGCAGAAACAGTCACAGTGGACGGTTTTGGCATTGGCTTACCGAAGAGAGAGGACATGATACTTTCCCTGACCCGGTGCCGTTTCTTTTCCTTTTTAATTGTAACGCGGTAGCCTTTTTTACCCATAATGGATTATCGAAACCGACGAAACTCGATTACCAACTCTTAGCTTACCAGAACTTGATTATCGAACCCGACTTGAAGCAGCCTGAAATCCGAACAATCCGACCCACAGAATCAACGATAGCAATATATTGAAAGAGAAAACAATACCTTTTTTTCCTGGAAAGATAAAATTATAATAAAATGTATAAATAGAGTAGAATTATAAGTACAGTTTGCACGTTCTTTTAAATGTTTTTATACAACTGCTACATGTACAGAATTCAGTTTTGGGCTACTTAGGATCGGACTCGGTAGTTTTATATGTTTAATCAGGTTCGGGTAACTCGGGTGTTGTTTACTCAGGTTTAGGGCGGGTTCAAGTCGGGTGTGTATTCTAGAATTGTTTTCGTGTGTTGTAGTATGAATCATGAATCGGTCTTTATTGAGAAACCTGAAGAGCTTAAATCAACTATTGCGGAAGATCTTTTGTTACTTGCTCATGACTACAAGAGGTAAGAAAATATACAGTTAGATTGCTGTGTGTCGGACCCTATATTCTTTTGTTGATATCCTAATGTATGTAGATTGTAGTGGGTGCGAATTGTAGAAACCATGGATTTCAAAAAGAGCAAATTGACCAAGTGAGAATCTCTTTGACTTTTCAAACATTGTTATTGTTGTATCTTGACTCTCTTAATCATTTTCAAAGATATCATTTATGTCTGTGTTATTTGCATTCTACAAAGAGTATTTGGTGTTCATGTGCTTGGGCTGCATAGATTAATAAAGGTAAACTACTACACGACATTATTTGCATTTTGTCTAGCAGTAGTTGTCTAACATATAGGGGTGTTCACGGTTTGGTTTAAAACTGTGAAACAGCTCAAACGGTCATCGGTTCGGTTTCATGATTGGTTTTTTTCTTTTACATTCGATTGGTCGGTTTCAAAAAATTGAGACCGTAAAGAACAATTTGGTTTACGATTGATGTGTAAAACCGGTCGTATAAAACCGGATTGGGCCGCAAGAATATATATATATACTTTTATTTTTATATATATTTCATATTAGACATTATTAAATAAGCATTTAAGTGTAATTTTAGTGAAGCTGGTCAACTAATTGAATTGACAAGTTTTCCAAATCTGTTTTCTTTGGATTTGAGTAATCTCAGTAAAAACGCGATCCCATGGATACTAAATTAACAAACACTATCTTCATAATATAATGAATAAGACACTTTGCACAACTGGATTTAAAACCTCAAATAATCAACTGTAAATACTTAAATCATGAAGTATTTTGCTAGCATTATAAATATGACATTTTGTGGTTTTTGTGGTAAGTCTACTCCTCTTTACAATGCTTCATCATTGAATAATTTCATAAATTTTGCAGAGGCCAAGCCACTTAGCATCAGAATGTCTTATACATACAGAAGTATAAAGCAAATGATAGCTTCATTTTCCTTTTGTTTTACTAAACTATAAACAAGATATGGTGATTAATTATCTACTTACAATCTTGATCTTCATATGTAACATCACTACACAAAAATATGTTTTTTATATATATAAAATAATCGGAACATACATACATACATCCATTTCAGTATTAGGACGACAATGCATAGTTAAATATATATCAGTTCAAATCCAGAAAATAATTTCGGCATTTGAGCTGAAAATCAAAGACTAAGGGTCTTATATGCATTCATCAACATATTTATATCTACACAAGATAGGATGCTGTAGTAAAACGCCATTGAAGCTAGCTACAAATCCTTGTAAGGCGCAAATAAGAGGGATGAATTGTGTCCTCCATATCCAAAAGAGTTGGACATTGCCGCCATTATATTCAACCTTTCCTTCTTCGCACCCACCAGCACGTTTTTATCTTAATCAAACAACAGTTTTATTTCACTAATCCATGCAAATAAGCATTCAAAATACGTCATGAAATATATTTGTGCGATTTGCATACCACACCGACTTCTGGATTTTCAAGATTGATGTTTGGATGGAGCCATCCAGTTTCTATAGCTTGCATAACAGTGTATATCATTACTGAATCCTTAATGATATATAATGAATTAATGATATATTCAACTTATGCCGAGTTTCATTTACCTTAACAGTAGCTACTGCTTCAACAGCAGTACAGCACCAGCAGCCCCGAGCAAGTGACCAACCATGGATTTCGTGGATTTTATCTTCACCTACAGAAAGATTTAACGAAACAAGATAAGAACTCACAATTAAGCCATTGAAGTTTGGGGTAGCATATTAAAACTAAAATACATAGTTAGAATATATGTAAAATATTAAACATATATACGTTAATAATAATAATAATAAAAACATTTAAAAAGTTCTTTTTTACATATGAACATAACCGAACCGAAAACGCTAAATATACATTAATAACAATAATAAACAAAAAAAATATATTAATATATAACTCATTAATATAAATAAAAATAAATAAATTATACGTAACTCCAACCAATAAATAATAAGCCCATACAAAAATACTAAATCCCGCAAACTAAACTTATAGAAATAAAATTTTGAAGATTCTAGACAAAATGAAATGAAATCACGTACGACAACAAAACCCAACAAACAATAATTCTGTTAAAAGTATTACATGCTATATAATTATTAGATTATAACAACAATGCCCATACAAATATAGAAAACCAAAAGAAACTCAACTTCAAAATATAAACATAGCATATAATTTAAATGATTAATGTAACATTTTATTTTATTACCTAAACCCATTATACGAGAAAATTCTATATTCACAATAATATAAAAAAAATCGAAAAGTAACCCGCTGACACGCAGGCTAAAAGCTAGTATGACTATATATTAAGACGTATGTCTATTAGATATACAGCTAAACATTGTACCATTCAAGGCTTTTGCATTAAACAACTATAGTTTATCAAAGTGACACAATATCTAAATTAAACAAATAATAATATTTATGTATAGAAAAACTACATTAACCAAAGAGCTGTTGCGTTGCAGGTATCAAGGGGCAAGACAATATTTTGTCCTTTTGAGGGTGTGGGTTCAAGACCCATGATTATCATAAAAAGATGTAATTAAGAAATACGGTTAAAACGTGTGTGAGTTGTCGTTAAAAAAAATGCTTTTAGAACATTACGCAACAAAGCCAAATTATAAATAAAAAATCAACAAACGAATATCTTGCCAATGACAGATGTGTAATTTGTAAATTAATTAAATAATAGCAATTTGAGCCCGAATCAAACTCAATTTATAAAAAAATTCTCACAAGACAAGTTTTGCTCATGAACAATGTTTTAAAAACCGGTACGTACTGGCTGATTGAACCGGTTATATCAGATTTCGACAAGACAATCAGTATTTAGAGCCAGGTATTTTTAGAAGGTTTCCTAGAATATCGTACCAACGGTTTTTTAAACACACCGGTTTAAACTGGCAAACCGCTTTCAAAACGAACAGATTTTTTATATTTGTGTTGCGTCCTGAATTTTTTAAAAATGACTTTTAACCTAGCGAATAAAATTAAAACGAGTAACCATAATAAACAGCGATTCCTTAATAAACCAATTTTGTATCATGCAAATCCAATATTAGTTTCTTTACATCTTTTGTAATTGATTAATTTCATATAAAAAGGAAAAACTTAGTATTTGTCTCTATCATTGTTTATGTGTGATGTTTGGTTCATGTATGATATTATAATTGTTAATGTGTGACGTTTGGTTCATGTGTAATGCTTATTAATATACTTTAATGCTATTTTTGAGTTAGAGTTGTAATTTATATGGAATTATAATGTAAACTATCTAAGTACATCCTGATTCAACCGATTGTATATTTTCAAACCAAATCCGATACAAATATCGGTTTTCAAAACATTTATCATAAAAAAGTATAGTTTGAACTTAAAATGGCATATAGTAGATTAGTATTATAGTATGGTACTATTATGGCCGAAAAGAGAGAGAGAAAGAGAAAGAGTAGACGGACTACATTGATAACAAAATAAAAGTAGAAGGACGATTTATGTACATTTATTTACGGCAACAATCTTTTCAATAAATAAATCCTACGAATTGCCAAATTAAGCCCTTCCTTTCTTCCGATAACAATAACCCACGGAGCTTCATCCTTGGCGCCATGCTCCGATCATGATTTATTTAGCCTTCAATTTCAATTCCTTTAACCCTAACCCCCAATTCAATTCAATTATTAAATGGAAGAAGAAACAATTAACCATTACTCTATTCAAGATCACAAGCTATGCGGCTACTTATGCGTCGTCGTCCTCTCGATTTCCAATTCCAATCCCCCAAATCCAACCGTCGATACTGCAATTACCAAAACCCTAAATCTCAAAACCGGCCGTGGTGTTTCAATAGACGAACCGGATCTCGTTCTCTCGGTGATTAATTCGGGTTCGGTTAACCCTACCAATGGCGAAGGTACGAGTAAGCCGAGTGGATCGGTGTCGGAGTCGAAGAAGAAGTGGAGTAAGATAGGGTTAGTGCAGGGTAGTGCGAGTGTAGTGCATCAGCTACAAGCGTTGGTTAACCATAAGTGTTTGAAGATTGCTTCTCGAGTTGTTCGAATTGCTCGGCGAAGCGAAGAAGGTGAGGCTAGGGTTGTGGTGCTTGTTGATGTGTATTTGCCGGTTGCGGTGTGGTCCGGATGGCAGTTTCCGAAGTCGAAGTCAACGGCTGCAGCTCTTTTTCGCCATTTGAGGTCGAATTTGTTGCTTATTAGTTTATTTTGTTTTATCTTCATTGTATGATTGAACTAATGACTAATTGAATACTAACTCGGTGAGAGTGATTACTTTTGCAGTTGTGATTGGCAAGCCAGGGATGAGATGCTGAATGCTGGCAAATGTGATCTTGATGTTGATTGTATATGGAACATTTCGGATTGTCATGTTCTTGGATGCAACCAGCATTGTAACGCACCCGATGCGAGGCGAAGAAAGCTTTTTGAGCTCCATGAGATCTTTAGTAGTTTACCTAGCGTCTCAATGCAGGGCAGTTTCATCAGTTCCAGTGTAAATCCTGCAGATGACGGTTCCATGACTGGTTTTTGGCTGTTTCCAGATGATGTTTTGATCAACGTTTTAACGATACTTGATCCTCTTGAACTCCTTAGGGTTTCCTCAACTTGCAGGCATTTAAGATTATTGGCATCATCGATAATGCCATCTATGAAGCTTAAACTTTATCCCCATCAACAATCTGCAGTTGAGTGGATGTTAAAACGAGAGCGTGACCGGAAGTTTTCCAAAATCCAATGTACATGAAATTTGAAACCAAAGACGGACTTGCTTTTAATATAAACACCGTTTCAGGACAAGTGTTAACGGGTGCGGTTCCCATGATTCAAGACTTTCGTGGAGGTATGTTTTGTGATGAACCCGGGTTAGGCAAGACTATTACTGCCTTGTCCCTGATATTGAAAACCCTAGGAACTCTTGCAGACCCTCCACAGGAGGTGGAAATAATCTGGTGCAAACAAAAGGATGACCAGAAATGTGGATATTATGAGCTTGATGGTGATAGCATTACTTCTAATAGTGTGCTCACCACTAAAAAGACTTCCGGGAGTCGTTCTAGTCGAAGAGGGCTTGGATGTATGGAGGACTCAAAGGTCAATTCACCTGAAACTAGTACGGTTCAGTTCACACGAAGCTGGACCAAAGTTAAAAGAAATCTTCTGAATGAGTATGAAGAAAGGAGGGAGGATGATAGTGATGACGATGGTGATGTTGATTATGATGGTGATGATTCACCATATGTAGCACCAAGAAACACACGAAAGAGGCGTAAAAAGTCCACTGGAGGTTATGTTCAGCTTAATGAAATGTGGGTCCAGTGTGATGCGTGTCGAAAATGGCGGAAGCTTGTGGATTCACAATTTGCAGATTCTTCTGCTGCGTGGTTTTGTAGTATGAATAGTGACCCTTATCACCAAAGCTGTAAGGTACCTGAAGAGTCATTCGACACTCGTCACTCGGTAACATACTTACCTGGATTTTACACCAAAGGTACTCCACAAGAAAAGGAAGAAAATGTTTCCTTTTTTGCTAGTGTGCTTAAAGAGCACTATGCATTTGATTAATTCTGAAACTAAAAAGGCTTTACATTGGTTAGCTAATCTAACACAAGATAAATTTTTGAAAATGGAAACAACTGGATTAGTCCACCCGCTAAATGGAACCCGAGTGTTAGCCACAGGAGAAGTCCGTGGCTTTCACAAAATCTTTAAGGCTTTCGGTTTAGTCAAAAAGGTTGACCAAGGAACACTTAGGTGGCGCTACCCTAGAAATTTGGTCAACTTGGCTTTTGACTTACCTGCCCTCAAAACGGCTCTCTGTGAGCCGCTTGATTCAGTCAGATTTTATTTATCTCGGGCAACCCTAATTGTGGTTCCTGCAAATCTTGTTGATCATTGGAAGAATCAAATACAAAGGCACGTGAAACCTGGACAGTTGCGTGTGTATGTATGGGCCGATCATAAGAAGCCTTTGGTGCATAATATTGCATGGGATTATGATGTTGTCATCACGACTTTCAGTCGTTTGAGCGCTGAGTGGAGCCCGAAAAAGGGAAGTGTCTTGATGCAAGTTCACTGGCTTAGGGTTATGTTTGATGAAGGGCACACTCTCGGGTCGAGTTTGACTTTGACCAATAGATTACAGTTGTCAGTTTCTTTAACCGCTTCGAACCGTTGGTTGTTGACCGGGACACCTACTCCCAACACCCCAAACAGTCAACTGTCAAATCTTCAACCCATGCTTAAGTTTCTTCGCGAGGAAGCATACGGGCTGGATCAGAGTTCATGGGAATCGGGCATTTTAAGACCATTTGATGCGAAAATGGAAGAGGGTCGGGCTCGATTGTTACAGTTACTCAGTCGGTGCATGATAAGTGCTCGAAAAAAAGATTTGAAAATGATTCCTCCCTGCATTAAAAAGGTTACATTCATTGACTTTAACGAAGAGCATGCAAAGAGTTATAACGAGTTAGTGGTGACAGTGCGTAGGAATATTCTGATGGCTGACTGGAACGATCCGTCTCATGTTGAGAGTCTGTTGAATCCAAAACAATGGAAGTTTAGAAGCACAACAATCAGAAACGTGAGGTTATCATGTTGTGTTGCTGGACATATAAAAGTAACCGAAGCTGGACAAGATATTCAAGAAACAATGGATATCTTGGTGGAAAATGGTTTGGATCCCGCTTCCGAGGAATATTCTTTTATAAGATATAACATTCTGTTTGGTTTGAATTGTATGCGGTAAGACAATTTCATTTTATGTTTTGAATTTCGATCAAGTTTCAATCTGATTATATTTATTTTGATTGGTGGTTGTTTATAGATGTAACGAGTGGTGTCACCTACCTGTCATAACGCCATGTAGGCATCTACTGTGTCTGGATTGTGTGGCTTTAAACAGTGAAAAGTGTACATTCCCTGGTTGTGACTTTTTGTACGAGATGCAAAGTCCTGAAACGTTAGCCTGGCCCGAGAACCCTAACCCAAAGTGGCCCGTTCCAAAGGATCTGATTGAGTTACAGCCTTCATATAAACAGGCAAGCTTCCATTATTCACAAGTTCCATTATCATTATTGTTGTTATTGTCGTTGTTTATACTGTCTGTTCTGATCTATGTAAGTTAACTGTAAGTTTAGGACGATTGGAATCCTGATTGGCAGTCAACATCGAGCAGCAAAGTATCATATCTAGTGGAAAAGTTAAAAGACTTGCAGGAAGCTAATAAAGTAATTAAGAACCGCGTCAAAGAGGGTCATGATACAAGTGAGATCAGTGAACTTTATTCTCCCATTAAGACAAACAAGGCTTCTGCTAGATCTATCAACGAGTCTGTAGAGAAAGTTTTAATATTTTCTCAGTTTCTTGAGCATATACATGTCATTGAACAGCAGGTAATTCTTGACTCATTGGAGCACAGACTTTCTGATTCAAATTCTTGTAAACAATGTTATTTATATATCGTTCTCCAGTTGACGGTTGCTGGCATCAAGTTTGTGGAAATGTACAGTCCAATGCATTCTGCTAACAAGGTAATTATCTAGTTATATATTTGAGCTGTTTGTCAACACAACCATAAGTCCATAATTGATCCATCCATAAGTTAGTTATTTATTGAAGGCATTATTTAAGTGAGTTGTGTTTGGTGAAGTCACTGGCTACATTCCAGCACGACGAGGAGTGTTTGGCTCTTTTGATGGATGGAAGTGCAGCACTTGGTCTTGATCTGAGTTTTGTGACACATGTTTTTCTGATGGAGCCCATTTGGGATAAAAGGTAGTGTTTTTCTGAAGTTAACAAACCAGCAAATGGGTTGAAAGCCATCTAAAATGATTTTTTTGGAATTTGTCAGTATGGAGGAGCAGGTGATCAGTCAGGCCCACAGGATGGGTGCTACACGTCCTATTCATGTAGAAACCTTGGCTATGCATGGTACAATCGAAGAACAGATGCTGAAATTCTTGCAGGTATAGATGTTTAAAATTTAAGTATAGTTTTTGTTGCTTATGGTTTGCAGTGTGTGTTTCTTTATTTTAAGAAATGGTGTATTGGTTGCAGGACACTGCTGAATGTGGAGAGTTGTTGAAGGAAGAGTATGCACATGAGGGTGCTCGAGCTAGACGGACATTGCATGATTTTGCTGAAAGCAATTATTTAGCTCAACTTGGTTTTGTGCGAAAATGCAGTAAAAGTTAAGGTACTATTTGTTTATCTTATTTAACTTATATCCAAGGTAATAATAACACTAATGTTTTGAAATGAATTTTCTTTTATGATACACAAATTTTCATGAATTCAAGCAACTAGATTCTCATTTGACAAGATGTGTTTTGGATTTGAATTCGACCAAAATTATTTGTCCTGAAGAAGTTTCTTACTTGGCTTTAAAATTGTGTTTTGCAGGAGGTTGAATAACTGTAAATAACCCATGACTCAGTGGCTTAATTGTAGAAATACTCTTCATGGGGACACTATTGGCTAACCCTACTCTGGTTGATGATGATGTTGATATATTTTTGAAAGTACTTGCATGATGGATTTGCTGTTTTATATGATAATTATCATCTGTTTTTGTTGTCTCCAGCATTTTACTTTTATGTAGTTGTGAGGGCTCTTGCTCTATTAGTTGCTAGCTTTTACACTATTTGGATGGCATCTTTTGTTTTGTGACTAGTTAATTCTTGATATCAATTGATACCTGCAGCTTTGCTAAAACATGTAAGCATCCCTGAGTATTAACCAAATATCTTTTTATACCCAAACACCTTTAATATATTTATTTGGTTTTAAATGTCTAGTAAGAAATAAAAGCATGAATAGGGATGTAAACTATCCGAGTTGGTCTCGAGCTTGGCTCGCTTAGACTTACGGGAGCTTGAGCTTGATCTCAGGTTGTTTTGAGCTATTTTTCTACAGCTTGAGCCTGGCTGGTGACTCCTTTTTTTTCAATCCCGGACTTGGCTTGTTTATTAATTATTAGTTGATTTATATACGTATTTAATTATTTTAATATATTTGTAGAAAGGCCTTCATCAAGCATAAGTACGACTTGAGCTTGTGCAGTATCTTTATATGAGCCAAAGCTAAGTTGTGTAGTGTGAAATTAAACAAGCTTTGGCTCGACGAGTCTATACAAGCTTCACATACAAGACTCGAGCTCGATAACTAAACGGGCTTTATTTGAGACTCGGAGTCACGCGGGTTTGAAAAGGCTTAGTTCATTTTAAAGTTTTTATCGATCCGATCTCGAGCGGCCCGGTTTGTTTGCACTCTTAAACATAACCTAAAATGTGTTGTATATCATCATCATGAGTCATGACCATTCTTGATTTCTCCCCACTGTCCAATGGAGCCCCTGCAATAATAACAAAAAGACATTCTCATGTGAGAGGCTTTGGAAGTCAATAAAGAGACGTTTTAATCTATTTTCAGGGTGACAAATCTGGCAATGGACTCCTCATGTACCTTTCATGTCCTTATCTTGTTACCCAAACACCCCCTTCCTCCCACCCCACACATCCAATTATTGAATAAGAAACATTAAGTGAATCAATTAAGTTATAATGTACTTGGTCTTTTAGAACCTGTTCGAGCCGGGGGTCTCACCGGAAGCAGCCTCTCTATCCTTATGGGGTAGAGGTAAGGCTGTCTACATCTTACCCTCCTCAGACCCTACCATAGCTTTGCTATTGGTGGGATATACTGAGTACGATGATGATGATGATGATGTCTTTTAGAACCTGTTAATGTATTTAACCAACTAAATTTATTGGGATTAAGTTTACAGAATAACTTTATATTTTCATAAAGTTTTTCTTCACTTTTTTTGTCTTCTAATTTGTTGCCACTTTGTTTAACAGAAAACCGCACATGGGCCACATGTGTGTCACAGCATCAGTTGTGCAAGTCAAAAATCTCTTAAGATGACTAAACATTTTCTTAGTGTAACATGTAATTATCACATTCAACTCTTTATAATACTTGCAAATAAAAAGTTAAATAAAAACCAATATGCACATCACTCTTCTGATGCATGGTGGCCTATTTGAATATTATTGTCTTTTATATAGAAAATGATTATCACCAAAAGCACCAGATGATATTACCTTCAACATTAAATTATAGTATCAAATACTTGTGGAAGTATATTAACACTTTAAAACCTTAGTTAGTGGAAGTGTTAATTTTGATAGAGAATCAAGTTTCCCAACTTTGGGTCAAATACCCTTTTTTAGAAATTATATTCAAATTTTCAAATGCTTGGAAAGATCATGTCAACCACACTGCTTATATCCATCTAAATCATAGAACATTAAATTACAAGAATTATATTCAAATTTTTGCCTTAAATAAAAACAAGATTTGCATCCATGACTTTTTAGGCTGTTGTTTTACCAATTTAATTGGTGGTTGAATTACTATTGATTTTTTTCTTTTGGTACAAATCAATCTTTTGATGGTGTCTTTTAGTAATTATATATTTCTACTATTTTAGTGTATGAATTCTTCACTTTTTTTCTTGTACAATAACAAATCAATCTTGTGATGGTGCATTTATACTCTATTGTCACATGTCACCAATTATTATGTTTGCATATTCATCTTTCAAAACAACGTGACAAGAGACATGCTTTAGTTGGTTTGACATTTATTCATTAACAATAACTTTAGATTATCTGCAATAGGGGTCTGTTGACCCCCAAATACGTCAATGTAGAGAAGAGAGGCGGCCAATGCAGAAGAGAGAGAGACAGAAAGGAGTGAAGAACTATGAGATTTTTTTGTAATTTCTGAAGAGGTTTTTTTCTTTAATTATTATTAAGAAAAGAAGAGGTGACCAGTTGTAAATGCTCTCACCAATTTGAAGGTAATTTCAAAAACACAAATAATAAAACTCAATAACACACATTTAACAAACACACTAATACACAAGACAAAAGTAGGATAACTTAAGGTGAGTACATACTATATCCTTCCAAAACCATATAACAGAAAATAAAAAAGATATTTCACAAATCCTAAATGTATCTTTATTGATTGATCATGATATTTTATTCTTCTTTTAAGGATCAACTAGAAAAGGATCAAGATTTCCTCAAAATTCAGTTAAACCTCATCAAATCATTCAAACCAATATATACCTAGGCTAGTTCTCTCATCTTGAGATTTATACCCATTCGTGTTATAATTTACAACGTAAAAACTAGGTTTAATGATACGATTAAATATTTGTATCTCGAAATCAACTGTAAACCAAACCAACTGTTTAAATTTTATTATTTAAAAGTTAACATTACTATTTTTAGTCAAACGAAACCTTTGTCCGCCCGACCGTCTCAACACTCAACTGGGTGACTGACACACCATGTTTAGTAAGTTAGTTGACAAACGACGATTCAACCTAAAAAGACGAATCAGACCATAAACAACCATGATTTTCTTTTAATCCAGAAATATTTCATGTTTATAAACTTTTATGGTAAAAAGTTTTATAAAAAAAAAGGTTGATTTGAGGTGGATACATGAAATTTGACTAAAAACAGAAGGAAATAATACAATAATAAGATTTGAAAGTTGATAGCTTGTTCTCCATGCTGTAATAAAATAAAAATAAAAATAAAAATAAAAAAAGATCCTGAAGGATTCGGAATATCATATCCGGTCGGATCTTCTTTTCCAAACTGTCAAAATCTCCGAATCACACCTCCACGAAATCAAATGGGTCCTTTTTATATTCACCCAATTCTTCATCTTCACCCTCAATTTCAATTCAAAAATGGGTGTGATGGCAATCTCAGACACCCCTCTTCATGTTCTTGCTGTTGATGACAGCAATATTGACAGGAAGCTGATTGAGCGTCTGCTCAAAACCTTGTCTTACAATGGTAAGATCTTGTATTTATGAAGTGGGTATGGTTAAAGATTGTTCATTTTTGTGATTTTCTTGTTGCAGTTACTGCTGTGGATTCTGGGACTAAGGCTTTGGAGTTTTTGGGTCTGCAAGATTGTGAAAAGTTTCCATCTTTTTCCCCAAATCCGGTTTGAATGCTCTTTGATTTCTGTTTCTTGTTGATGTTTATGATTTTTTAAACTTTTTTCATGTTCTTGTGTATGAGTTGTTTGAATCTTTAGTTTTAATCTTGAATAAGTGAAGAAGTCAAGTCAACATGTGGCTTTAAATGTTTTAATTATTAAAGTTCATTGATCTTGAAAATCTGCAAGATTTAGTTTTTTGTGTTGGAAAAATTGATAGCCACTTAGGAATATGAAAATTTGTTAAAAAAAAACTAAAAGAATTTTGTATTATGTTTGAATTTGAAGCCTAGGGTTGACTCCCAAAAGTCAAAATGAATTATTTTTCTGATTTTTTGTTGATTTTGAATTTTCCTTTTCTCTGTTTTTGTTAAAGTTCATGATCTTAGTTTCATGTTCTTGTACATGAGCCGTATGAATCTTTACCTTAAATCTAGAATTAGTCAAGTTAATATGTGACTTTTAATGTTCAAATGATTATAGTTCATTGATCTGTAAAATCTTCAAGATTTAGTTTCTTGTGTTGGAAAAATTGTTAATCTCACTTCGAAATATGAAAATTTGGCAAAAAAAACATAAAAAAATCTGTATCATGTTTGAATTTTAAGTCTAGGGTTGACTTCAAAAGTAAAAATGAACTCTTTTTCTGATTTTTTACCAGTTTTGAATCTGTTACATAGGCCTTATATCATTTTTGTTATGATCTTGAATTAATCCAGGAAGTGGAGGTGAATTTGGTCATCACAGATTATTGTATGCCTGGGATGACTGGTTTTGAACTTTTAAGGAAGATCAAGGTGAGATTCGATCTTGTTTATTTACTGTTTGTGTAAAAAGTTTGTATAATTCAAAGATCTTTAGTAGATGATGTAGATCATGTTTCCATTTGAGTAAATCTTGTTGACTGATCTAAATGCACCAAGGCTCGGGTTTTGGGAGGGTTGACTTGACCCGGTTTTGGTCAACCTTTGAACATGAACTAACTGATAAATGTTTATGGTACTTGCAGGAATCAAAATCATTGAAAGACATACCAGTTGTGATCATGTCTTCTGATAATATCCCAGCAAGGATAAATAGGTGATTAAAGATTTGCATACAAACTATTTCCATATTGTTGTGATAGGGTATTTTAGTCATTTTGGCACTCATCACGAACTTGGTTTTTTGTCAGATGCTTAGAAGAAGGTGCTGAAGAGTTTTTCCTCAAACCGGTTCGATTGTCAGATGTTGACAAGCTGAAACCTTATTTGTCGAAGAACGAGAGGAAGACAGCTGATGAGGAACAGTGTGCTTCAAATGACAAATCCGACGCAGGGTCCAATGATATTGATACTAATAATGATTCTGGTAAGGATAATAATAATGATAATGCTAGTGATGATGTGGAAGCACGGTCCGTTGAAGATGAACAAGCGCAGAGGGTTACTAAGGATCAATCTTGCTAGCATTGTCATCATAAGATGCTCAAGTTAGAAGATACGGTTCCATGAAGTTGATGAATATGTTTTATATTTGAACAATCATGGTTGTACAACTTATCATAAAAGATATTGGTAAAACTCATCGTTTGAACTTCAAATCTTCTATTCGTTATTCGTTTGTTTTGTCATTTCTTTTGCTTTGCGCTCTTGTCGGGCTCTAGAAAAACATCATGACACTGTAAGATTTCTACGTGCTACTGCTGCTTTCAATCACATGGAAAACAAAATAATCTCATAATTGTGTTCATATTTAAAGCATTTATATGGTGCTTTATACTTGAAGTCTTATGATTCATGCAGATACATATTTTGTGTTATCAAGTCATTTAATTAAGTTAGATTCACTCAAGATAGGGTCGTGTAAATTTGGATGATCTGTGTGACTAGTAAAAATGAACCCTTATATATGTATAAATTTAATTATCACGACGATGATTGTTGTAACACTGGACGCAGTTACTTCAAAGATGAAAGTTTGAAATACCCATAAATTAGTCTTGAAAACTCTTGCAAACATGATAATAGATATAATGAAAATATAGATACCGAAATAGATAAACATGGGTACCGCTGTACCGATACCGAAATTATTCGGTATGGTACCGGCACCAAAGGCCAAAATTTCGGTAAAATACCGGTGCCGTACCAATACTGAAACCTACAAAAGTGGGTACCGAACTGGTGCTAAAAGTAATTGGTTCGGTACTGGTACTCGGTACCATTTGCCCATCCTAGCTTGATTTACATTCACAACCCAATTAACCCAACCTTTCAATAAAAAAAACACTTTCTCTCTCTTCTACATACACAACCTTACTTAATCTAAATGTTCACTTTCATTCACAACCCAACCTAAACTAACTGTTTTATTAAACAGATATGTTTGTGATCCTATAAAATATATAAATATTTTTAAATAGTAAGTTTATGAACCAATAAACGTTTTTTAAGCTGTATTTTTATAAAATTTATGTCGGAATGTCCTAAAAAAACATAAGTAAACAATATTGTGTTCTTATATATTTTTAAAAAATGTTAAATTTTATAAATCATTAAATAAAAATCAAATTATATGTTAAATAAATTGCTAGAAAAGAAAAAAAGAAGGTTGCAACCTAGGTTGTGGCACCAACCTACGTTGTGAAAGGTTGTTAAAATTAATTGATTTTACTTTTTCTTTTAAATCCACATGGCAACCTAAGCAACATTGGGTCAACAATAAAAGTGGTCTTATGAACTGTCAAATAGTACCGTTTATGTGTAAGAATTCGTTTCATTATATAGGAGATATAGATTTTATAAAAGAATAAGCTTTTTATTTAAAAATTGTTCCAAGTAACTTATTTATAACTCACAATATTTATATAAATGAATTCCATATTTGGGTTCAAGAATCGATTTTAAGTGTGTCTTAACAGCATTACCCACTTAAACTCAAGTATAACACTAAGTATCATGGATAATTAGAAGGAGAAGTCGATGATCAGTCCTAACCCTAAGAAATTGGGAATTAAACCTAAAATCAATTGCCTTTCATCAGTTCCGAAATTTAGCTTAAGTTTTCCACTTGAATGGATCCTAAGTCGACATACGCCTCATACACAACTCTTTGTTAAATGTGATTATGGCATGAAATAGAGTAAATAGAGTGACACGATTGGTTATATATAACTATAACCAATATTAAAGAAAGAAAAACGAACAATCACATGTCCCTCACCCGCTACTCATATTGTGTTTGAGCCCCGTGCATCATTTGACTTGTTGACTTTTTCAGTCACTTGTTAACATAAGAATTAAAAAAAAAATGCCCAACAAACAAAACTAAATAGGAATTTCATCCTTTATATTCATAATGACCATTTCAAATATAATATTACACCAAAAGTTAGGATGTTACTATTAAATATATTAGTTACAAGTTATATGTCCAATCTTGTTGCAGTTATAGTGCTCAAAACTCAAAAGTAGATGGCTCAAGTTGACTTAGATTTAAATCTTTATGCCCATCAGCCCATGGCTTTTGATATTTGGTTCTTTTGTTAAACATGCCCTTCTTTTTTAACAATATGAACTTTCTTACTAAAAGAGCACCAACTTAGCCATAGTCTCTAAATTATTCCTTTCTATAATTTCTTCATGTTGCTCATTTTATGTTGTTCTCATTAGTACTTATAGAACTGACTGAAGTTGTTTACTTTGATTTTTGATCTCTTGGTTGAAGCGAAGTTAGCCCACGAGTGCTGCCGTTAACTATGGCGTTCAATAAAATTGAACTTTAGAGGACGTAATGTATTTTATTGTCGTTTTTGTCTCTTGATAGGGACGAGCTAATCTTCCTTGAACATATCCATATATTCCTAAGTGAAATCAATGGAAGTCTCCTTTGCAAAACCATATAAAACAAAGGAGGATGAGTAACATGTGTCGTTTTAATATCAAAGTTAGCCTCGGTAAAGAAAGTAAGTTATAATAAAGTATTAAAATTTTGTAAATACTTTCTTCTTAGCAAAAGAGAAAAGACTTGCTATTTATAAGTACAGCTAATTGGACTTTAAAAGTTGTGACAATAACCTCTAATTTACCCTATTATCCTAACATAACAAGCATCTTAAGTGTTAAAATGTTCTACTTCAAGTCAAATTAGTCATATAAATATAACTTTTTCAGCTAAATTTTAATTCAAATATATAAAGGTAAATACAGATGAATCATGTGAAATTTTTCATCGATAAAATAAAAATACGTGATACTTCTATCTTTGTTTTCATTTAGCAATGTTATTAATTCATTTTTTTAAATAAAATAACCATAATACATATAAATAAAATAGTTATGTGATGCAACCACTCAACTAATATATGTCAAAAGAAACTATTAGCTGGTAGAAAACTTATACTCATCTTATGCACTCTAAATAATTCGCGTTCTAGAATGCGAATCTTCATTATTCCATTTCTAGCTAACTAAATTAAAAAAATCAAACCAAAACCATTTAAAATCAAATCGAAATCATTTAAAACCATATCTTACTAAGTGGCCATCTAATTCATTCAAATTACAATTTTGGCTTAATCTTAATTAGCCCCACAAAGTCGAATAAGCCGAACAGATAAACACTAGTCTTTGTTTAAAACCTTTTTAGAAAAAGAGAGAAAACAATATAAAAAAATAATAATAATAATATAAAAGTTATAAAAGAATGAGAGGAGATAAAATCAAAAGATGAATGAATGACCTAAATATTGTATTGCAGCAGCCCCTAAGCTTCAAGAGATGAGCCCATCTTCCTCCCTCTTTCTCTAACCCTTTTTCTGTCTCTCCCCCAATTCTTTATCGCTTCCTCTTCTCAACCCCTGCAATTTACTTTCCTATTTCTACCCTAATCTTTACCAGGTATGTCTCTTTACTTCCTCTTCTATCTTTTATCATCTTTAACCCCCAATCATCAAAGCCCTTAAACACCCAATTGCCTTGTTTCCATGACACCCTTAGAGCTCGATTTCACCTCGATCAATTTCCACGTTACCGATTTGGGTTTTTTCTGGGTTGTAGATTTCTAGGGTTTGACTTTTTTTTTTGGGTCGTGTAATTGATTATCTGTAAAAGGGTTTTCAGATTTGATTAGTTTCAATTGATTTTGAACAGTTTACTGATATGGTCAATGTTAATTTTGGTCAGATGGGCTGTTCAGCTTGAAATAGATAATAATAACAGCAGCTTTACATGTTGATTCTGACCAATTTTGTTTTTATTCATCAGTAACCTGTAACAGAAATTTAAGACTGAATATGAGTCACTTATTACAGATTTGTTGTAGGGTTATTTTTAATTTTTTGAGAAAAAGATTTGTGAAAGTTGAATTATACTTATGGAATTGGTTTATAAATCTTGTATTTTTCTATAAAGGTTTGATTTTTATGGTGTTACAGAGATGGCAATGGTTCCATCAAAGAAGATGATAGCGATTTGCCAATACGGTGGCGATTTTGAGACTCATGATGACGGGTCTTTGAACTATAGTGGCGGTGAAGCGTATGCTGTTGATCTCGATGAGAATATGCAGCTGAGTGGATTCAAACAAGAAATTGCTGAAACTATTGATTTGACTGTAGACGCGATGATTATCAAATACTTCTTGCCTGGGAACAAAAAGAATCTTATTACTGTGTCTAAAGATAAGGACTTTCAACGAATGGTGAATTATTATAAGGAAGCTGATCAGCTCGAGGTCTTTATTATGAAAGAAGCCCCTCCTGGTAAAAACACCAAGAAAAAGCAGCCTGCTCGTAGGTAAGTTTAGTCACGTGATTAGATTATTGCATTCTGAAGTTAATAATTGTGAAAGTAATTGCATGTTAACTGAAATGTGTGCAATTAGACTAGAGGGGAACCCTCAAGTAGGCCTGTAAACAAACTGAACGAACATGAAAAGAGCATGTTTGTGTTCATTCGTATAACTTTATTAAGCACAAACAATAAAACGATGTGGTTTTCTTGTTCGTGTTTGTTCGGTTAAGAAATTGAATGTGTCCGTGTTTCTTTATGTTCGTTCGTTAACAGTATAAACGAACAGTTCATGAACGTAAATGAACTAACATAATTGAGCTACAACAAATTAAAAGTAAATGTAAACAAGTCAACAATGTGTTGGGCCTAAAAATTTTTAAAACTAGACTAAATTGTAATGGGTCTAAAATTTTTAATGAATATATTAACAAACGATCCTAAAATGAGCACAATCGAACAGACGAGGCATGTGTTCATGTTTGTATATTGTTAAGTAAAAATAAGCGAACGGTTCACTGAACATTCTGTTCGTACAGGCCTACCCTCAATTGATGCAGGAAATAAACCAGAAACAAACTTTAAAGAAAACTAACTCAGACCCGCACGCTATAGACGAACTCTAATTATGCAATACTAGAAATATAATATCTATATTCAAAAATAATATCGAGATTGTTTGCTATTGCGCAGGCCACAAAAGACAACACCAACTGTGGAAACAACTGCGGTTGTACAAGCTGCGCCTACTCTAACTAATGCAGTGGCTCTAGCCGAACCGCATGTTGACATCGAGTCAACAAACGAGATCACTCCTGCTGCGGTTCCAATATCATCAAACCCGTTCCCGATGGTTGTAGCTGATAATGACGAACGCATAGCTGCAAAACAATGGGAGAATATTATAACCGGTGTGGGACAAAGATTCCATTCTTTAGCTGAATTTCGTGAGGCTTTAAGGAAGTACTCAATTGCACACGCGTTTAATTTCGTGTACAAGAAAAACGAGAATCAACGCGTCACCGTTAAATGCAAAGCCGAAAGGTGTCCGTGGCGTATTCATGCTTCAAAGCTTTCCACCACTCAATTAGTTTGTATTAAAACTATGAGGCCCCTTCACAACTGCCAAGAAGTTACGTCAAAAACCCCCTTTCGAGCTAAACGAAGTTGGGTCGGGAACTTAATTAAAGAAAAAGTTAAAGAATCTCCCAAGATTAAGCCTAAAGACATTGCTACCGAGCTTAAGCGCGATTATGGAATCGATTTGAATTATTCACAAGCGAGGCGGGCTAAAGAGTACGCAAGAGAGCAACTTTTGGGTTCGTATAAAGATGCATATAGCGAATTACCGTTCTTTTGTGAAAAAATAATGGAAACGAATCCCGGGAGTCTTGCTAGTTTTAATACTAAAGAGGATTCGAGCTTTCACCGTTTGTTTGTCTGTTTTCACGCTTCGGTATCTGGTTTTTTACAAGGGTGTCGACCGCTTCTGTTTCTCGATGGTACACCGTTAAACTCGCGGTACCAAGGCATGTTGTTGACTGCAACTGCGGCTGATGGTGATGATGGGGCGTTTCCAGTGGCTTTTGCGGTTGTTGATGAAGAGAATGATGATAACTGGCATTGGTTTCTGACCCAACTTAAACCAATGGTCTCGCCCCCAGGGTCCCCCGGTCAAATCACGTTTGTGGCGGATTTTCAAAAGGGTATACGGGAGTCGTTACGGGAAATATTTGGTGGGGATTGTTATCATGCGTATTGCCTCGGGTATTTAGCTGAAAAGCTTAATAAAGATTTGAAAGGTCAGTTTTCACACGATGCTAGACGCCTCATGGTTGAAGATCTTTATGCAGCTGCAAACGCGCCAAAACTAGAGGCATTCGAGAAGTGTACCGAAGACATTAAAGCCATCTCGCCTGAAGCTTACAATTGGGTTATAAGAAGTGAGCCCGAACACTGGGCTAATGCTTTCTTTGGCGGGTTGAGGTATGTTTATTATGATTAGTTACTGGTTAGTATTAGGGTTTAGTTCACGGGCCCAAGTTAGGTTTTTCTAGCTTAGTTGTTATTAGGGTTTAGCTGTGTTTACTATATGAGTATGGGTGTAAATGAGCCAAGCTCACTCATGAGCTACTCGTATCGGCCTGCTAGAAGCTTGAATCGAGCCAAGCTTAAAGGAACTCGGGCCTAAAATTAGCCACGAGCTTCACTTATCAAGCTTGAGCTGGCTCATGAGCCTACTAGTTGTGTAACTTTTTATGTTAATTATAGGTATAGTTATTATATATAAACTTATGATAAAAATAACTAAATAATATATGTTATGTTATATATAATAAAAATAGTTCTAAAGATGTATAAATTAAGTAATATATATTATATAATAATCGAGCTGAGCCTGAGAAAACTACTCTTATGAGCCGAGCTCAAGCTTTAGACATAGAGTTCGGGCGAGAAACTGAGCTTGAGCCTTGTGTAGCTCGTGTTTGGCTCAGCTCGTTTACACCCCTACCGACAAGCCCAAGTTAGGTTTATCTAGGCGCGTTTCTGCTTTTCTATATGTTGAGCGTCCCCAACCCGCCTATATAGTTTTAATTGGGGTTTAGTTGTGTTTTAATCAGGTTTATTTAGGGTTTCTAGTTTATGGTTTTCTATATGATGAGGGTTTCCTCTATTGTAACAACGTTCAGATATTAATTCCAGTTTCTTTTTCTTTTACAAGGTATAACCATATGACGTCTAATTTCGGTCAGCTTTTTTACTCATGGGTCTCGGAAGCAAACGAGTTGCCTATAACCCAGATGATTGATGAGTTGAGGGGAAAGATGATGCAATTGATATACACACGACGAGTTGAGTCGAGTCAGTGGATGACTCGGTTAACACCCTCTATGGAAGAAAAGCTAAAGAATGAAATAATAAAAGCCCGATCGGTTCAAATACTGAGGTCACACGGGAGCAAATTCGAGGTTAGATATGGTGAAATGATTGATATAGTTGATATTGAGAATTGGGATTGTAGTTGCAAAGGGTGGTTGCTTACGGGTCTGCCTTGTTGTCATGCTATTGCGGTTTTGGAATCATATGGGAGGAGCCCGTATGACCATTGTTCTAGGTACTTTCATGTTGAGATGTACCATTTGACCTATGCTGACTCGATTCACCCGATACCGAATGTTGAACGGTTAATGGATAGTGAACTGGAAGATGGTGCGGTTCTTGTGACCCCGCCACCCACTATGCGCACACCTGGTAGGACCAAGATTAGGAAGGTTTCAGCCGGTAGGATCGGACCGTCTGACTTTCTTAAAAGACAACTCCAATGTGGCAAGTGTAAAGGGCTTGGTCACAATAAAAGATCTTGCAAGTAGGTGTTTTCTGTAACTTTTGACTTAATTATTATTATTATTATGAAGATTTGTATATCAAGTATACAAAGAGTTGACTGCATAGTCACTTTGGTTTGGCAAAAGTTACACCTTTTGGTCTAGCTATAAAAATGTCGCATGTTTGACACTAACTTCTGTTAAAAAAAATTGATGAAAAATGACTATTTTACCTTTTAGCTTAAGCAACTATTATAAAACGCTTTAACTAAAAGGGTAAATCAGCCGTTTATATAAATTTAAAAAAACTATTTCTAACGGACGCTAGTGTTAGAACCGAAATCTATTACAAATTGAATACCACAAAAGCATGTAACCTTTTAAAGATAGGAGTCAAGGGTGTAACTTTTGAGCTTTGCCAGACCACATGGACTTTTGTGTAATTAACTCCTACAAATATGATTTAGTGAGTTTTATGCACACATTTTGGGTGATTTTAGAGTTTTAAGACCTGTTTTAAAGTTATATTGTTATTTTGCTTGTTTGACCCGCTTGAAATGATGCAGCATAACGTGAATCAACCCATTAATAACTAAACTTTCACCTCTTTTTCCTTTTTTTTTCCTATTTCAGGGAGTTCAATGAAGCAGCATAATGTGAATCGATCCATGAGTGCTGCATTTGTCAAAGATAATAAAAGGGGGGCATGCGTCAAATCGTGATTCAATTTAGGATTCTTGTTTTCTGTCAAATGTTAATGTCTGAATACTAGTTTCATTTGCAAGCAGGCTTTGTTTTTGGTATTGTTAGAGATCAGTTTAGTTTGGGATATGGATATGGATGTTGCTGCATAATTATTGACTCTGTTTGTAGGGAGGTTTTTAGCTTTCTGTTTTTGTATGCACAGTTCTAGTACTTGCCTTTTTTTATTGACATTATTTGTTTAGTATGCTTATGTTTGTTTTGGTATTATGATAATGTATGTTAAGCTGCAATATTTTGATTGTTTTTGCATCGACGTTGGTTCTTACTTTCGATTTAGTTTATGAAACCCGGGTCGGGTTTGTCTATGAAGATGGATTTGATGTCACTTTCCTCGTGCATTACTTGTTCTCGATCAATTTGTTGAACATGTTTTGAGTTTTTGTTTAATTTGTTGATTGATTATAGGTAAAAGATCGGATACAGTACTAAATAGGAATGATGTCAAAATAGAACAATATGGTATTGGGTATATGAATTTATGCATATTCAATATTGGTGCTAGGCGGTACGGTGCTATACCATCACTAGCCTCCATAGGAAGACCCTTATACAATGTCCTAGAGGGCTTAACCCTTAATGGACTTAACCATAATGTACACTCTAATGCATCCTTGCAGTTTGAAACAAGAGGAAGACGGAAATTCAAACTGGTGCGAAACTCTATAAATGTAGATGACGGCAACCCGTTGGTGAATAAGATAGCATATTGAGTAGTTGGTGGAACATGAAGAACGGAAAATTGACCCACCGTCACTTTTTCCCGAACAAAATTGTATGTCAATCTCAATGTATTTGGTGCATTAATGCTACATTGAGTTAGTGGACGTGTAGAGTGACAATGCTAACATTATCCCACTAAATAGTAGAGGCACCGGAACGACATATGGTTAGGCGCTTAAATGACCAAGATAATAGGCTATTAAGCTATCTCTCAAGAAAACACAATAACCGATGAGTCTTGATTTGATGATTTAATAACATGATTTAGGTGAAAAATTACCTAAGTTAAAACACTTTTGAAAATTGATTTTAAAAATTCATTAAACCCACTTTAAAGAAAACATATGATAATCTAGGGATGAGCCGGTACCGAAATGTTCAGTTTGGTACATTCGGTACCGCTACTGGCATTTAAGGTAAAATTCGGGAAATAGCGGTACCGTACCAGTGCCGAAAACTTTAAACCTTGGTATCGATTCGGTAGAGATGGATGTTCGGTAATAGTACCAATACAGAATTTGCTGTCTTTATTAATTAATAATCTCAGACCCACTCATCGAGAGGGTTTTGCACGAGGAACGAAGCAGAAGCAGAGATGGCGACTGGACTGGTAGAGTGGCACCAGAGAATCCTAAAAACCCTATCGTCTTCTTCGACGTTACCATCGGCACCATCCCGGCCGGCCGTTTTAAGATGGAGCTCTTCGCCGACATCGCTCCCAAAACCGCCGAGAACTTCCGCCAGTTCTGTAGGCAATTCCACTTTTAGCTTAGCCTTTCCATTTCTTAATTATTTACTTCTTTTGTGTTAGGGCTTAGATCTCACTCTTATTACTCTTTTATCACAATATGGCTTATATTATACAAAAAAGGGATAACTAAAAGCCAATTCATGTTATAGCATTTGTATTTACTGTATGTTCTCAACTGTTGTGCTGATTTGCTATTTCGTTATCTATCCGATGCTCTGCAGAAAAGCTGGACTCCCTGTTGGATACAAGGGATGCCAGTTCCATATGATCATCAAGGATTTCATGATACAAGCTGGTGATTTTCTCAAGGTTGAGTTCTTTTCATTCGATGACATGCTTTTCTGTGCATTTCATTTTGTTAAACAACTCTCACTATACGAGTCTCACTTTTCTTGGCAGGGAGATGGTAGTGGATGTGTATCCATATATGGAAGTAAGTTTGAGGATGAAAATTTCGTTGCCAAGCATACTGGACCCGGTCTTTTGTCTATGGTATGCGTCTTGTGCTTAAGTTATCCACATTGTATGTTTGAGGCTTACACGTTTTTAATCTTTGCAGGCCAACAGTGGACCAAATACCAACGGCTGTCAGGTACTTCAGTTTTTGTTACTCGTTACAAACAGAATATGCCATTTGCTTCTTATAACATAATAATATGTTTTGTTTTCCGTTTCAGTTTTTTATCACTTGTGCCAAGTGTGATTGGCTCGACAATAAGCACGTGGTGTTTGGGGTATGCTTATATCAAAAGTTAATTTCTTTTAAAGTTGAATATTCTGGATTTGTTATATTCTAATGTGACTGGTGATGATGCAGAGAGTTCTTGGTGATGGGCTTTTGGTGGTGAGGAAGATTTGAGAATGTGGCCACTGGACCGAACAACCGCCCTAAACTGCCCTGCATTATTGCTGAATGTGGTGAGATGTGATCATGAGCACGCTTGTGTTTGCATCTATCTGTTTGATATCATCATGATCCATGATTTGCAAAGCATAAAAAAAACATAAACATAGTCATGTAACATTGCTAACGAGCCTTATGGGTGTTGTATCCTCTTGGCTACTTTGTTTCTTGGTTTGAGATATTGACTTCGGTAATTGGTATTATCAAAGCATTGTCAGTTTGAACCTAGGGATCGGGATGGGATGCTAACTGCTAATATCCCTTTGATGTTTCTTTCAGTTTTTTACTTATGGTTGGTCATACATTGGTGTTATCAGCCTCTTTTACCATACAAAATTTACTTTGCCAATCATCCATAAGTAACGAAATTCATTTGATCAATCTAGGGTATGGCAAACTCATCATCTGATCAATCATCATGAATTACTCTGGATGTACTAACTACTAACCATGTCATCATAATGTGTGCATGCCATTTTACAGAATTAAAGATTGATAATACCATACCATAAATCATAGTGGTTATCGTGATCAAAATGTCGACAACAATTGTTAGGTGGTGTAGGTGATCATTTGATAAGTGGAGACAAACAAACCATTGTTAGGTGGTGTAGGTGACCATCTGATGAGTGGAGACAAACAATGGTTGTAGGTGTCACAATGTGGCTGGAGTTTATATCGTTCATAGTGAAAATGTTGATGATTAAGTGAAATGTTACCTTACGAAATTGAAAATCTTGAAAGTTATATATATGAGTGAGCATGCCAACAATTAAGGATCAAAACCTTCTCAACTATAAATATGTCCATTTGCCAAACGAGATCAAAACACCTTATTACTATCATGTTCAATACGATTATCATGATCACAAATGCATTACACATATGCATGTTATCCATGCATGAAGTGGTCACCAATCTTCAATAACCTACTTGAGGCACCACAACCTAAAACCAAAGGCGCCACTTTTTCTTAATCGTTCACCATGAACATGACAATAGCTTGTCAGACACATATGGTGACTATTTTTAAGGGTATAGTTGTTACTCAAGATGTGTAGTAAGTTGATTGTTGGAATTGGTTCTTCGAAGTACAATCGACATAAAACGAGATATTTAGCTATCCATCTCACCGATTAACAATGGCACAAAAATAAAAATCATAAATCAAAATCAACTTTACTGCACTAAAACACCATTAGTTAGGATATCGAGTTACAAATATTTTTTAAAACACATCTAAACAATGACTAATGCAGCAGCAACAACCATAGCTAGTAAAATCTCACACATAGCAAAACTATTAGTAGGATCCGAGAAGGATGAGATGTAAGCAGACCATACCTCTATCCGAGTGGATAGAGGTGCACAAAATAACCGGTTCTGGACCTGACCTGTTGTACCCAACCCGGAACCAGTTCCTACCCGTACCTAACCCGCGTGCACGACCTGGTATTGGATTCCTTCCATGTACCCGAAACCGAACCCGACGAAACCGGTTCCACCTTTACCTGGTCAAAACCCGATGCGACCCTACCCAAAAAACCCAGTCAAATACCCGACTACACCCGGCCCCGTTCCTACCCGACCCGATTTTGACTTTGTTAACCATACCTGTTTCCGGTTCATATAAAATACCCGGTTTATGCAGCTCTACTTGCGGATGAAGAAATTACTTGTAGAGAGCATCCTGATCCAAAGTCTAGCATAACTTGGCTAAACAATTGAGTAAGCAAAAATGCAAAACAATGAGTCGTATAGGTAAAATATATAAGGATCGATCGGAAGCAAATCAATCGGCCATATCACATAATAATCCTCCTTCCTGCGTATATTCTGTGGCCGGAGTGACGAATCGACGGTCAAAGAGACAGTCAACGAAATGGCGTTTGCAATGAGAGTGAAGGTGGCACCAAACTCAGCCAATTTGCAGGAAGCCAGACATCGAACCTTCGATTTCTTCCGTGCAGCTTGCAGATCCATTCCTTCAATCATGGATATATACAATCTCTACGATGTTGTTAGCCCATCGCAGCTTCGCTCCACCATCGCCGCTGAAATCCGTAAGAACGCCCATATCACTAACCCTAATTTCATTTCTGTTGTATATATATTTTTTTAATATTTCATATCGAGGATGTTAAATTTGGGGGTTTATTGATTTTATACACTGTTGTTGATTGAATTGTAGATTGGTGATCTTTGATTTTATATACTGTTGGAGATTCATTAAGCTTTATAAGCTGCACTGTGTTGTATGTTGAAAAAAAGTTATGTAACAATAGGCTTTAACTTTTTCTTAGAATCATTCATTTAGAAGTTTATGGGAGTAAAAATTAGTTAAATAATAATAAATTTGTGACGCCACGCGTCTCATTTTTCATTTTCGCGTATTGGTTAGGCTGCACTTTTAGGGGCAGATTCATTTATTGTTAAGCTGATTGTTCTTGATAGCTGCTATTTGCAATTAGGTTTATATGAACTTAATATAATGAATGATATGGGCATGTGTGTTTTGGGGTATGAATGTAGACAAGAAATTGATAATATGCTACCTGTCATTTATGTATGTTTTAGGGCTGCAGACTATGAAAACCATTTTGAGATTAATATTTGTTCTATCAATTTCTTTTTTGATATTCTTCAATGTCTCAAATACATCACAACCCACTTTGAGATATTAAGTCACCCGTCGAAATTCTTTTGCAATTATATGTATATCAACTGAGATTTGGAGTTGAGAAGTTAAATGATGAAAATTTGACAAAAACCATATCAGTAATTCCGTTCTTTTTCTTAGCAACTTAGGAGCGCTTATTGGGTTTTATTGCAACTAATCAACAAAAAAAATCAATGGGATAAAAAATAAGTGAGTTGTTGATTAGTGAGTATCAATTGATGACTTGAAAAAATAGTTAAATAATGAAAATTTGACAAAAACCATAATGTGTACACTTGAGTCATAAGGAAGTGGTTGTTGGGCATATTTACAGAGCCAGAACTCACGAGTTTAAGCTGTAAGATATGAATTTGATGAAAGCATTTGGAGGTTTCAGTCATTTGTTATTAATTAATTAAAAACTATAGCAAATAGGAGTTATGTCACCAGTTTGTATCCAGAAACCAGTAGTTTTGAAGCTTAGGCTTAAAGGCATTTTATTGTAAAGTTTAGGGGATGTTTTTCACTCCAAGAAGTCATAAGCTTCTTTTTAACTTGACCTCAAATAGTCTAATGTCTGAATTATCATTGCAGGTGATTGATATGCTGCTTTTCAAGGCAATAGAAGAGCTGAGCAACGTAACAGAGCATGCAAAGCAACGACACCATATAATTGGACAGTATGTGGTTGGTAATCAAGGTCTTGTTCAAGATGCTGCTAACAAGGATGAGAATGTCTCCAACTTTCTTAAAAATTTCTACAAAACCAACTACTTTTGAAATGTTTTTGGTTGGTCCCGCCTACTGTTTCGCCAATAAATATGTTATTGGACAGGGTTCTTGCTTTGCCTGTATGAATAACATCCTTCTCTGAATGTTGTTGGATATTAAAAACATGTTCTTTCTTGTTTGCTGTACCAAAAGTCTGGTAACTTGATGTTTGCAACGATTGTTCAATATTACTAGTAGTGATTCGTTGTTTGGTCTTATGTTCGAAAAGTGTGTTTTGGCTCAAGTAAGCCTGAGTTTTTCTAAGCCCGAGATTGGCTGATGTTTCTAAGATTTGGTTATTGCTAAATGTTAAAACTTAATTTTAGACTCACATGGATTGTCAAAAGCAAAAGCATGGTTATTAAGATCTCAATAATGATAACCATAAAAGACTTGTTTTGACACTTGTTTACTAGACACAAAACCTGTTTCAAGACCAATTTCAGAATTATTACTATACGCATATAACAAAAAGATTTATATTAATTATTATTTTATCATATTGACAAAATTCCAGGTCATCTACTTTAATTTAAACAAAACTCACATCCAGGCACGAAAATAGACTTAGATCAGGATTCAGGAATAATGATCTATTGCTCTTACAGAACTTAACTGTAGAAAATTTTTGTACATAAATTTCTTTATAATCAGACATACTTTATCCAATTTGAAGGTATTTATATATGAATAATACATTACAAAATTGGTCTTATTTCACCAACTAAAAAAATCCTCTAAAATGTGAAAAATAGATTGACAATCTCATGACTAACAATTAGAATCTTTCATCTTCATCTTCAAGATCCTCATCTTCATCTTCATCGTAGTCATCATCATCATCTTCAGAATTTGTCCATGAACTTTCATCTTCGCCCTACACATTGCATAAAAGACACGAATGTATTTGTTTATTCAAACATTCAGAACTGATGCATGCGTGGATAATTAAACAAACCTGACTAGATTCCACAACAAGATCACGCAGCTCCATTTCATCTGAGCTATCATCAAAACCATCCTACACGCATCAAGGAGTTGTGTTTTAACTATTAATCTAGAAATTTTAAAAGAATATAAAAAATCTGAAGATAGAATGAAAACTTGCATTTTGTGCTTTCATTTGATTTATGGTCTTTTCCAATTCAGTCACATGTTCTGTTAGAGCCTGCATAGTTTACAATAAAATCCAATATAAGTCACAATTTACAACTACTTACATATCATATAGTAATTATAAAGGTAAACAAACCTCGTATCTCTGTAAGGCCTTCCAACGTTTCAAAGCCCGAGCTTTCGAAGGAAGGCTTCTAGGCCTAATACTAATAGGCCTCTGATAATTCTTCCCACGATAATAAATAATTGCATAACCTTTTGGCACTCTTACAATATCTATTAATATCCCACCACTTTCATACTCCAAAAACCTTGCTGTTTCTTCAACAAACTCAACGTCTTTTTGCTTCGATATAAGTTTTACAAGTTCTCTATGTTTCCAGTGCAAATGCATGTTCTCGATAACACCATCAAAAACACCACGAACACCTGTAAATCAAACATAAACATTAAACTTTCAGAAAAATAATGTTTCCATCCCAAAAAGAAAAGAAAAAATAGTGACAGAGATTTACCAAGTGGTAAGTAAGGTTTCATTCTTAATCCAACTCTTCTAAACATAACACGTTCCTCATCCGTTATTGTTTCTTGGTCTTCTGGAGGGCCTGCTGGCAGCCATGTTTCCCGTATCTTAGCTAATTCTTTATCGGCTTTACTCCTTTTGGATTGGGCCTTTACAAAAATAAACAAAGTTTAATAATAAGTTCCAATTAACATGAAAATATTTTAAAAAATAACACTTACAATAAACAATTTATGCTCGAGTTTCTTAACAACTCTAGTGATCTTTGTTTTGGAAGCTTCTTGTAACATGTTCTCGTGTTCTTCGGCTGTTTTTTCTCGTCCCCATTGTGCTTGAGCTTCATAAAACTCGGCTAGACTTCCTGCAAGCGCCACCTGTCCATTTTCACCAGTTGTGGGTCCAGGTGTGGGTACAGGCACGGGCACGAGTTCTACTGCTCCACCTCTCACCTTCTCTTCTGCATCTTGTATCTCTTTTGTAAGTTCTTGTCTTTCTGCTAAAGCGGTAGCCACACTTGCAGGAACAAAATCTTTCCCACGATAAATTACAATATAATATTTATTTCGAAGTAGTAGAATGCCTCCTGTTAGTTTCTGAAATAAAATAACGACCTTAAATACAAAGTTTTAAGATAATATATCACTAATGTTCGTAGCTATATTCAATGTACCTTTAACTCCTCAGCCATTAGTAAATTATTGGTATTTTGAATACCGCGTTTAATAGCGATTTTAGCAACCAAACTTTTCTCCCAAAGTTTGATTATAGCAGCTGCCAATCCTTGATGATTCCTGTTTCTTCCTATTTTACCAATTTAAAAATAAACAAGTCAGTTTAAGCATATGCTTGTTGAAATTAATCCAAACTGAAGCACACCTATTATCATTTTATTCAAATAACTAGATTATTATTTAGATTATATACTCTTGTCAGGAGGGTTCCAGGCAGAACACAGTTTTTTGCGAGAACAAAATAAATCATTCGTATTTCGATCTTGAAAAGGTTTGAGTATCAAAAAATGGTTGAAATGCAGTGTTTATTATCTATGCTAATAATCTAAAAAAAGTATAAACAAAATTTTTTATATACAGAACTTACAAATGCGTAGGTAAATGTTTAAAAATTAAAAAACTATATATATATATATATATATTAACAAATTGATTTAATAGTTTTTTTATATACATAACGTAGACATTTGCATGTAATACGTAAAAGTTTTGAAATATGAACCATTGATGAAAACAATTAAACAATATATAGGTTTGTTATGTTCTCGCAATAATTTACTAATTTAGTTTTCTGTAATTATCTTGTTATTATAACAACACACCAATATGCATTTAAGAAAACGATTTACAATATGGAGAAGAAAGTGTCGAGTCATTTTAAGCAAACGGTACCAAAAAAGGATCCATTTAGCCACCTCTAAGGAAAGAAATAACTGATTTGATGAAGTAGTACCGAGAGCAAAATGACAAGGTAGTGATTTGGCAAGTTTCCTCAAATTAGTCATCTCTGCATTCGTGAGGTGTCCCCTCATTCCGGTAGGTAGAAGTCTAAAAGGGGTTTTGAACCCCGGAACCGTTTGAGGAAGTAAATCCGCATCGACTGGAAGTATCCCGGTGCCCCACCATTCTTGAAATCGTGGACCTAACCCGTCTAACACACTATCAAATTCAATTTCCTCTTCGGTCATGTTTTTGATAACATGTGGTGTTCTTGCATCGCCGGTTCTAGTTATTGGTTTATCATTACTATTATTATTAATATTGTTGGTAGACGAAACATCTGGAACGAAAAGAGTGTCACTAGTGGACTGAGGTCTCGAAGACGGGCCTGCATAATTAGCTCCCCTATAAAGCATCATCACACTTCCAGATTGCCATATCACTAATCCACCTGTTCGACGCTGGTTTAGGAAGATACATAATCAATTTCTTTGAATTCATAGCTACAACAAAAACTATTCAACTTTTAACCTAATTTGTGACATTTACTCCTAATTCATAAAAAAAGCTTCAATTTTTTTTAACCTAATATGAGACTTTTACTCCAAATTCGTATAAAGCTTCAATTTTTTTAACCTAATTTGAGATTTTTTCTCCCAGTTCATATAAAGCTTCAATTTTTTAAACTAAGCTGAGACTCTTACTCCAATTCATGAAAGCCTCAATCTTTTTAACCTAATTTAAGACTTTTACTACCAATTCATATAAAGCTTCAATTTTTTCTCACAAAAATGAATTTTTTAACTAATTTAATTTATCAAAAGACCAGAATTTCCAACCTGGACAATTTCATGAGCAGTTTTCATATCTCTAGCCAACACCTCATGAAACTTAAGCCGAACGAGCTCCGACTTCCGCCACTGATCATGAATCTTTTCGAGAACGGATGCAGTAATCCCAGCTTTCGGGATACTAATCCTTTCTCTTATAGTATTACCCAGAGTCCTCAACCTCCTCAACTCCGAATCCTCAAGTGTCAATTCAGCCAATGTTGGAGCTTTAGTCCTCTTCTTCACCCCTTCTGACTCCCTATTATCATCAGCATTACCTTCCTGATACCTCTCCCAAGGCAGAACAGTATCTTCATCCTCATCATCAATCAACAGTTTATCAGGACGGACCCAGTCTCTTTTCAACAAATCCCCCAATTTCTCATCCTCAATTTGGAAACTAGGGTTTTGAATTTCAATTCCGATTTCGTCGTCTTGTTCTTCGTCGTCGGAGCCCAGGCCTAAATTACGCAGCCGGAGGACGATTCGGTCGATGGCGGTGGTCCGGGTCGGGCCGGGGGGGTCGGAAGAGTGGGAAAGTTTGGACCTTTTTGTGGGTTCGGGTTTGAAATTAGGGTTTGATGGTGGTGGTGGTGGGGATGACCAATTGTTGAGCCACGGGGAAGATGAAGACGGTTTGGTAGTGGTAGTTGCGGTGGTGGTGGTTGAATTGTTATTATTATTGTTGTTAGTGGGTGTGGAGTGTATTGAAGATAAGGGTTTGATGAATGAGGGTTTAAGAAGAGAAGATGATGGGAATGGGAAGATGAATCGTGTGTTGCGGAATGGGAGTTCAGTTAGTTTCATGGTGGGTAACTGGTGGTGGTTAGTAATCATTCCACCATTATCGGAGGTGGCGGAGGACGGTGGTGTTACTGCAACTCAAAGTCCGGCAGGGGTGAGTGAGAACGGAGAAGATATCCGAGACGAAGATAAGATGTCATTGCAGTATGATATTTTTTGAGTTTTTAAAACATAAAATATAATTTTCTTTACTTACTCTAAAGCAGGAACTCGGCGGATGGTATTGGTTTGATTGGTTATACTAAAAGTTTTGTGAGAGTTTAAAAGTTTTATTGTAAAAGTGTATATTTATGTGGGCATGGATACAAGGCTAAAAGTATAATGTTGAGAGATTAACGTATGAATATTTGAAACATAGACGGCAAAGGATAAGTTTGTGGCTAGGAAAAGAAAATGTTTATGAGAGGAAGAGAGATATAATTCTAAAGAATATAAAATGCTCTACAAGTTGATTGGTTTGATAAAAATATGATAAGTTAATACAAGACATTCCAAGATTAAAAAAAAAATCTACTTGAGTAATAAAAAATCTATTGAACAATATTTAAAAGATAGTTTCCGTCAACCATAACGAATTCACAATTTAAAGTACGCAATACTTGTATATGTTGACTGTTAGAATATATTTGACATATTCAGGCGGTTCGGAATTTCTGTTAAGAAATATGCACCTGTGAATTCACTGACTGATCCGTCTGAGGGAAGATCATCTTTTCCACTGGCTGACATTTTGGTGTTTGGATGGATATGAGGAAAACATGCGTGCGTGGATTTAACAGGGGTTTCCTCTCTGATGGGTTTAGGGAGTAGTGATTTCACATCGATAAAGCTGCTTTAAAAGCTACTTTAGGCAACGTGACTAAATATGAGAAAACGTGTCTTGATAACCAACATTTATTTATTTCTTTTGCTTTTGACACTTTTGGTTTCCTTACGCCTGAAGCTGTGGAGTTACTTACTCGAGTTCAACGGGTCATGCATGGTAATGTTATGACTCCAAGATCAGTGAATGTGGTTTTTAAAAGATTGGATTTTGCAATTCAAAAAGGGGTAGCGATGCAGCTTGTTGTCCGCTTGCCTTCTGTTTCGATGTAATCACTACCTTGTTGATTTTAATTAATTTTAATATATGCTTATATCATTTTATATGAAAAAATATATTAACTGGCCAGTCATATGGTTGGTCTATAATTTCCATATTTATATGTTTTGTTTATGTATCACTAACGCATTGGTGTGTTTTTTTCCTAATTAAACTTACATTCATTATGATGCATCATTCTCTTTTAACTTTAAAGTGATTTGTAGCTTGTGTTTCAAAATGAGGCATTTGATTGGCTTTATAGGTTACCAAAACATTTAAAAACAAGTTTTAGGCTTTGCAAAGCACATTTCAGTTTTAACCATGGAAAAGTAATGACAAACTATGAATAAAGTGAAGAAAAAAAGTACATGGTTGAGAAACACAATGCAAATATAGTTGTGGGTCCGTGGTGTTTCTCCATAAAAGGAGGTACCAAGGGCTTTACACATAGTTTGTACTACAAAGCCAGTATATTCTACCAAAGTTTTTCACCCATCACCTCGAAGAATGACAATAGTAATATTGTCTACAAGATTTTCTCAAAGTGATAATGTGCCAAATTTATTAACCAAATCACTTCATACCTCAACATCTAACAATGTTAACATTAGATTAGCCGACCCAAGACCTCAATAATATGTTTGTGAGCAGTGGTAAATACGTGCAACAATCTGTCATGGTTTTTCCACTTTGTTTCTCTAACAATGTTAACATTTGCAAGCGTATTGAAATAAAAAAAAAATAAAACACTTTACCTTTACTAGGTTGTTCTTTTGTTGAACGGACTATTACTTAATAACATTTTAGCGTAACATAATTCTTCAAACATGGGTGCCGCTATAGACACACCACTCCACTTGTTATATGGATTTTATAGCTTCTGACACAACACACAACTATCACATCAATCAGTTTTAACAAAGTCATACATGCTGTATAACATTTACGGGCCATCATAAACGATTCATATCATCCAGTATTAACTTTTTTTCCATATAGCCTCACATAAACTATAACATTTCCCGCATATCAGACGCGCCAAATAACCTTACCTGACCTATGTGCTACGTCAAAAGCTTTACATGGCCCGTATAACGACGTGTGGGCACGCGTGTAGCTTAGTCCTTGAACAATTAACTTACTAACATTGATATGTAACACGTATTCCTCAAATTAAGCATACAAAACCAAAACATATTATGTCAAAAGTCATTTTCACTTATGACTTGCATTGCAGTGAGGGTGTGAATAATAATAATAATAATATTATTGGGCAGCAAGTGTAAGTTTGAATGCCCGTTAATGCAGGTAACCTTAGACTTCTCATCCTCCAAACAACTGTTCGATTTCATAGTCATTTAAGGAACTAATTCCGGAAACCAACAAACATTGTCTTGTCCGATCTATCAACCAATCTAACACCTTCTGTTTGTTTTTTCCTTCAAGGGTTTTGATTATTTGGTTATCTTCAATATCAATTTGTTTCCGATTGATTGTTACAGGATTTTGGATCAGGGTTTGCAGGTTGCACACCACATGTTTGTTGAATTGCCTCTGAGAGTAACATTGATGATACAGGGCGATCTTGATCTGGGTTAATAATAGCATTTGTGTGTGTGTGTGTGTTTTAGATTAGACTGTGAGATAATGAGCAAAGCGTTGGTGGGAATTTTGAAGGCAGCTGAAGCTAATATTAGGAAATCTCCAAGCTTTGCAAAGAAGAGGGCAGTCAGCATTTTCCGGACAATGTCTGTCGCCCATGTGGATGACGACAATGGAGACGGTAGCCACACCGAGAAGGTGTTCTCCAACGGTGACATATATATCGGTCAGTGGGCCACCGACAACCCTCATGGAAATGGAAAGTATTTATGGTCAGATGGATGTATGTATTTTGGTGAATGGAATGATGGAAAGATTGATGGGAAGGGTAAATTCAGCTGGACGTCGGGTGTGAGTTATGAGGGCCAGTTCAAGAACGGGTATATGAACGGTGAGGGCACGTATATGTGTCCTTTAACGGATACGTATCGTGGATCTTGGGTTATGAACCGGAAGCAAGGAAAGGGGTCCATGAGTTATGCGAACGGGGATAAGTATGAAGGGGATTGGAAGAGGGGGTTTCATGAGGGGCAAGGGAAGTACCATTGGAATAGCGGGCATCAATATATCGGAGAATGGAAGAATGGAAAGATGAATGGGAATGGAACCATGATTTGGGCTAATGGGAATCGGTTTGACGGGTGTTGGGAAGATGGGTTACGGAAAGGGAATGGTACGTTTCATTGGCAAGACGGGAGTTTCTACGCAGGTGTATGGAGTCGTGATCAAAAGGAGCAAAGTGGGAAGTTTTATCCTGCAAATTCAATCAATCCGCATGATGACTGGGACCCAAGTCAGTTGTTTACGGTTGACATGGGAGAGTGTGTGGTTTTTGAGGGTGAGAGTATTGCAACGTTCCCTTTGGATAAGGTGCTTTTATGGGGTAATAGTGAAGAAAAAGCGCCACCTAGGAAGAGTACGAGTACTAGAGTGTCGGTTGATGGAAGAATAAGTTACAGTGATGCTCTTAAGGATGTGAATACTAGGAATGTGTTGTTTGGTAGGTCACTTAAGACCCCGTTGCAGCCTGCAAAACGACATGGTGTGACGATATGCAAAGGGCATAAGAATTATGAACTTATGCTTAACCTACAACTTGGTATAAGGTAATGTTTTCATAACCTTGTTTTTGTTTTACATCTTAGGTTAAGTTCTTGTTTATGCATGATGGTTAGTTATATCATGCCAATGTGAGCAAGTATGCTCTGTGTAAAAGTAATGAACTACATTTAACTGAGTCTTTTAATTAGACTGGAAAGAAACCGAAACAAACCTTAAATAAACCTAACTCAGGCCTGTGGGCTAAAGTGCGAAACACAATTAAACCGTAATACTGATAATCTAATATGCACCCTGCAACATGTACATAGGGTGCTTCTATATGTGTGTGTGTGTGTGCAAGTGTGAGTTTGTTATTAACTATTGGTGCAAATCCAGACATGCAGTAGGACGGCCTGCTCCAACTAAATCTCTTAGACTGAAGCCGACGGCTTTTGATACGCGACAAAAGTTATGGACAAAGTTTCCTCCCGAAGGATCGAAGAATACTCCACCTCACCAATCGTGTGAATTTAAATGGAAAGATTACTGCCCACTGGTTTTCAGGTAAGCATGTTGTTGTATGAAATCTAAAGAACAGAGCATGTTCGTGTTCTTTCGTCTAACGTAACTTTAACTGAGCAAACGATCGAGCGCGAGCAGTTAAACGAGCTGTGTTTTCTTGTTCGTGTTCGCTATGTTCGTTCATTAACAGTATAAACAAACAGTTCATGAGCGAATATAGCTAAGCTAAATCCTGATGAAGGTAATGTGAAGAACACTGTATTGGGCATAAAAAGTTACTAAAACTAGACTAAAAAGTTTTGAATGAATATATTAACCAACTCACAAATGAACTTAGACAAGCGTCACTAACGAACATAAATGAACGAACAAGACATGTGTTCATGTTCGTTCATTTAACTAAATGAACAAAGTTTTTTTTGTCCATCTTCATTTATTTATTAAATAAACAAACTTCCCTTCGAACGGTTCATGAAATAATGTTTGGTTCATTTATAGCCTAGAAATCCTTACGTCATATTTCTAATGATTTCAGGACTCTTAGGAAACTATTTAATGTGGATCCTGCTGATTACATGATATCTATATGTGGAAACGATGCTCTTCGGGAGCTCTCTTCACCTGGGAAAAGTGGTAGTTTCTTTTATTTGACCCATGACGATAAGTACATGATTAAAACAATGAAGAAATCAGAAGTCAAAGTGAGTCAACTTCAATCCAAAGTTCTTGATTTCAGTTTCGTTATGTTTATGAATAATGAATACTACTTCAGGTTCTAAAAAGAATGCTTCCAGCGTATTATGACCATATTTAATCCTTTGAAAACACACTCGTTACGAAATTTTTTGGTCTTCATTGCGTGAAGTTGAGTGGACCTATACAAAAGAAGGTAAGCATTTACAGATTTTGCTTCAACGGGTCAATGGTCAATTCAGTTATATTTTTTTGACTTATGTGGCAGGTTCGGTTTGTTATCATGGGAAATTTATTGTGTACCGAGGTACCTATTCACAAACGGTATGATTTGAAAGGGTCTTCACACGGGCGAATAACAGATAAACCAGAATCGGAAATTGATGCAAACACTACACTCAAGGACCTTGATCTAAAATTTATCTTCCGGTTGCGAAAAGATTGGTTCGATGAATTCTGCAGGTAAATTTTGTGTTTTCTTATAGGGTTATCCCGAAATAATAACCAGGTTTCAATATCGTTCTATAAATTCGCTCGTACTTTTTTTCTAACTATAAAAAAACTTTCATTATTCTTATGCTGCTGTGTAATTTTTTCATAATTGATTAAATGAACTTAAATAGAACAGGTATGAAACTTGGTTATTGTATAGTGATCTTTTATTCTTCACCATCAAACTTTAAAAAAATAAATAAATACTGCATAGTAACCAAGTTTCATAAAGCAATAGAACAATATTAAAACTTGAGTGGTTTTTGTTGTTAGAAAAGCGTGTGCGCGACTTTAGTAGAGCACTGAAAAATCTTGGTTACTATTAGGTGAAAATTCCATTTATTTCTTATAATATCACTTAATTTCAACAAACTTATATACTCACATTGTTTCCTCAGTCAAGTAAACAAGGATTGTGACTTTCTTGAGCAAGAGAGAATCATGGATTACAGCCTCTTGGTTGGTATTAGCTTTCAAGATAGCAATAAGGAAACGGGTGTGGGTAAAAACATCTCTCTATATATATAGTGTTAGAAACTTAGAATCAAATACAAAACGTGTGAAGTGTAAGAAGCATTAGAGTAATTATGCTAACACTGGAATAAGAGGTAAGGTTTGGTTTGCCTACATCCCATCCTCCCCAGACCATACTGATAGCTTTTGCTATTTGTGGTATTTACTAGGTATGGTTGTAGAATAATTATTATTACTCTAGTTCAACTTTAATGCTTCTGACACTTATCATGTTAAAAGCTATTTGTATCAGCCCCCCCCCCCCCCCTCTTTCTCCACACATGCACGCACACACGTATTAAATGGATAGTACAGTTATTCTAGGTTTCTCTTTTCAGGGGGAGCTGAACTTGATAGCCCAGGAACAGCTACTAGAATTTCAACTGACACGGATGCTGTTCTTAATCCCGCACGGTAAGTTTATGCATATAACCTCTTCAATCATTTCATTCAGAAATAAGAATTTTATTGATATAATATGCTTTGCAGCTGGGCATCCGTACGGCTAGGTATTAACATGCCAGCTCGGGTTGAATTGACGGTCAGAAGTCATGAAACTCAGTTAGTTGGAGAACCAACCCAAGAATTTAGTGATGTCATCCTCTTCTTTGGTATAATAGATATATTGCAAGATTATGATATAAGTAAGAAGCTTGAACATGCATATAAATCATTCCAATATGACGCTACTTCCATCTCGGCTGTTGACCCTAGACTGTATTCTAAACGGTTTAGAGATTTTATGTTTAAAGTTTTTGCTGATGACAGCTAAAAATTGCATGATTTGACTCGTGTTTTTGAGCTTAAGAGCTTTATGTATAGCGGATCAAGAATGATATCGCGATTGTAACTTGAGTTGTAGACTAGGTAGTTGTTAGAGGTTACTAAAGATATTAGTTGTTTTATATGAAATCATGTTGTAGTTTCAGTGTAGCAGTTTATGTTGGTTTGACAAATCTTGTGTTGTATACTTATAGTAGTGAAACACTTTTCGCCACAAGATACTCATTCTTGTAATACAAATGGATCGCATTACACTTTGTGACTCGTGAATCACATTACCCTTCGTGCTTCGTTGATCATGTCTTCCAGATTTTGACTCTCAAACTCTTTAAAACTTTGTCAACTACCAGTATCAGTCTTTAACCCAAATAACATTCCATTCATAACCTTAAAAGTTTTATTATTGTCACTTTTAACTTGATAACTTCAAATACTATGAATCTTTCACTAACCACCTTAAACTTGTATAACATGTTTTATGTTACCCCAATGTTACTACTGATCAGCAGACATAAAACTTCATATGAGTTAAAGCTTAACTCCTAATCACGAAGCAGTTTTCCACGTGCGGATAATGTTATAAGGTTCAAGATCCTACGAGGGGGTGGCTGCAAGTTCATTAAAAGCAAGCTCACAATCAGCAATTTGTTCAGAAACAAGTTTCATGTTCGATTGCAACGCCATCATCTCCTCATCTCTCACCTTCTTCATTGCCACCTTCTGCACCATCCTCTCACGCAACTCCTTAATCTTCATTTCAAGTTCGATAATCTCCTTCTCCTCTACACACTTCTCCGCATTGCACTTTTCAAGCTCTTCTTCAACCTTCTTCAGCTTAATCGTCTGCTGACTAGCTTTCGGTTTTAAAGACAGAATCTTGTTGAAATGACCTCGAATCACATCCACATCAAACCCATGAGTCTCCAAGTCGGTTAAGATTTCCAAACTGTTGTTGATCGGGTCAACAGGGTCGGTCAACTGTAAGTTTGAAAGCATCTTAACCATATTCACAAATGTCACCATGTGGGCAATGGCTAAACCCTCACGACGATCCGCTTTGACTTTCTTCAACGGTGAAAAGTGTGGTCTTTGTGGTGATGTCTGGTATATTTCTAGTGATTCAATGGTGGCCCAAATAGGCGACCGCTTGATAAAAGGCCAATCTTGTTGGTAGTCGGTCGTGGTTCCAACTTGTTCATCATGATCGTCGGGAGCGGGACCGGGACCAGTGACAGTGGGTTGGCTCGTTGGTTCATCATGGTGGTCAGGACCAGGGGCGGGACTAGGACCAGTGGCAGTGGGTTGACTCGGTAGTTCATCATGGTTGTCGAGACCAGGATTAGTGACAGCGGGCTCACTCCGTTGCTCATCAAGTTGGTTGGGAGTGGGACCAGGACCAGTGACAGTGGGTTGACTCAGTGGTTCAACATGGTGATTAGGACCAGGACCAGTGACAGTGAGTTGACTCGGTGATTCATCATGGTGGTCAAGACCAGGACCAGTGACAGTGGATTGAGTCGGTGGTTCATCATGGTGGTCAGGACTGAGACCAACATCAGTGACAGCAGGTTGACTTAGTGGTTCATCATGGTGGTCGGGACGAGAAGAGACACTTCCTAAGTACAATCATTAATAAGTAGAATTAACCGAAAACAATATGAAATCAAAAAACAGGTGATAATACTGAGACAAATTAGAACAACTTACTCTTTAAACCTGTCAGTTGAGATAGAGGTTGGTCATCAGAGTCAACAATGATTTCAGGTTCACCTAAAAAAACATATAAACCTAATATCATCTATACTTAAATCTCAATGAAGACAATTTTAATCATGTTTCAGAACTACCTTCTTGTGAAGGGATCGGTTCTTCAGCTGGTAATTTTGGTGGTCTTCCTCTCTTCTTTTTCTGAGGGAGTTCTTTTGGTCGAACGGGCCCATCAAGATCAAAACACCTATGGATATGTCGTATCATGTTAGACGTTCCCCATCTTGAACGAGTCTTAAACTTTCGTGGACACGCATTACAGCTTACTATCTTAGCCCCGTCGGGTCCAACCGAAAAGGGTCCAAAGTAGTCCCAAACACGAGAACGTAGTTTACTCGAACTAACTCCATCCTCGTGTTCCTCACCTATACTATGTTGTTCAGAACCAGTGCTGTTTGACATATTTACCTTGAGCCTTAGACCAACTACCAAAAGGCATGTAAAATATACTAAGCAAATAAATAAGTTAAAAGCATATACTGACCATATAATCATAATTCCAAATTCAAATCCATGTTCAAGACATAGGTGCTAATCCATAATGTACAAGTAAACGAATCGAACATTTGGCGGAAAGTTCGATTCAGTCTGTTCGTTTGTTTAATAAATGAACGAAAATGAATAGAGGCTATGCTGGTACAATGGTGTTCGTTAATGTTTGTTTTTTAATTACTTCTCTAATCTTATTATATGTTTGTGTTCGTGAACCGTTTACGTTCATTTCCTTAACGAACGAGCACGAACAATAAATTCCGCTATTTGTGAACCGTCCGCTTGCCCGATAAAAACTTGACAGACGAACATGAACAAATTCCAATGAATATATCAGTAGCAAGTTAAAAATTATTATGCAGCATAGTAATGTATGAAATGGGTTACAAGTTTTAGTGCAGAATATGTGAATATTTGGTTATGTTAAGGCAAAGGTAGGGTTTGATTGGGAGTGTGAGAGTTATGACGTCAAACCTGGATTCCAAGGAACAGTTACGACGGCTGATCGGACCAAGCAATGCGCCTCATCCACGACGACGATGATGAATGAGTTTCAGTAACCCTACAACCCGTTTTTTAATATTGTCGACCCGGTTTAAAATCAAAAACCGGTTTAGTCAACCAAAGTCAAAACCGGTTTATGATCGGTTTCGGAGGAGAAAATTACAAACCGGTTCCGAACCTACGGTTTCAATCGGTTCCAAACCAGTTTCTACATAACTAGTTTCAATCCAATTCGATTTTCAGGTCGGTTCGGTTAACCGGGTTTTTTTTGCCCATCTCTGTTTACACTATATTTTATTCATATCTTAAAAAACATTCACATCATATTTCCTTAATTGTATCTCTATTTACTAAGTAATACACTTTTAACAAATAGAGTTGGTAGATATATATGAAGTGAGTTTTTTCAGTTCCATGTTTTTCGTATGTTTTAAAGATATGAAATTTTAGAAAGATTGGCGTGTGATCACTTCAAACATTGGATAAAGATTAGTTTTATTTTGCTAGTTTGTCAAACATCATTTTAGTGTTTTTATGCAAACAAGCCATTGTTCTTGCATCTGTACAAGTAAAGGATTTTGAAGATCTAGGGAAAATAGAAATGCAAACAAAGAAACAAGCCATCTTATTTGTCAAAATAAACTCCCATCTTATAGCCTATCTAATTGCCAATATCCTTGTTTAACCCAAAATTTATTTCATCCATTGCCTTAAAAGGTTTAACTAATTTCACTTCAACTTCAAACATGATAATAATTCATCCATTTCCTTAAAAGGTTTATAACATGTTCTATTCAACCCCTATTACTAGTGATAAACATATACAATACTTCAGACCTAAGACTGTTTATGGCGGCGGTTACATTATAGCTAGGCCCAAAAATAAGTTTACAAAGGGGTGGATGCAAGTTTCCTAAAAGCAATTTCACAATCAGAGATTTGTTTGTTAGCAAATTTCATGTTTGATTGCAATCCCATCCTTTCCTCATCTCTCACCTTCTTCATCCTCATCTTCTGCGCCAACTTCTCCTGCAGCTCCTTAATCTTCATTTCCAGTTCACTAATCTCCTTCTCCTCAACACACTTCTCACCAATGCACTTTTCAAACTCTTCTTCAACCTTTTTCAGCTTAATCATGTGCTGACTCGCTTTAGATTTCAAAGAAAGCAACTTGTTTAAACGACCTCGGATCGCACCCACATTAAACCCATGAGTTTCCAAGTCGGTTAAAATTTCCAAACTGTTGTTGATTACATCAACAGGGTCAGTCATCTGTAAGGTTGAAAGCGTCTCAACCAGGTTTCCAAATGTCACCACGTGAGCAATGGCTAAACCCTCTCGATGATCCGCTTTGATTTTCTTCAACGGTGCAAAATGTGGTCTTTGTTGAGGTGTTCGGTAAAATTCTAGAGCTGAAATGGCGGCCCACATAGGAGACATTTTAGTAAATGGCCAATTTTGTTGATAGTCGTCGGGATCGGGACCAGGATTTGTGACAGTGGGTTGACTCAGTGGTTCATCTTGGTGGTCGGGCTTGGGACCAGGATTGGTGAGAGTGGGTTGACTCGGTTGTTTATCATTGTGGTTGGGACGAGAAGAAAAACTTCCTGAGTAGACAACAATTAAGAAACAAAATTAAGTGAAAAAAGATAATGAAATCAGAAATCATGTGATTTTTGTGAAAAAATTTGAACTTACTCTTTAAACCTGCCAATTGGGATAAAGGTGGGTCATCATGGTCAACAGTAATTTCAGGTTCACCTATAAAGACATGCCCACTTATTTAAATATATAAGCATAACACTATCTGAATTCAAAATTCAATAAAAACATTTTTAATTATGTTTCAGTACCTTGTGAACTAATTGGTTCTTTAGCAAGTAACTTTGGTGGATTTACTTTACTTTTTTTCTGAGGGCTCTGGCTAGCCTCTGCTTCACAGGTTTCCTGTTGTGAAAAAAGTATAATGAGAACTCAAACATTAAGCTGCTTTTGCTGGAAAACTTTTAAAATTAAACACTATACTAGATTCCACCTTCCTCCAAAAATTGGATAAATAATTGCTTTGTTATACAGTATGGCATTATCTACGCACGAGCGGGACAAAATGGTTCAAAAAGTTAAGCTGGTTCGTTTTGATGTCACACTTTCTTTACTAGTTTGTCCCAGAATGTCAAACAAGCATCATTCTCATTCTTAAACCATTCCAGTTGGTTTTTTGATGCAAGCAAACCATTGCTCTTGCATAAATATAAAAACTAAGAAGTAACAGTTTGTAGAAATAAACAAAACAATCTTACTTGCCCCTATTTTTCAAAATAGTTCAATAGTAAGGATCAAATCTTTGCAAGAATAATGGTTTGTTAGTAACAAAAAACTGATCATGTTTCATTATATTCCGTGGATCATGAGTAACTTTTTCGAGAGCTAAAACAGCTTACTGTGGCGGTCTGATTCGCTTCATGTTCCATGAGAGGTGAATCTTGACAAACGGCATCAGATTTGCTTTCCTTGGCTTTTGTACTTCCCTTGCTACCTGTACCACAAACCACATGGCATTATCAGATTTTGTTTCTTCAATTTCATACCTAAAATGGTGTTCAAGCAATTAGAATTATGTGATCATGAAGTAGTAAACTATAACAGTTTACTTAAGGGTTAAGTTTTCATCTAACGAGTCAAGCATGTAAATCAAATATATTAGCTTAAACAAAAATGAGACAACTGGATCCATAGAAAATTAGCCCAAAGCAAAAGTTTAAAACTTAAAACCTCAAAAATGATTTTAATTCCACACCTGGTGAGGGGTCTAAAGCTTTCACAACACCAACCGCCTCAGAACTCCTTTCCTGCATGTGTTAGGGTTAAATTAGAAATTCTCAAATTACTAAAAAGCACTCACAAACTAAAGCAACTCACACTAATTTTCATTGAGCGACTCTTAATTACAGAAGACGGTTGAGGAGCAACAGTTGGGATGTCTACATCAGGTGTCTGCATTACATGAAGGATCAAATAATGTTACACATAGAATTAGAGCTGTATTGACTTTTACAGTCAAACAGCCCATAACCATATAACTTTACTTCAACACAAACACATTTTTCCAAGTAGTTAAACAAATTCAGTTAGGATCTAAAGGCAAGAATGAGGCGCCATCTAAGAGTAGATGCTTATATAATGGGAAATCAAGAATTAAGCTAACTTCTGTTGGAAAATATCTAAGTTATTTATTTTTGTCCAAAAGAATTATATTTCAAAACTGAGCATAATAGTATATTTTACCCTTTTCTAAAGAATGGATAAATAATTGCTTTTGTTATCCGATATGACATTATGTAATCATGGGCGGGGCAAAATGGTGCAAAGAATTTTCAAGATTTAGAAATGGGCTCCTTTAAGGGTCCCACTTTCTTTACTAGTTTGTCCCAGAATGACAAACAAGCATCATTTTTCTTTTTTCAATCATTCAAGTTGGTTTTTGATGCTAACAAACCATTGTTCTTGCATAAAAAAAAATTAACACTTTGTAGAAATAAGTGAGTTCGAAGAATTATAGAAATATAAATGCAATTAAGCAAGCCATCTTACTTCACACCATTAGCCAAAATAGCTCATTCTTACCAGATGTAATTTTTACGAGAATAATGGTTTGTTAGTCACATTTTCAAGTGTTGAAATTGCTTACTGTGGTGATCTTATTTGTTTCAGGTTCCGTGAGAGGTGGATCTTGATTAACAGCATCAGATTTGCTGTTTTCCATCACAGACGCCTTATCTTTTTTGTTTCCCTTGTTACCTATAACACAATCCACATGATATAAGATTTTGTTCCTTCAGTTCATACCAACATCCGTGTAGAACAAACAATTGCAATTATGTGATTGTAAGGTGGTAATTTCTAACCGTTTACTTATGACTTGAGTTTTTATCCAACAGGTCAAACATGTAATTATGTTAAATCATATATATTGGCTTAAACGGAAAAGAGATTCTGGTAAAAATAGGCAAAAGCAAAACTTTTAACCATAAAACCTCATAAATGATTTTAATTTCACACCTGCTGGGGGATCTGAAACTTTCACAACACCAGCCACCTCAGTACTCTTTTCCTGCATATGTTAGGCGTAAATTAGGAAATATCAAATCACTGAATACCCATGGACTAAAGCAACTCACACTATTTTTCTTTGCACGACTCTTTTTTATAGAAGACGGTTGAGGGGCAACAGTTGGGTTGTCTGCATCGGGTGTCTGCATTAAGTTAAGGAACAAATAATGTTCAAATACAGAAATAGAGAATCATGTTGACTTTTATAGTCAAGCAAACCATTATCATATAACTTCACTTCAACACAAACATCCTAGTAGTTAAATACATTCAGGTAGGATCTAAAGGCAAGAATGAGGTTCCATCTACGAGTAGGTTCTTTTATAATGAGAAATCAAGCATTAAGCTAACTTTTGTTTGAAAAATATCAAAGTTATTTATTAAGGGACACTCATGGGTATTACCCATGCACCGGTCAATCCCGTACTACCATATCATTTCTACCCTCATGTACCCACAAACCACAAATTCACCGGCGACATCTACCCACAAGTACCCTAGAACTTTTTTGTGTTTTTGTTTTTTATAATAATAATTAATTACTCATTTATTTTTCCAATTGTTATATATTCTTCATGGCAAAGGTTTGCCATGAATTGCAATTTGGCAAACTACCCACATAGTTAGGGGTGGGTTTGCCATGTGGTAAACTACCCACATAGTTAGGGGTGGGTTTGCCATGTGGTAAACTACCCATGAGCCTTACCCACACTAGTGCGCCTTCCCCTCTTATGTCTAAAAGAATTATGTTTCAAAATTGAACATAGTAGTTTTACCTTCCTCCAAAGTTAGATAAAAAAATTGTTTGTTATTCAATAAGATGTTATCTAATCATTAGTGGAGCAAAATGGTCCAAAAATTTTTCAAGATTGGAGGTGGGCTCTGTTTAGGGTCCCACTTTCTTTACTAGATTATCCCAGAATGACAAACAAACATAAGCTTTCTTTCTTAAAAAGAGTTGTAAATTCATTAGTCACATTTTCAAGTGCTAAATCTGCTTACTGTGGTGATCTTATTCATTTCTGGTTCCGTGACAGGTGAATCTTCATGAACATCATTAGATCCACGTTTTTCCACCACAGACGCCTTTTCTTTTGTGGTTCCCTTGCTACCCCTGTTCCTTCTAGAAGAATCTGGCTCTTTCCCAGCACCAACCGCCATCTCAGAACTCTTCTCCTGCACATGTCAAGGGTAAATCAGGAAATCTACAATCATTCAGAAGTAAACATGTACTGAAGCAACTCACAGTAGTTTTCCTTGAACGAGTCTTCGGTACAGAAGACGGTTGCGGGCTCGCATTTGCACTATCTCCATCCGTTGTTCGGGTACCTTTAGATGTCGGAGTTAAACCTGCATGAGCATCATTGTCGGGCTCTGATGCACGTTTTCTTTCATCCTCCGGTACCTACAAATAATGTTCAAACTTCAAATATATAATTACAGTATGGTGTTGACTTTTATAGTCAAACAATATCACACAGGAAAGTACATACATATAAACCCTAATTTGCAGAAACAATACATAAACCCTAATTTGCAAAAACACATTAAAATCCTAATCAATTTCTCACTTCCACAATTGAAATCAATCGCACACCTTCTTCAGCGGGAACTTCCCCTAAATCAACTAGTCAACTTATCTCAAAAACACATATAAACCCTAATTTGCAGAAACAATACATAAACCCTAATTTGCAAAAAACACATCAAAACCCTAATCAATTACTCATATCATCAATCGAAATCAGCACGCACCTTCTTCGGTGGGAACTGCCAGCGGCCGTCAACCCAATCAACATGTAGCCGAAGATGAGACCTTCCAAACTCAGCTTCCTCCGGCGGATTCTCAAACAATACAACATACTTTCTGTTTCCAGCAACATTAACCACCTTATTCACCACACCAATCCACCACCCCTCCCTATGGTACGCATCCACAACATCATACACCTCAAAATCATCACCACCACCGCCGCCACTACCCTCGCCCATCGCGTAATTAACATTGTTCCGGCGAAGATTACGAGGAGGCAGAGGTCGTACACACGTAGGGTTTACGATCTCCGTTAACGGCTCGTCTAACGAGTCCTCTTTGAGGAGTGTGTCGTACTTGACTAAGTAACCGATTTCTTTGTGTTTGGTGGTGGTGTGTTTTTTACTGGAGGATGATTTGGTTTTGCTGGAAGGTGTGGGTGAGTATTTGAGTTGGTCGTCGAGTAGTGTGGCCACGTACCATGCGCCGTGGAAGCCGGGCTCCTCGCTGCTTACTTCTACGGTGGAGCCTTTGGCAACTCCGGCATTAGCCATTGTTGAGTCTGTGTGTTAGGGTTTGAGAATAACGGAAATTGGTACTTTATGCTACCAGCTGGAAGTGGCCAAATAAACAGACCCGAAAATCCAACCAGGGGAGGGGGTGTTAGGAATTTCTTCTTATTTTACGTCCTTATCGTTTTTTATTTTATTAAGTTAATAAGTTACAAAAGTATAGCTTATCAAACTTTTTCTTTTATAATATAAGCAATTTTAAAATGTTAATAAGTTATAAGTTGGTAAACCAAACACCCCCTAAAACTGATTATGTAAAAATTGATTTGGAACTTCTTAAACATGTAGATCCGGAACCTGTTTGTAGTTTTCTCTTGTCTCCATCAAAATTGGTTAACTGAATTGAAACCGGGCAAAAACCGATAAAAACCCAAACCCAAACCAATCGTAACTTGATAAAAAAACAGGTTTCAATCTGAAGCAAAACCAATCATAAACTGGTTTTGACTTTTGTTGATCAAACTGTACCGGTTTCAACCCAAAACGGTTTTGAGGTTTAAACCGGTTTGGGCACCTCTACTGTCATAGTGTAATTTCACACAAAAGTATTATTGGGCCTAAAAGATTCAAACGCTTGTAAACTGTTCGTGAATATTTCGACGGGAAGTTTGTTTATGTTCGTTTATTTAATAAACAAACTAACATGAACAAAATATTTGTGTTCGTTTAATTAAACGGGCAAACATAAATACATGTGTCGTTCGTTTATTTATGTTCATGAACATTCGTTCATGTTTGTTTATTTATGTTCATTTACGTATTAATAAAAAGTAATTAAACATTATCTTGAAAAGTCATCTGGCGAACGGTTTATATTTGTTCATTTGTGTTTTATTTTAATTTGTTTGTTTAGAAGTTAAAACCCAAAACCTTTCCTCCTCATTATCTTCTTCTTCTTGGAGGTTAACAGCAGCATCAACATGTTACTCGCATCCACACCTTTTTCCTTCTGTGCTCCACCAAAGCAGCAGCTTCTTTCACCTGCAAATCCCTTCAAACGAACAGATGTTGCTACCATATTCTCCACCACCAAATCCCCAATTACTCCGCTTCAATCGCCACCAAGAAGGTTGCTCGCTACACCGCCTCCCGGCAAATTTCTCAGAGAAGATTATCTTGTTGTATGTTTTGTTTTATCCTATACCCACTTCACAAATCACTTCTTACTGCAATTTTGCTCCTTCATTTTGCATAAAGTTGCTATCTTTTTTATGGGTTTGATTTTAAATTTGAGATATGATAATTGATAAACAACAGGGCAAAAACCCATCTCTAATTACTCTAAATTCATATGGATATTATGGCAATTTGACTTTTGAAGTCAAATTTTCTATCTTTCTTTAGAAATTTTGATAATTGATGCATTTCAATTTCTGGGTGTTCTTTTGTTTCTTTAAAATCCATTTTCTTGGCACACAAAGGAGAAAATAATTCGTAAGTTTATCTTGATTTATTGAGGTTATGCTGTTAGTTTGATGGTTGTGATGTTTTGATTTTGTGTTGCAGAAAAAGTATTCTGCTAAAGAGATTCAAGATCTGATAAAAGGTGAAAGAAATGTGCCATTGATAATAGATTTCTATGCAACATGGTGTGGCCCTTGTATATTGATGGCTCAAGAGCTTGAAATGGTATGCTTATGAGTAGCTTAAAACTACATCAATATAATGTTCGGTTTCGTATAGGTTGCAATGACATAAATGTTTTATAATGGCATCATATCATATATATTTTTTATTTTGTAACACATTGTTTAAAGAACTATACAATGAGGTTTGTATAGTTATATTAAACTACACTAATAGTTTCCATGATCTCGTTTTTTTTCCCATAGCTTGCTGTCGAGTATGAAAGTAATGCCATGATAGTGAAGGTGGACACGGATGATGAGTATGAATTTGCACGTAACATGCAGGCAACTTCTTCATCTTTACTTAGTTATCTACATTATCTTTCAATTGCCTTTTGCTTATTATAAGTTAATTTAATTTTCATTACAAATTAAGGCCCGTGAAGGTAGGCTTGTAAACGAATCGAACAAACACGAACACGTAATCGGACAAAAATTTATGTTCTTGTTTGTTCGTTTAAAAAATGAACATGCTCGTGTTCGTTTATGTTCGTTCATTTAAAATCTAAACGAACAATTCACGAACATAAACTATGATAACTGAACTAAGATAAACAAACATAGGTGAACATATATGAACTGTAAACGAACAAATATAAAACATATTAGGTTACAAAGTTCATGTTCGTTCATTAATTAAATGAACACAAAATTTTTGTTCATGTTCATTCGCTTATTTAATAAACGAATATTAACGAACTTCCCGTCGAAATGGTCCACTAACAGTTCACCGAACGTTTGGTTCATTTACATGCCTACGTGAAGGAGAAATCAATAACAATAAACAATAGAATGAAAAGGCCCTTATTATTTGTTTTAAATAACAGGCTGTTTCAGTTTGTGATTATTTAAGACTAATATAATTACTTTTAGAGTGCGCTCCTCTGTTTAAGAACAGAACTATGTATTTCTATTTTTGTAGTATGATTACGAATATGGTTGTTACATGATTGACAGGTAAGGGGTCTACCGACATTGTATTTTATTAGTCCTGATCCAACCAAAGACGCAATCAGGACCGAAGGACTCATCCCACTTCAAATGATGCGGGATATTATTGACAACTCCTTGTGAAAGAAAGAAAATGAAGTTGACTGATTATTGTTTTTATGTGTGGGAAAGTAGAGTAGAATATGCCAGGTTCTGTTTTTATTGGTGTTGATTTTAGCATATTAAAGTTGTATTAAGTGTATTGATAAGGCTAATAGCACTTTTTGTTAGATTGAATTGGGAATCAAGAGGCCCAGTGGTTTTGCGATAAGTTTGGTTTCATCTAGTGGGAGCTATTTTATTTGACTGGTTCGTGTTGAAGCTGATTGTTAAGAAACATTATGTGGCAGTGTTAAAGTATTAACGAACAGACATTACAAGTGTTAAAACTTGGTTACCATATTAAAGAGTATTTGTAGGGTTGTTGGTGTAACTCAATGAAAGTTGTCATATTAAAAAGTTATGGGGTTGATTGTGTAACTAAATGAAAGTTGAGCTTTGCCGTATGAAAAAGTGATGAGGGTTGATTTTGTAACTTGATGAAAGTTGAGGGTTGCATGCTAAAAAAGGTAGCGGAGATTAATTATGTAACTTGATCAAAGTTAATGGATAGCAAATGAAAAAAAAAGGTGGTAATGGGTCACCTCCACCGACATTCATCTTTAATACGTGTGGTATAATGTCCAAATATATCTTGAAAATTAATCATTAATAATGATCAATGTATAAGTATTCTCTTCATGACTATAAAATCCATTTATATTTTCTCTTACACAGAGATAGAAAGAGAAATAACAAAAATTGTACGTGCAGTGTTTTGATGGTATTTAGCAGCATAATATTAATCGATGACGGATCCAGTTTCTCTCTATTTTAATTTATGTGGGAACAACCTTTGTGACAAGACTAACAATGTTCTTTGTTCCCAAACGCTCTTAGAACAGCCTGTATCATTAAACTAAACTAGCATAAAGGAAGGAAACAATAGCATAGTTTAGGCACAGCAATTGGCTTCATTAAAAACATAACCAAGCACATGGATTATTTTAGATAACCAGTCATGCTGCATAAGCAAGCATGAATTAACACCAACAAATCCTCACATCTTCACTCACTCCACTTGATAACTCCTTCGGCACCCTACTTACCGCAACCATAACCATAGAATATTTACTTTTTTCAAACAACCAGAAACCTTCCATACGACACCACCCGACCCCATCACGGTTCTTGTTCCGCTTTTCTCCTTTTCTTTTTACCAAAAAACCACACATAGCTTAAACCGAGACCATGAAACATGGGTACAAAAGTCATTTAACTTATTCAACCTTTTCAAGCCCATTCAAAATACTGGCAACGGGCACCTCTAGCATACGTCCAATTCCCGCACCCAAAGAAGCAGCTGCCTTGTTTGGGCCCCGGTTTCTGGACCATCCCTTTACTGCTTTTCACCCCACAGAAACAGCAAGGATGAAATATTGGAATAAAATGCAGGTCCTTCGGTTTGTGAGGCGGCAGGTGGTGGTATGGCAGAAAAGGGATGTGTACAAGTGGTGGTTTCCAAGTGAAAGCATGGTGGTCAGTTATCAAGGAATTGGTGATTGAGAACTTGGAGCCCTTGTGCATCATCAAAGCAAGTAGGCGAGCGGTGTTCTTGGCATCATCTAAACCGCAGTGAGGTCGACCCTGCCATGACAGCCCCGCCATCTGGACTGCTTCCTTTAGATTGCATTTTGCACCACCATAAACCTCACAGAATGGAACTTTTAAGTTGATCCATCTGTATAAAGGCCACAAATCAAATAAGTTTGTGCCAAACGTAAGCATAAAAACAATTGGTTCAAGTTGAAACAGGTTGCTTTTTAGTATGGGCCGAGTCAGATTGAGTTGATCCGTCAACACTTATTTGTCTGTTTTTTACCACATAACTGATGCACTAATTATCTAGATCTTTGATTGCAATCATATGCCTTCAAATATTCACCCTTTTAACCCGTTACACACTTTTAGTAAATTTCTTTTGATTTGACCCATTTGAGATGGACACAGCCCATTCATAAGTAAATGGGCTAAAATTGCCACATACACATTTTGTAAGCAAAGCAAAGCTAAGCTCTTAGTAGTGGTGTAAACGAGCCAAGTCGTTCACGAGCTACTCAAGATCGGCTGGCTAAAATCTCGAATCAAGCCGAGCTTAAACGAGCTTGAGCCTAAAAATAAGTGAGCCCAACATTTATATAACTTTTATTTATGTTTTAAATATACATTTATATAGTAATAACTATTATATATAAAATTATAATAAAAACAACTAAAGAATATATATTATGTTATATGAAAAAATTATAGTTTTAAATAATATATAAAAAATCGTTTATATAAAATTATTAAAAATAATAAACGAGCCGAGCTTGAACTTGAAAAACCACTCACCAGCCAAGCTCAAGCATTAGAAATAAAGCTCGAAATGAGCCGAGCTTGAGCGTAAATAAAATTTGGGCTTGGCTGATTTACACCTATAGCGTTAAAGTGTATCATCTCTATGTTAAAAGAAAATTTCATTTCCATACGGAAACTACTACTTTGATAACTTTCCAAATGGTTAGTTACAAAAGACAAGCTCTTATGTGCAGGCTTTTTTTTTAAAATAAATGATGGCAAGCGCAAAACTTACCGGTTAAAATAAGGAGGCTTACGGATTTTCTTGAATCTGCACTCGGATTCCAACATGACTCTACAGTCCCAGTTTGACCAAGTCACCACAGCAAAGTTAGCATTCTTTATTCCCTTCCTTTCCAGCCATTTGTCATGTCTTAGAAGAGCTTCACTAAGAGTAACTCCTTCATCCACCTCAAATTAACAACATCCACAATTTTAACCTTCCATCCTGCTTTCTATGTAATAATTAATAAATGCATGACATACAAAGCAACCAACAGAATCCATCACAATTCTTATTATTAAATAATTTTTGAACATTCCTTTCTGCAATCGTTTGAGTAAAAAACACATGCTTAAATATCCATATTTGAGGCTTCAATTTCTCACTTGCTACTTAAAAAGCAATCTTTAAAACACTAAATCACAATTTTCTGGTGTAGATCTTTATGAACTCATTCCCTACATTAATGGTTAAAATTAGAGATGTCCCATCTGGTTATAAACTGGTTGATTTGGGTTATGATTTATCTCTAATGAGTAGTTAATTGAAAAAAGCTTGAAAAAATGACCCGTTTAAATCCATACAACTGATTTTGATCCAATACCCAACACACCCATTTTGTCCAAATAATTTTGTTCACATGCCGAAATTGATTATTTCTATAAAAGTTACTTTTTTTGGAGCAAAAGTAATTTGGGTCCACTCAACCCCTACCAAACAACTGCCCATTTTGCCACCTCTAGAACAAAACACCAGGGTCAATTGTCTTCAAATATTGACTAGATATAGCATGTATGATAACAATTCATGAAATGAACAAAGTTAGTGTAGGAAACCCTGTGCATACCTGAATTTGCTGAATACCAGTTAAATCCTTACAAAAATCACTTAAAAGCTGATTGCACGTTGGACGAACATATGTTTGGAAACAAGCTTCCAGTTGACCAGTCAAACTACTCACTATAACCGAAGGGAATTCAATGATCTCCTGTGGATGAGGATTCCGTTCCTTATCGCATGTAGCCTCAAAATCAATGACCACAAAATAATGGAACTCTTGATGCTGATAACCATAGGGGTAACATTGAGGGAACATGGGAAATGGAGCATATTGAACCCTACTATTCACCAAGAAAGGGTAAAAGTGGCCTTCAATGTTATTCAACTGGCAAAGTTGCGCCTTTTTAATGTCAGGATGCAAAGACCATGAACCCAGGTAAGCTGGTTTTTTGTTGGGTACGATTGAAGATTCGAGAAATTCAGTCTGGTCTAGTTCTAAAAAGTTTGTATCATTTTTGTGTTCTATAAACCCTTCCATAGGACTCTCATTATACTGTGGGTGTCCATTGCTCAGCAGGCTTGATGTCGGGGCCTCACAGTTCGTTTGCATAGTTTCTGCAATTATAGAAATCTATATCAGATAATCAGAAACTAAAATGAAAAAAAAAAAAAGAAATGCGATCATCAATAGCCATGTCAACATGCAACAGCAACACTTAAGTCACTCAAACTCCAAAAGTATACGAATTACGAAATTCACATCATTCTTGTAGTTTAACTATGTGATTCATAAAAAAACTCCTACCATTTGTTTCATTCTGCTTACTTTGTTATAATTAGCATTAGCAATGATTGATAGATTCATATTAGCCAAATGAGAAAGAGTGAATTGGTGTATTTCGAAATGTTATACAGAAAAAAAAAACAAATCAGATAACATGTTGACTCTTTAATGAAATCAATTAGATTAAACCGACTTGACATCCAAATCCACTTAGAAAGTTCAAAGCAATGTGACTCAATTTCTTCATTGCCCTTTCTTTTCTTCAATGTGTACATCAGATCCTCTAACTTTTTTGTTTCTTCCTTCATATTTTTACCAGATACGTCTTTTTCAAAACTAGAATTACATAAGTCAAAATGGCATAGAGTATTTTACGTAAGATGCGCAACCCATAAATGAAACGCTGCTCTAAAGAATAAAACTTTAACCCTAAACCTATTGTGAAAATCAATTCTAGATTCTAGGAAGGAAAGCGCATAGATGTTTTCTGCATTGTGAGTTCTTGTTATACATGCTATTTCAAAATTCAAGTACTATTGTGTTCTAGCGTGTCGAACCTGGGACATATTATAGTTAGTTTAGATTAAGTGAATGCCAGTATATTTACATAATTTTACACATGCGTAGCATATAGCGGACACCTTGTACACAATATTAATTAATTAATAATTCTTAGTTATCTTTACATTTTGTTTCGAGCCTCCAACGTCTAACCCTAATTCAGTCTGTTAATGAATGGTGCAGTGTGGTACATCTTTAATATCTACTCCAAAGTAGCTACAAATTAAACTTATTCATCTAAAGTGAAACAAGCATTGTGAATCCATCTCCAGAAAAGCCCTAATTATTACTACCTGTGTCTGTGTCAGTGTATGTATAATCAATGGAAGCAGCAGATACAGTACAGATTCTGGATCTTTCAATTACAATATCAATAATGCACTTAGAATGAATCAATCAATAAAAAGAAAACCCTAGGTGACGAAGAATAATGAAACCTTGATTGTTTTGGATCGAATTCATGATCGATGGAATAGTTGAGATCGACGAGAAAGTACATCAGATCAGATCTCCTTATCAATCGTAAACCACCTCTTGTAATTGTAACAAATCAATTCATGCAATGCAATGCAATGCAATTAGTAGTGATGATGGCTTCCATCTATCAAACTCCATTCCATGAATTACAGATTCAGTCCATTTATTTTTTACAAATTTACAAATTAAGTTAATTTTGTTCATTCTTTAGGTCAAACATGATAATACAATCTTTTAACAACCCAAACAATAATTACATTTAGTTAGTTAACAACAGTAATTTTTTTTGACAAGTTAATCAATTAGAAGAGTATCTAGAATTATGAAATTTCATAAAACTAATTAATAGTAGCGTTGTGGTGACATTGCAACTAGGGTGCAATCATGTTGGGTAGATGAATTGAGCTGATTCTGTGATGACTGGTGCTGATAACATTACATCCTTCGTGTTGAATGTTGATGCAATCAACTCGAGACGTCTCAAATTTTACTATGTGCTTAAAAGGCACTAGGCTATTATTAATGGAGCACAACATCGATCCTTCACATGATATTATTGTTATTGCTAGGTAGTTGAGTGTGCTATGTTTATATGATTTGTTAATGTTTGTAAAATTCTATGATATCTAATACAAACGTATAAAAATATATGACATTTATATCATTGCTTTAAAGCTTTGAGATATAATCTAATCTAACTAATATATTAAACCAAAACCATTTTGTCCACATGTCACCATTCTAAGGTATCCACATAGGATGCCACCTAGATGTCACATAGGTTATTGCTTAAAATACCAACCTATCCATTTAAGCTTCTCATGGGTTTTGGACACCCATTTAACCTGCTTATATTATGATCCATGACCCGTTTTTCTATTATAGTCTATGACCCTTAAAACTTTATAAAATTTTGAAAAATAAATTATTGTGTAATACAGGCGTTGAACCTAAGACCTTAGGTTTCAAACCAAATGTGCTTACCAACTCCACTGAAGTGGTAATTGTGTTTGATTTATTGACTAAACATATATAGATGTGATTACAAAATTAAATTATTTATTTAAATACCATTTTGGTCAAACTTAACATTTAAAGTTTTGAATTCATAACTTAATATTTAATTTGACTTTATTATAAGAAGGCATATGTTAAATCTGATAACAACTAATGATAATTAACAAAATGATCACAAAAGTTTTTTTTTTTAAATGTTACTAAAGTATCGGTTTGACAATGCATTTTTATTTAAATTAGTAGTTCTTTATGTTTTGAGTTTTTACTTTTTAGTATCTCATGTTTAGATATCATAATTACGATACATGCATTTTAATTGAATATGATTTTACATATATATTACGTTTTATATGTGTTCTATCCGTGTGTAACACAGGTACTATCCTAGTTATCTAATGAAACATAAACGGTTTTTGCCTGTAAACCATATAAACGCAAACAATTAATTTCTCAAACGAGAAGTGTAAATAGTTTTCGCCTGTAAAACAAATGATGTAATCCACAATTTACTAGTTTTTTTTTTTGAACAACGAATTTTATTAAAAACCAACTAGCAAGAATTAAAAAATATATATGTAAGTTTATATTATTTTACAGTATGTATATAAATAAATAAAGGGGTTTATCCTGTGACGATTCTTTTTGTTTTGAGTTGTTCTCCGACTATCGCTTTTCGGCTTACGACTTCCGACGAATTTTGTACCACTAGATCTCTCTCAGACTCCGTTGCCGGTACCTTTATTTATTTGCATTTTTTTTAAAAATTATTCATTATTCCCCAATTTTGATGTTTTATTTATTTTTTTAACCCTATCTTGTTCTAAATCTGAACAAATTGAATTGATGCAGTGCATTATGTTCAAGAACACGTTCCAATCTGGTTTCTTGTCCATCTTATACAGCCTAGGGTATGTATGGTTTGTTCTTCAGTTCATTTGTAAATTGAAGCTTCTGATTTGTTTATGTATGTATGTATATATGTATGTAATTGTAGGAGCAAACCTTTGCAGATATGGGACAAAGAAAGTGAGTCTTTATCATTTTGCATTTTGCTTATTTTTTATGCTTAAGTGTTTGAATCACTTTTGCCCAATTACTTGTTGTTCACCCTAGGTAGAGGTTATTCAGAACCCTATTAAGCTTAATATGTTTTTATGTCGAATTATTCTGTTGATTGGAACTACAACTTCATACTTCGTAGCAAAAGTTGCTAACACACGCGACCTAATGGAACCGTTAAAATAGGTAAACATATCAAAGACTTTGAGTGGGAATCATAGTTGTCAATAACGGTGATAGTGGGCGCTATAGCGCGCTACGTAGCGATGTGGCTATAGGCCGCTATATACTAAATATTGGTCATTTAGCGTGATTATTGCGGTTTTTTTATTGTTTTTATGTTATTTTTTAATATAAAAATCGTAGAAACCTATTTTTTAGGCTTGTTTATCAACCAAACAGCTGCACCTTCCACAAGTTCCACCGTAAAAGCTTATTTTGGGAATATAAACCCTAATTATTTAGCTTAAAATTTTTCTACTCCTTTATCACTAAATATGAAGCGGTCGCTACTTACCGCTATTCGCTACCTAAGATACAGGTGACCCGTCACTATTTACCACTATTCGCTATTGACAACTATGGTGGGAATGTTTTTTATATGTGAGTGAAAAGGATTGGTGGCTTAATGGACAAGGCTAACAAGTTCTTGTAGTTACTTAGAGATATTGCAGCTAATATATATGGTATATATGATTGATATAGTTGTTGGCATGCAAGTAAGTTGGCTACAACCTACAGACGATAAGGATTGGATCCATATTCCATAATTCACATTTTGAACTCGTAAGATAGAGAGATGCATTATGAATTTCAAAAGCTGATTTTTTAACTAGTAAGATCTGAAAATGGCACTAAGTTTACTCGACTTCATCAAACAATATATTTACTCCCTCGTAGCATTATCACATTTCATTGGAGGGCATTCACAAAAAAGAAGAAAATGGAAAGTCTTAAAAATGTCTCCTGCAGCTAGCTGCTTTACATACAGGACATGCTCTTTGTAAGTTGTTAAGTAAACAAAGGAAAGTTTCTCATCTTTATGGGTATACTTGGATGTGAAATGGGCATTATTTATTAATTTTTAGTACAAACATCTACTCAAAAGTGAATGATTTTCAGATGCTGCAAGTTAATAGGCTTGCACAAGTGCTTTTACACTCTGCAAGACCATGGTTATATCTGCTTAGTCAAATAAGCCATTGTTTTTGAATTTTAAAATTTCAAATCGGTCAATCTGAATGTGTATTTGGGATTAGGTGTTGTTAAAATGAAGAGAAAAAAGAAATTAAAAAAAGATAGGAGAAAGAGAGAAATGGTTTGAATGTGTTAAGTAGATGATATGAAAAGATTGAGTAAAAGAGTAAAAGTAATTGTAGATTATAACTTTCCGCAAGCTTAAAAAGCTAACAAATATATGGAAGTTAAACAAGTTATATTAAGATAAGCTTGTTTGGTTATGCATACATGCTTTCTTATATTACTTAATTGTGTTAGTTCTTTTATTACTGTTTCTTGATTTACTCTTCTGATTTCTTTCTTTCTGGTTTTAAAATTTTTTTTTTTTAGTTTCTTTAGTTTTTAGCCTCTTTAGGTTGTACATATTGTTTCTTAGGTTCTACATAAAGCTTTTTCTATTGTACACTTGTTTTCTTGAGCTAATTTAGTTGGACATAGGGCTTGCTTGATTGTACATAGAGGCTCTTAATATAATAAATTGTATGTGTTTGCAATCACTAAATTCAATGTTCAAAGATAAACAATGTAGTATATACCATGATTACCATCTAGAATGAAGTTGAAAATTTTGTATGAATCGGCTTTCATGACCTAAGCGCCTCGGATTGCCTTACACATTTAAACCAAGCCTTGATGGTGTCTTTACCATTGGGCATGTGTACACTTGTACACAAGTTTGCTAACAAATAGCCAAATAGGTATCCCCAAGATTTAAGATCTTTGTAATAGGAATAATTTTAACCACAAAAATGTTACATTACGTCTTGTAACCAAATTGATGGGGTTATTGATCTTGTACTTTTTAAGCACTTTAGCAGTTAAGCTAGTTAATGCCTGGTTTCTTGGTTTGGCTCTTGTTTATGTATAGCCTGTTTGTGGTTTTCATTGCATAAAGTGCTAGAAACTTTGAACATGTTGACTTTTTGATGTGGTGCTGACAAACTGGTTACTTGCTGTCAAGGCCAAAGATTACCTTGAATTGAATTTTTTTAAAGGTTGAGGGGCTGAAGCTAGTTACCCAAATTTGAGATTGGACTACAGTTGGTTACTTATCACCACCCTTATATCCAAAAGTTTATTAATTTTTATTGTTTGCTTCTTTTAGCTGTTAATGGCCAGGTCAAGCGCATACACGATGAAGACATACAGTCAAACATTCTTGAAATTGTTGGAACAAATGTTCCCTCAACCTACATCACATGTCCAGCTGATCCTGCTGCAACACTCGGTATAAAGCTGCCATTTTTGGTAATGATTGTGAAAAACGTGAACAAATATTTCACGTTCGAGATTCAGATTCTGGATGACAAAAACGTCAGACGTCGTTTCCGCGCTTCTAATTATCAAGTGTGTAAGTCTTCCCTACATAAAAGAGTTGTACCATGTGCATGTATATCTATACGTTGTACAGTTTGTGCAATCTGGTTGTTTACTGGAGTTGGCTAACTTTTAATTGTTAGAAGTTTGAACATTGAAGTAACTTTTTTGTTACTAATATTTGAAAGGCTATGACTCGAGTTAAACCGTTCATATGCACGATGCCTCTGCGGTTGGATGAAGGGTGGAATCAAATCCAACTAAATTTAAGTGATCTCACTAGACGTGCGTATGGAACAAATTATGCTGAGACACTCCGTGTTCAAGTTCATGCTAATTGTCGCCTCAGAAGGATTTACTTTTCAGACCGCCTTTATTCAGAAGAGGAACTGCCACCAGAATTCAAACTTTACCTTCCCATGCAGGTTACTTTCACATGACCAGCTTTATTTCTTGATAGTAAATATTTTTTTGATCATTTTTTCACATAAGTTTTTTATGTTTCATTGCAGAAACAATGAGAAGAAAATGAAGTGTTGGAACTTGCAATGCAGAGTGGCATGGTGATCTGTGATATTCTAATGCAGTCTGATTCTATAAAAGTTGGCATGTTTTATGCACATTTATTGTACAAGGATTAGAATTTTGTTGTGTGGTGTTGATCTGTCCTATCTTATGGTTTTATATCCATTTATTATTTTTAGCTTTCCTACCAAAAACGGTGAAGTTTGGAAACAAAAAAGAATCCAAACTTCACTCACAGATGAGTCGCATTCGAGTTGACCCGTCTATCGAGTCCTCTTTTGGTTGTATAATCCATAGATGGGTTGATTTGACATTGAAGATTTAATCTTGATTTGTTAAGTGATTAAAATTTGGGGTTTGTTTTGTAAGTTTATTTTAGTATGGAATATTCTAAAATAAGTTTGCTTTGTTTCCCAAGTTAGGTTTGACTTGTAGAGCAAGTTTAATAGGTCTATAAATAGAGTCTAGATTATTATTTGAGAGAGTTAAGAGAATTAAGTCTCTTCTCCTTGTATGTTCGTGAAGTTCGTTTGATTATATGAAAAGAGTCGAGGGTTGTCACCTCAAATAACTTGTGTTCGTTTGTTCGTTTGTTTGATCCGTCTGGGCCAACAGACATCTTCTAATTTGAGATTTTAAAAACATCGTGTGAAAATGACTAGTTTTCAGGTTAGTAACCCATTTAATAAGTGAGTTGCTTTAATTCGAGCAAGCTAATGAGCTAACTTCCAGTTGTATATAGTAAACGGGTTGGACCGTCAACCTCTTTAAATATGAGATTTTTGTAGTTTGGATTACGCATGTTTTTATTCCATTTCATCTCATGTTTATTTTGATCATTTCATCACATTTTCACCATAATATAGAAACATGTGATTCATAATTGCAACCACATACTCATAATCGAGTTTAGAAACATGTGTGTTTAGTCACAACCACTCTTTGTAACTATATAGACATGCTTATAAATCAACTTTCTAACTAACCAGTATATAGTTGCCCCAAATTTTGTATTTACACTCACAACCCTAAAGTTAAGTTTCATACTATATTTTGGTCCATCTTTGTTATTGATTAATACCAACGCATAAAAGATGAATACTTATCCTTATAAAACAATACTTAAAATGTTACACTGTTATTATTATTATTAATAATAAATAGCACATAAAGAGCACCAAGTAGCGTGTCATGCTTTCATACAAAATGACATATTCAAATGATACACGACGTTACTTAAATATGACATATCAAGTAACGTGTCACGTTCATATAGCATGCATTAAGAAAAATAAATAAGATTTGTGTCATCTTAAGTAAAAGTAAAATTATTCTCTAAGAATATATAACATTCATCAAAGTATAGTTTATTATTCTTTGAAGAAAGAAAGAAAGCATCCGGACTGGAATAAATGTTGTAGTGTTGTGAGAGGTACAAAATAGAAACCATTTGATAGATACTAGAAAAAAATAAGATTCATAGGACGTGGGTCCCAGCAAAGCCAACGTGGGTTACAGAGAAGACATATTTAGATGTTAGCCACGAATTCACTTCCATCATTTCCATCCACAAATTATTACTTTTATTATTATACCCCCACCTCTCTGTCTCTTGATCTTGATATTGACCCCTGCCTGCACAACCACAATCCTTCATTTCAATTCACACACACAAATCCTTTTATTTATTTCTCAATTGATTTGAAAATCATCTCCAGATCAGTTCTTACTGTAAGTTTAGTAGTGATTCTGTTCCCTTTTCATTTTCCAGCTTTAATTACTCTCTATATTTTATCATTCATTTATTTGTGCATGGAAACTAAATCAAATAAATGGGTTTCAAGATAAGTATATCCTTTTCATATTAATGTTTTCAAATTCTGAAATTTTACATCTTTGTTTTGTCACAAGCGATTATGTTTAATATATGCCCCCTTTATTTGTAAAATTTGAAATTTCTATATAAATAATACATACATATTTAACTTCTTTTTATAAAATATAATAAATAAATAGTTAGGTTCAACGGATCAACTCGTGAACCTGTCAGATCACAACCCGTTTAGCTAAACGTGTAACTTACCTGAACCCGTTAAACAAACCCAAACCCGTGTGTCGTGTCAGATTTTCACAACTTAGACTCACTTTTACCTAATGCGAATCAATATTATTTAGAAAATATAATTCTTACAATAATTACAAAAATATTAATTGTATCTGACTGATCTTTGACCTTCATGTGTTGTTACTATCCGTAGTGATTAATGAATACCATGGAGTGGTATTTCGGTAACGAAGTAGAAGATCTTGTTGTTCCAAAGGGGTATGAACAAGCATCATCACCTGAAAATTGGTTACAATGGGGATGTTCTTATCCGAAAAAGATTTTTGATTCGAGCATGAACATGATGACACAAGAACTATGCAACAATGGTGGGTCCCTTTTGTGGAACGATGAAGCAGATTTTCAACAGTTTGCAGTGGAAGAAGCCAGAATCAATCGCATGGATGATGATGACATATTCTTGTACATGCTCAACTTTTGGGAATTAAGATTCTTCATTTAATGTCGTATTACATGTCTTCGAATTCGATTACTACTAATAAAAACGGGTCAACTGCTCCATTTTGTCCTCAAGATTCACTCTTTTGGATGGTAAGAAGCGGGTCGGATCCGGTCAGGTCTTGTTTTGACTCTTTCCTGATCCATTTTCACTAATATATTTAGTTTCGAGTGTTGACTCTTTTTCGGTCAAAGAAATTAACCTGATTGTTTTCAGTCAAACAAATATGCATTTTGTCTGCCTAGTTTGCATTTTCATGATGTATCTTTTGCAGCAATTCGTTACTTGAAGAAGATCCAACTAACGCTGACATCACCGGGGGCAAAACGGTAAATTCAACAACTTATCAAACGCCAGAGGTGAGATGAACATTTCGAGTTGACCTGCGCAGTCAAAGGTTGTTAATTGTTATGTTTGTGTAATAATTAATGTTTTTATAATTTATTTGCTAATTTTCATTAGCAGTATACTGGCAATGAGAACTTAGTGGAGGAACCTGTGTTGAATGATCTTGAAAGGGTGACTGCACAGGTGAGACTTAATAGGGGTATTATTGGAATTTCATAATTTGCGTGAACTTATGAACACACTTCATATATATTTGTATGTTCGTTTCAGTTAACGGATAAAACTCGCATTTGCTTACGTGATGCTTTCTACCAACTTGCAGAAAGCTCAAAACAATATTCTAACCATGATACATTGAGGTATGTATGTATATATGCATGTATGTATAAATAACATTGTGTTCTTCACTCATAGTAAATGTATGTATCTATAATCCAAGCTTTATGTATTATTAAATATACACCGATTAAAACATAACGTGAATCAACTATCTTGAATGACAGGGCGGGAGAAACAGAAGATTCAGAATATAAAACAAATGTTATTGATAGAGCGGTAGCCAGCCTCGTATTCCATAAGTCTGATTTTGATGACACACATAGCCAGCATCAAACCAACTACAACAATGATGCAGAGTTTCGTGATTTGGAGTTTTAAGTTATGAAAAAATTTGCTTTTTGCAGATAGCGCGTGTATGTAGGCTTCGTGTCAAGCCCGATTTTTTTGATCTCATGTGTATATGGTGCTGTTGGCCAGCTAAGTACATATCCAATACTGAGTGGTGTTTTCCGGATCAATTTTGTGGCATGAACACGTTTTTATTATGTAATATTCCTCGTTAACGAGTTGATTTATTGATCATGACAACAAATAAGATGATAATGTAATGTTGTTTAGCATGAATTGCAATTTGCATGTATTGTAATTGAAAACCGGGTCACCCGAATATGCTTCCGGGTTATAGTTTATTTGGACAACTGAACCTGATCATGCATATAGGTGTCCGGTTAGAGTTTGTTTCGACAATCAAATGCATCAATCTAAACCGGTTTAGCTGTTCATATTGGGTATTGCAAATTGGAATGGGTAATTTGATATTTGAAGGGGAAATATGTTATTAAGTTTTAGACATTGGGATATATGTAATTTCAAGGCTTTTTAAAGAAAAAAATATGTAAAAATCCCTAAAAAATAATTTCAGTTTCCACAAAGTTATTACTATTCCTAGTTTGGTTGTCTTGCTAAGATGCATGCATCCTAAGGTGTTTCTAATTCTAGCTAGTTTTCTCATTGACCATAAGAACCCATTATTGGAAAAACACACGATACTTGCCAGTACCCTGCTAGCCAAGGGGATCTGAAACTTTTGTAAAACCACACAATTGTTTCAATTGATTTTCGACCAGGGAATGCCAAACTCTGTTTTTAGCCAGAAAAGACCACTTAACACATTGATAGTTGCACAAATATACAACTTATTCAACATATCAGCCATAACATCAACATGTACCTAACCACAAAACAAAGGGAAAAAAAACCTCACTACTCCCGAATACAACTTGAATTCATGTTCAACAAAACAGCAAAAAACAGATCCAGGGTATAAAAGATAACCAAAAACAGACAACACGAAAGCTAAAAAGCACGGACCTTAACTTGACTATACACTCGAAACCGCAGTAAAGCTTGATGATTTTTAACTAACTTTCTAGGGCTTATCAGAGTTGAGATTGATATCTTTCACCTGAGAATTATCATCAGACCCCTCCTTTTGTTGCTTATCTTTTTTCTCAAACCGACCACCACACCCCCTGCTTCTTCTCAGTGCATGCAAATGCCTCGATTCATGCAAGTACGGCTGCTAAATTTTCACAGACATTAGCTCACAGAATTTATACAGATTAATAACAATTTTAATTTACCTTTCTAGACTTGTGAGCTTTATTTTCAGATTCAGCTTTTGCACGACACTGTCTGCGCCTCAAGATTCCATGATATTGTTTAGCATTCACGAAAACCGGCTCCTCGACTGTATCTAACGGGAGCGGAACACCACCTTGATGAATTCCCATTAACTGAAGATGCACCTGAAGTAGATGCTAATGGGTCAAACGGATAAAATAACTAAAATGTGTCAAACGGGCCAAAATAAGGACGAGGAAGTGTACCATAGGTTGCACCGGATACGGGTGAGTTGGATACGGTTGTGTTTCATAGGGAGTGGATAAGGATAAGCCGTAATAAGGACCTGGATAAGGATAAGCTGCTTGACCCTGTGATTATATATGCATTAACTTCAACAGAAACAAGCAGTAACAAAACTATTAGACACCCTGATAGGCTTAAATAACGGGCCTAACGCCTAATGACGGCCAACCCTAATAGATATTCTAACATTAACATATCCAATACTATTTTTTGAAAGAGAGAGATACCAATGTTGGGTATTGGATGTTTGAAGGAGGAGGCATGCCGTTTGCAATTGCAGAAGGCGAGGACTGAACTTGGCCATCCTTTTGGGTTTGACCAATCTCACTTTTGTTATGATCTGATTTTCGAAAACATCATTAATTTATGTCAAACTATATATACAAGTGATATACACATCATGAAGGCAATGCATACTGAAAGGCGGCATTTTCCACTCGTTACTTATGAAACAGTTTATTTACGTTATGTTTAATCCCAAACGGGTCAAATTAGATAACTTAGCTAATTATAGAACATTTTAAATGAGTTGGGTCTGGTTAAACGGGTTGAAAGATACTTGAATTGTATTTAAAACATTCAGATTATTATTGTAATAAGAAATTTCTTATGATCGTATGAAAAGCATTAACTGTAATAAAGATTAAAAAAGTGGACACAAAAAAGTGTTGTATCAACAACTCAACCCGCACTAAATAATTACTAGTTAAAACTCGCACCCGGTTTGACCCGCTACCCAAAACCCGCGGACGTTAAAGCCAGTTGCAACAACGAGGAAAAACCTTACCCAATTAGCAGGATAAAAGAAACAAGACAGTTGTATAAGATGCATATATAGATCATAATAAATATTAAATACAAAAAAACATGACAAATACCAGGATTCTCAGGAGCAGCAGAGGACATGATGCTGTCAACCACAGATTTTGATGAAGTTGGATCTAGTAAGCATCATAAAAGAAGTTATTATAATGGCATAATACACTACTAATACTACATAATATTCAATAAACTCTTTGACTTGGCAAATTTCTTAACAAAATACTGCATTAATCTTTCTTTTTCACTTGTAAAATTCTCTCTGGTTTCCATCTAATTTTCTTTTGGCCATCATTGGAACCACATCAGAAAGTTATAAAACTTTATTGCTAAAGACACAACTGATGAAGCCATTAAACTAATAAAAACAAAATCTTGAAACTGAGATTAGTACCCGACCATAGACTTTTAATTTTTTTTCCAGTCATTAATAACAAATCTATTAAAATCAAAAGGATCCAATTACAATAGAGAAGTGGGTAAACGGGCAACAAACTGCGCCACCACCCCCTTTTGAATAGCAAACCCGATCCTACCGAAAACAATGTTAGGTAGCGTTTGGTATACAGGAATGACAGAGAGAATGGAATGATTTATTATTTGGGAATGAAAAAATTAGTGTTTGGTTGCTAAATGGAATGGAATCATCAATTACACATGGAATCCCATTCCATCATAACAATTCCTTCCCACCCCCCCTTCTTTTTTTTCATTCTATTCCTCATTCACCTTACTTTCTCAATAACACCACCACCTAACAACCACCACCACAACTACCATCGGAACCACCACCATTTCCATCACCGCCGCCGCCGCCACCACCACCAGCGTTACCACCGCCGCCGCCGCTGCCACAACGTCGCCGTAACCACCGTAACCGTTGTCACCGCCGTTTCCTGACCATCACTGCCACCCCACCGTACGATTGCCATCACTACCAATGCTACCACCGCTTGACCACCGCCACCACCATTTTCATCGCCGGAACTACCACCGTCGCCATTGTAGTTTTTTTTTTTTTTTTGTAAAAAGTATTTTGAGATAGGAGTGTTAATATTATTTATATTTCATCTATAATTTTTTTATACCAAACAACATAAAGTAATAATTCATTTTATTCCCATAGGTTAACCAAACAAGACAAAGGAATGTAATGATCCATTTCATTCCTTCTCCCATTCCATTCCCCCCTTCATTCCATTACCTCCAACCAAACGTACCGTTTCCGTTTCAGAAACGTAATTTAAGAAATGTTTGTTTTATAATGTTTAATTCACATAAGCAGGTTAATAAAAAAACCTAACATCAACTATCACCGGACCCCAAATCTTTGTGCTATCGAATGAATAAATTGCTCAAATTAAACCTATGATTAACCAAAGAAAATTGGTTTTGATTGAAAAACAGAAACCCATAATTCTTCTTCGAATTCAATCAGTTGAGACTACATGCAGGAGTATGTATGTATGTATGTATATATATGGAATTGAGAAAGAAAGTTGAAATGAAGAACTAGGGTTTAAATTAGAATCAGTGATTTTACCAAATTGAAGCTTCCGGTTGAATTCTCTGCGGCTAGCTAATGAGAAAGTTGTCGCCTTGGACAATTCGTGGTTCAGATTCACCCGGACACAAAACCAGGTTGGAAGGTTTGTCCGTACAATATTATTATTATTATTATTATTATTATATGTGAACTCAAAATATGAAAGAAAAGAAAAGAAAAGTATATATTATTTTAAAAGTCGTTATAATAGTATGAGGAGGCACTAAAAAGTCTTTATTCACTAATCGGGTGAGGACTAGCGACTAATCGGATCGGACGTTAATATATATTTTTTAGTTTTATATATATACACACATTCTTATATGTAATTTGCAGTTTTATACGTACAAAAACATATTTTGGCCGGAAATTGGTTGGATTTTTGCTAGAAACCAATGGTTTTTGCTGTAATCTTGCCGGAAACCGTTGATTTTTGTTGAAATCTTGCCGAAAAGTGCTTATTTTGGTCAGAAACTCGCTGGAATCCGATGATTTTGGCCATATTTGACTGTTGACCGATTAATTGGCCGACTAGCCCAAAATAAATCAATGAAGTGGGGACTAGCGATTAATCGGGGATTAATCGATGCCTAGCCGGGATTTTTGCAACACTGATCTTAGGTGGTTTTACAATATCAACTCGCTTAGTCTAGGGGGTGTTGTTCGGGTTTTTTGTTATATGAATTCTATATGTTTACCGACCCAAATAAGATTCGAGTTAATCAATTTCGAGTTTATTTGGGTCAGGTTAATTGATATATGGGTTTTTAAGTACAAGCTACAATGCAAACTTTACAATATGATCTTTCAAACATATTAACCAAACCAAACCTTTTAGTAACTCAAACAACCAACGTCACTTTTTAACACAATAACTAATTATTTAAGTGATAACTATATTGATATACAAAAAAAAAAAAAAAAAAAAAAAAAAAAAAAAAAAAAAACATATGAGGGAAACCTAAACTTTCTGGTTCATCATGTGTGTATATGTATAGCTGACAATATTTTAAGTAAATTCAGGTTGCCTGATTAAGCTTTTTTGACCCGATTAGCGAACCGAGTACTACCTTTGGGTTTCGGGTTCCATCTTAATGGGGTTCAGGTTGTTTGTTTTCGGGTTTATTCATGTTTAGGTTACATGTTATTCGGTTTAAAAATTGCACCCTGGTTGATTTGAATGATTTAGCTTAATGTTTTTAAGTGGACTTGTTAAATGTTACTTTCAACTCGATTCAACTTATAAAGGGTACATGTAGCAAGTTAACATCAATATTAAATTATACATATAGAAGATAATATCAAATTATCAATACACAAGGAAATTAAATAATTGCAAGTGACAAATCTTTATAAGGCTATGCGTTGTGGGGCCTTTGCCCATCCAAAAAGCTCCCATAGCATCAGAAACACCACCCCTTAATCGCTATGGGTTGTTTTGAGGTGGGGGTGTTACCCATAAAGCGCCGGATGAAGAGATTGTTTTGGTGCCAGATGATGAAGGGGGTGGGGCGCTTCCCACTACACCCTTTTTTTTTGGTAGAAGTCCTTATCTCTATGGTGACGTGGCACCACAAGGCGTAAAATGCCCCTATAAAGATTCCATCCACTACTTACGGTCTAAGAGTAAAACTAACGTTGGCTCAAACTCAACTATAAATAGTTGTTGACAAACCGGTCAAATGCCAAAGCATCTATAAAACAATCTGAACTAAGACTCGAATCCGTTTAAACTCAACCCAAAACCTGATAATATCATATCTGCAATTGCCTTAAATCTTTTGACTTTTTACATTAGTTCCAGTGGTGGACCTAGCTAATGAGGAGGGGTAGCCTTCGCTACCCCTCAACGATTCGCTGGTAGTGTAAAAAAAATTTTTTTTGTCGATTTTCGTGTTTCGTTACCCCTGAAAAAAAGATAACATTACTCCTAGTATCTTAAGCCCAACCAATTTAATACTTAAACCCAACAAAAGCCCACTTAAATTATAAAACCCAAACCAAAAAACCCAATAACGCAAATAATCCTTTTAAGTTTAACAATAAAAAAAGACCAATATTGTGAACACAGGCACACAGCCGACAACACTCTGTCTCTCTAGACTCTGTTCACCACACACCACCAGTTTACCACGGCTGCCGCCGCCTGCCGCCACCTCCACCTCCATCCGCCACCAGCCACCTCCTGACCTCACTCAACCACTCCATCTCCGACCTCTCCTTTCCAGTAAGATTTCTTGTATTTAGGGATTTAGGGTTTATGTTTAAATTGGAATTGATTAGGTATTTAGGGTTATTTTTAAATTGGAATTAATTAGGGATTTAGCATCTAGTTTTATGTGTAAATTGGAATTGATATTAGGTTTTTGGTTCAAATTTTGTTTAGAGAACTTTGAAGATGAGTAAGCAACCTCTTATTAGCAATTTTTTTAAATGTCAAAGAAAAGAAAACGATGACATCGATTTATCACCAAGTTTAAATATTCCAACTTTAAGTTCAAACATGCTCGACTCTTTTATTTTCTTATTTAATTAAATATTGTGTTTATCAATATTTTTGTTGAGTAAACTTTAAAACTACTCATTAACAATGTGTTTGATATGGTCGAAAGATATCAATAAAATTATTGTATTAGTAAGTTAATAAGTTAGAGTAATTTTCAATATCATTAAGTAAACAAGTTTAGGTTATTTTGATGCGCCCATTATAAACGAACTTGTTTTGATTTGTCATTGCAAATGAGTTAACCGGGCGCCGATACGCTTGTAACACGAAGACGAGCCCGGGGCACGCCAAACACGTAACCAAACACCTGCACGAGCAAAACGCGTTAATGAACTCCGCTACGCGCGAAAGGTAGTCAGACCCCGTAAACGCGAAACCGGTAAAAAAAAATATCTTAATATACATTTAAAAAAAATTACGCTATCCCTGAAATTAGTTTCTAGATCCGCCACTGATTAGTTCTATATATTAAAATTACAAGCAATGCAACATTCAACCTTAATTACTTCTGTTTGGGCTAACTCTTTTATTGTATTCAAAATTAACTTAATACAAGCATCATTAGCATACAATATCATTCCACAAACATCATACAGCATCATATAAACAGCATACACACAACATACACACCAACCAAAACATACAAAACCAAAAAAAAACACACCATCATGCGAAGAGAACCTGCGTACTCGAAGCCGTCAGATCACAAAGCGCCTCAGGTGCTTCAACCACTTCCCATTGAACCGAAAAGCTCGGGCTTTTCTCACTATTCAACCTCAAAATATACCCAACAGCAACATGAAGGTTTCTTCCCACAACATAAATCTTATTATTATTACAATTAACCGAAAAAGGTTTGCATATCTGCTCCGGTAATGGAGGTCCGTCAACAATTTTCCACGAGTCATTATTCATGTCATACACCTTAACTTTAGTCCTCTCGTGCTCGGTTACAATAAACAAGTAACCATAAATCACCACACTCGTACCCGTCCACCCTTCTCTAAGCCCATCCGCCATGTTTTCCCAATGATCGGTTTTCGGGTCATAAACTTGACCCCTCGGGACCACATAAAAGGGCCAAAACCACCCCTCGGTCACAAGAAGCTTCCCATCAAGAACCGCTGCATCATAAGATGCCATATGTGTCCCCATACTTGCAACCGAATGCCAAATCCCCTTATTCGGGTCCATAACCTCAGCAGAATTAAGCTCAAAATAATCCGCACTGTTACCACCCGCCACATAAATCTTTCCATTTATAACCCCACTTGCGAAAAACGACCTAGCCGTTATCATTTTCTTCATCACGGTCCAACAATTCTTTTGAACATTAAATTTCAACACTATATTCAAAGGGCAATCGCCGTCAAATACCACACCTCCACACACGAAAAGCGACCCCTCAAATGGGAATGAAACGCACCTAAGCCCGTGTGGACACACCTTATCGATACAGGGCATTTGTGGAATCGTGTGCCATGCGAAATTAACTAGATCAAGAACATGCCATTGAATCTTTCTTGTACATTTATGAAAGGAGAGTATAAATAACCACGGATCTTGAAACCCCATTTCTTTTCGTCGTGTAAAGAACCGTTCTTTGTTACCAAATAGCTGATACCAACGTTTGCAAACGGTTTTTGAAGCCGTGTGACTTGAAACCGGCAGCCTTAGAAGACAATTTAAAGCAATATCATCAGGAAGACCGGGAATAAGTGGATCACCTCTCAGACTCGACTCGGTTTCAACAAACGGATCCAGTAAGCGCGATTGGACTGCAGCTAACTTGAATTTTGGAGATAATGTCATCTGTGAATCCCCTAACTTTTGTACTGCTACTTGCTGTGATGAAACCCTAACTCTTTGCATTCCTTTTCACAAATTCAACAACCCAAAACAAAATCTTGAAAACCCCAATTCAAATCCAAGATTTTGAGAGCATCAAACCGCAATTCGAATCGACTGATTTACCAATTGCAAGAACACCTTTTGAAATATGCAAAACCAGTTCAGCGTTGCTAACATCAAATATGATCATACAAGCAAAACCCCATCTACAAAACTAACATCAAATTCAACTTCTGCTGCATGAAAGGCACAAAGCTTCAATTTTTCCCCCAAAAAGATAACACCCCTTTCAAGTTTCAACCTTTTTCACAAGATTTGAATCAATAAACACACCCAGTTGAAGAACCAATCAAAAATCATCCTTTTATGATCTGGGTAGAGTTCGAATTCAAACAAAACCCATCAAGAAATAAAGATCAAGACTTACAGATAAGGGGAATTGATTAAAGATGCATAAAGATTGAAACTTGAGGTTGAAGGTTGATGTTGTTTGATGATGATTGTGGCTTGGGGGGTCGAATGAATTCTTGTGGCAAAGATGGGGTTTGATAATTATAACAATATCTTGATGATAATAATAATAATAATAATAATAATAATAATAATAATAATAATAATAAGTCCCACGCGCAACAAAAGAACGTGGACAGAAAGGAGGGTTCATGGTATCGGACCCAACCGTACACGTCAATGTCGAGTCAACCTCATTTCCTAAATTAATCACATAATAATAATTGTTTGATAAAACTACATAAAAAAAGTAGTGTAAAACGCTTTAATGATAGTTGAGAAGGAGCTGTTTTTACAACATAAGATAGCATTATATTAATGGTGTGAATGTATTTGTTTAATGCGTCACGTAAAGGTGAATTGAATTTTAACATTTTCGAACTTATTGTCTTGTGATAATTTACATTGACACGTTGAATTATGATAATTTTAAAAATTGGGTAACTAACAGCTTCTCTTCTTAACTTTCATTTATTTTGTCTTCGATAATTACAGCATTCTTATAGTTCATTGATGTAGAAGAATATACTTTTCTTTATTGAGTGTGATTGTCTTTGATAAGATAATAAGTCAGGAATAATATTGGTCATAATTTACATTATGACCGGTCTAGGTTATATAATTCAAATGTTAAAATACAATTTGACTGTAATTTGGAGGACTTTAGATATTGAAATTGCTATTTGACTCAAGAAATGTTTGATGTAGATTTGAAAGCAACCGTGTAATAATTTCGTAGTGATGAAGATATTTTGAAATTGAAATAATTATTACTTCAAATGATTTGAAAATTGATATCATTTGATGATAAGTTTTAGTTGTACCAAAATCAGCCCCAAAAATCATATATCTTTTATCACCAATCAAACAAAATTAGTGAAGCTATTAGCAACTAGTGTATATTGCAAGTGAATCTTCAACCAAGAACACACAACAACAACAAAAAAAATAATACGATAAAGGGAACCCTTCAATGAGTTGTTTGTAGAATGGATATAATGTGTGTACAATACGCACTTCTCTTCTCTTGATTTTCATACATAATTATGTGGTTGATATTTTTTTATAGAAATAATTTCATATATACCCTTACAAACATTAAAAATATCAATTTCCTTTTAGATTAATAAGTTTTATGTTTGAACCATGAAGAGTAACCAAGATGCCTTATGTTATTGTAAAATTAACCCTAAGTCTGTGCACTAATCCTACCAGATCCCTAAATTTGCATGCCTGTATTTAACTATGTATCACTTATATTGAAGGTTTAAGGGGATAATTATATATTGTACATGGACTAATGCAGTCACCAAAGTGATTACTGAGGTATCATAAGAAGTTATGTACTGAAAGGAGTTATCGAATTAACTCGTCTAATGTTGTAAAGCTAGCTAAGGGTGTACACTCACCAAAATGAAATTAACAACTTTGCTACTTCCTTATGTCAATGATGATAGGATAATGTAAATGCCACCATAAGTTATAAACCAAGAATCTATAGCTCATTACTACTGATATGTAGGTATGTTTGTTCTCTAACGAATGTATCATAAGATATAGAAGGTGAAAGTGTACGTGTCGGTTTTAAACGCTTCTCGCGATGCTATTTTCAATTACACGAAGCCCAGATTCTGCAGCAATCACTGCTATACAACTGCAACCCACAAGGAAAAAGAAAAGGATAATCTCAGTGACCCGTTGTAACAGAAGTCTTGTTATGATACATCAAGTGATGGGTGGCCCGTTCCGTTCAGCTATGAACAGGTCAATTCAGGTAATATTATATCAAAATCACAAAGAAAGGAGAGAGAAACTAACGGTGTTTTAGTTATGATGCCATGACACGCAACACCGTCAATGCTGTTGAGAAGATTTGCTACTTCAGCTGCATGAAAAATGAAACATCCTTTATATTATTTTCTGAAGCACATTAACTGACATCACAGAGAATTAAGTGGTGCTACCAAGGTTTGGTATAGGAGATGTAAATATAACATCAAGAATATTATGTCCTTCTTTTGTCACTAGTGGAAAGTTGCCTCCCGTAGGATCTGCGTGCCCTATAGACGGTCTTCTCCATACCTTCATATACAAAACTATGTATGAGTTATATACATATATAAATGCATGCATGCATACATATATGTTTGTGCCTGTGTGCGAACAGTACCTCTGCATCACCTACAAAGAGATCATCGATCTCTTCTGCAGTGTCCATCCAGCTGACCTGGAATTTGAGTTTTAAGCATAAGCATTATACTACAGATTTAAACAAATTGATTTTCCATCATTATTAGTGACTAAAACTTACAGATTTAACTAAAACAGGAATTGAACCCCCTACAGCCGTTATGTACTGTTTCTCTTTGACCATTATAACAAGATTCTCTGTCACATCTAATATTTTCTGTACAATAATAAACCAAGAACAAAATAAATATATGGAAGAGTAGAAGGTTATTCTTTTTATAAAAGGAAAAAGTAAGACAAAAATAAAAAGAAACTGACCTTCTCTTCGATGATAGACTCATCTCCCTGAAGCCTCTTACGGCCAATGACTATATTTAGGCTTCCTTCTTCCATTATGTCAGCATCATTGAATGCAAAATCAATCTAGAAACAAGTCAACAGATTATACTTATGACTCATCATTGAGAAAGCTATATTATTCACTGTAGCATCTAAGGAAAGCTGATTACTAATAAGCAAAGATCTTCCATCATGTATTGTGCTGCATATTTTGACTCAAAATCTCCATAAAAGAAAGATCTTATCAAGGCTTAGAGCTCTAAAAAGAATGAAACTTTATAATCAGTTACGGTTTATCTAGTTACAAACACTTATGTAACATCATTCTTTTGGCTCAATGATTAAATATATTCTTCTTTTAATCTTCTGAATCATGTTCACTTTCTTACTCACTATCTTATGATGTATAACTAAAATGCAATGGAGTATGCAGAACTATATCAATACAGGAATGTTAATTTTGTTCCATATGGCTTTAGATATGAAACCTAGTTAAAAAGCAATCAGCAGCAACAGAGTAAATGGATACTCGGATCACACTTGCGTACTATCTTGGTACTGTTGCAGAGGTACTCCTGCCTTCTCTGCTTCACTTGCAATCCGGTCCGAACTGCATCAATAATCACAACATAAACACAAATATGCTAACATTGTAGCGCCCCATAATTCAAATGATGCACTCACGTGGGAATTCCAACTATGTCGTTGAGTAGGCCGACACGAAGCTTGTGACCCAAATACTCGATTGCGAAAGATGAGGCGACACCTGACCCTAGTCCAACCACCATGCCACTTTGCAGATATGTATCCACCTAATAGAAATAGTTACAAACTTAATAAACTACTATCAAAAACACTAGGAAGAAAATCTGGTTAAATTATAAATTCCTAAGGTTTGAAATCAGTAACTACGGAAAACATCTTTGAAATGAAGGAGTTACCGTGTGTTTAGCAGCATCAAAGAGCACAACATTGGTGGTGTAATTAAAGCAGGAGCGAGTGGTTAGAGGTCTGTAATTGAGGTTGCTTCTACTTAGGGTTTTCAGGTTTTGAAATTGGAAATTGAGATAGGAGGAACAACCGCCATGCTTATCTCCATACAGCCAACACCAGACATATATAACCCCCCCATTATTTTTATTTATTATTTATCAACTTAAAAATCATTTTTATTTCATTTCACAAACTCAAATATAAGTCAACTTTGTAGTGTTTTTACAAGTTAATAAGTTTTGGGTTCTCAAATACAAGGTTGAATGTGATTTGTAACAAGCTTCAACTTTTTACGTGTGTTGTTTTTTATCTATATCGTTTTTTTGGTTAATTTTGATCGTATTGAATTGGAGCATCAATATATAGGAAATGTGTAGCAGAAAGACGGATCCAAATTTGAAAACCTATGAGTATATATATGTAGATGCATAAGGAAGGGGAACATTAAACGTGATACATCAACAATGTTTTATCATATTGAGGTGGCTGAAGAGGAGTCTACCTTATTTTATAAGTTGGCGGTTATTTTTTATCATCATTAATTGACCAATCATATATGGCATACTTTATGTAGAATTCTGAAAAACTCGTCAAAGTAAAAGTTGGTATGAGAATGGAAACAATGGAATATATAGTCAAGTAAAAACAATTTCTATCTCATGTCCTATTCTATACATATCGTAGGATATTTATAGTAGGAAAAGGAACCTTCACACCCCCCCCCCCCCACCCGCACACGCACAAAAAAAAAGGTCTTTATAGCGGCTTCCTTTCTTCTCTATTGGTGGCAATTATATACATTCCTTTTGCCTGTTTACCACGTGTTTTCACTAGTCCCCTTCTTTATAACAATTTTATTCCATCTAGAGTATAAACCATCTACCCTCTAATACATTGTAAGGTATCATGCGTCTTCACTCTTTATCCTCCATAATCATATTATGCAGTATAATACATGCATATAGGAGGTCGTTTATAACTTTGTAGCTCCAGGCCCTTACAAGAACTCATATGATCAGCGTTTTCCTAACATTTTGAGAAACCCATGTTTGGTTGAATTTGCTTCTATAACCATTGGATGTCACTAGGTTTTGGCCTTATCAAATATTGTTATGAAATAACTTCAATAACAGATCTACATAGGCCTCCAGTCGTCAAGAATGAGGCGTCCACGGATGCCACTAGGGCGACACTCTCCCAACGCTCACAGACGAGTATGATTCAATAAATTAAAAATCTGAGTGCAAACCGAAATAAAAGTTGAGACCATTTTCATTCTATGATGACATGTTTCAGCATAGAAGTATAGCTATTCAATACTTAACTCACAACAGACTTATGATGGCATCACTATTACAACAAAGAAATACAAAATACATATCACAAGGAAAACTAAATAACTGTAGAAAGTTAGAAACAATAAGCAAACTACCATATATCTGCCTTGGTAAATTATCACCTAACTAGAAGCCACTTTTGGTGATTTAAAATCATTATTCTTCATCATAGTCTTCATCATCCTCATCCAACCTCGAGTTGACTCGTGCAAGAAGTGGGTCAACAGCCATCCTGTCGATTTCTGAAACCGACCACCCAGGATACTCACTGTTAGCAACCTCGCTAGCTTCTGCAGCTGGCGGCGGCGGCAGTGGTGGTTGTGATGGCAGTGCTGCACGGCCATCTGCAGTATCATGCCCTTTATCTATATTCCCATCAAAACTGCCATTTAGATCAATGTTGACTGCAGTTTTGCTTTTGATGAACTCTGATTGGTTGTCCAGCGACTCCTGTGGGCGCAGGATTTCCTTGCTGATATTATGAACAGATAATGTTGAAGATTCTGATTCTGGTTCAATCACGGGAAAATCTCGATCTACAGATATTCTGCCTCTGCCCCGACCTCTTCCCCTACCTCGACCTCGACCTCTGCCTCTGCTGCTTGTGGGTCCCGCTTCACTCTGTGTCAAACACTATGGAATTTATTATGTCAATTTACGTTTTTCATTTTTTATATAGTAACGTCATTTTAGTCATTGTAGAAAAAGAGATATTTTTACGTCTGTTAGCGTCAAGGACCAAACCTGTTACGTCTGAGTGAACAGTGAGAACTAAAGGCATAATTTCCAAAAAGTTTGTACCAAAAACTGTAAAAGAAAGACCACATCAGATAAAAAAATAAAAAAATCATTACCACTCGGATTCTCTTTGATTCTTCGTCATTTCCATTCAATTCATCAGCAGCAACTTTCCTAGAACAAAAAGATTATATTTTTTTGCATTTCTTAATAAAGGAAATTCCACATAATAACAAGAATCAAACTCAATTCATGAATCTTACTTTCTTTTTAACATGGTATGATCATCAGCAGCTTCCGAGTGGCCATAATCAGGGACCTTGCTGACAACTTCTTTCAGAAAATCAAACATATTATAGCTTTGAACACAGTGCTTCCTAAAAAGAGATATAAATCCATTAATGTATTTAACTAAGACTTTTCACACCAAGTCAAAGATTATGACTTACAAATGCAGTGAGTTAACCTTCTTTGCTCCTCTATGAGCAGTGATACTATATGTACGGTCACAAAGATCTTGCAAGAACAGTTCCAATGCTTTTGCTGCATAAATAATTAATGCATTAATAATTATTATACGTACAAATACAGTATATTATTACAATAGCAATTTATACGTAAACGTGTCGAAATTGCACATCTACCTAAAAGGTTAAAAACTCACAAACTAAAACCGGCACGGCCATGGCAATCTTCCCGACATCCTCATCAGCTTGCATTATCTTTTTTATCCGAACCTGCAAAGACATATATAAATTATAAATGTCACTTTAAGTGATTCAGATCTTATATATTTTTAATGCATTAAACATATAAAATTTATAATCTTAACTAATACCAAAAACCCTAAAATGTCAAAATCTGAAGTTGAAAACACCAGATTCAAATGAAATCTGACGAATTTTACTCCAAGAATATTCGATCTGAAACATGTATTATAGGATCATAACAGACCAGAACTCAATTACTGATTTGAATTTAAAAAAAAAAAGTTTGAAGTAAAAAGTCAAAATCATGGTTAGGGTACACAATGAAGCTGCCTGATAACATTAGAATAATTACGACAACAATTTCGCGACAGAATATACGAACTAGAGGAAGCTGATCATGTAAAGTTGGATCAAAATTGGAAGCTTACAGCAGGGAAACGGGTATCGAGCTTTTTCTTCATGGCTTCAGAAAACCAGTGAGTTGACTCGGCTTATTCAGTTATAATCTTAGGTGGCTGCATTCTTGAGTGTTTTTATGTAAGAATTTGGAAAAGAAAATAAGAAAGTTTTTTTTTTTTATTTTTGAGTTTTTTCATTAAAAGAAAAAAAAGATAATGGAAAGAAAAGTTATGTATTTTTTTCTCTAAAACTTTCCAGCCAAGTATGGTCTGATTCTGAAGATTAGTTTATAGTAATGTACAAAATTACTAATTTACCCTATCTTTTCCTTCCTATCTAACTTAATAATAAGGACATGATTGTAAAGTTACAATTTTTTCCCTATCTTTTCCTTCCTATCTAACTCAATAATGTAATTAACAATTGTTTTTCTATTCTTTTATTTTAACTCGAGAATGTTTTTTAAATATATAATTTCTTTTCCTTTCTTCCCCTATCCAATATTATTATTTCTTTTCCTTGTATTTTAAACCCAAAAATGCAATGTAAAAGAAGGGAGAAAAAAATAAGAAGAGTGAGAGGGATTTGTGGACACATGAAAAACCCTCTTAAAAAATTCTAAAAAATTAATAAAAAAATCATAACTCAAAATATAAATAAAAAATTAAAAAAACAAAAATGTTTCCCTCATCATCCTCGTTCCAAAAAAAACCACCCCGAAAAGACACAATGTAGAGACAAAATATACAATGACGAAAATGAACAAAGACACAATAAATCGCAAAACATAACACAATGCCGAACAAAATATAACACAATGTTGACTAATATAACACAATATCAAGGAAAAAAAGACATAATGTCAAGAAAAAAAGACACAATCAATGAGGAAAATAAACACAAAGCACAATGGTCTTTTTCACTCAACATTGTATCTTTTTCGTGTGTTTTTTTTTAGAACGAGGAAGACGGTGGAAACATTTTTGTGTTTTTATTTTTTTTGTTTTTTTATATTTTGGGTTATGAATTTTTATTTATTTATTTTTAATTTTTAAGGATTTTTTTGTGTGACACAAAAAAACCCTTATTACTTATTAATTTATTAAAAAGTTATAAGGAGTTAAAATAAAGAATCCTAAACACCCAAAGTTGTACAAATGTCACTAAACAAATCACATAAAATAATTATATTTTTAAAAAATCTATTGATTTTTACCTTTTTGACAAAAGTTACACCATGACATTAAAAAACAACCAATAAAATAGGACATCTGGGCCCAAATTTTAAAAGCACTTTTTGGTGTTATATTACTTTAGGTTAATCTTTTTAGGCATATTATTATTTGGTAGTCCGTCGTGTTGTGATCTTGAAAACATGATTTTCACGAAAATAGGCTAAAAGGTATTATTTGTGTTATATTACCATTTTTTTATTGATCGTTTTACAGATTTTGATGTAAAATATGCTTTTAGCACGCTAAACCTCAAAGTTTACTTTACAACAAATTTGATTTCGCTATAGGAAATGTATAATTATTGATTGGTGGAAAGCTAGCTAGGGAGACATATGTCCGGACCCAAACGAATCCGAGTCATCTCCCACAACTTGGGTTGCAAACCATCCATGGCCACGGGCCACTTGCACAAATGGCATACCCGAGGACCGCCATTGACAGATAAATCGTACTTGGGGACTACATAATCAAATAGGAATGTTGTGCATGGTAGGCGCTCCCAGAACTAGGGGCCCATAAGTCTGACCGACTATCACCACCACTAACGGTTTTCACGTGGTTGTCAAAGGAAATATCCTACATGGCGATTTCCGACCAATGACTTCCATCACCCCGACTATAAATAGGAGGAGCATCCTCTTCAGGTATCATCTTCTTCCATACGCTCACTCTCGTCTCTCATTACTCGCACATAGCACATATTGATTCTCATGTTGGAGGGTAATTACAGCACATGATACCACTATGTAAAACCAAACACATAGTCATAGGGGCATATTTAGGTAGGATATAAGGGTAAGCCAGGCTACCCCTCAACTTCATTGAAGAAGTGCATATATTTAAGGTTTTTAGCGTTCTTAGGAAACCATTAGGTATCAACAATTTAATAACATCAAACAAACAATGAGGGACTAATAATCCCAAGAGTCCATGATAGCCCTGCTCAGCGAAAACAAAAGACCCCCCGAGTCGTTCCTAGCACCGTTCAGTGAAAACAAAAGCCCACGAGTCGCTGCTAGCCTCGTTCTGTGAAAACAGAAGTGACCCTTTTCAAACGAACAAATGAAGACCGATATGAGTAAAAGAAGACTAGAACGAGGGACTCACCTCCTTAATCATCCACGACTCAATGATAGCCCCGTTCAATGAAAACAAAAGCCCATGAGTTGCTGCTAGCCTCGTTCAATGAAAACAAAAGCGATACTTTTCAAATGAACAAATGAAAGCCCAAACGAACAAATGAATGCTACATCGAGTAAAGTAATACTAGAATGAGAGACTCGTCTCCTGTAAGACCCCGAACCCGGTAGCCCTACTTTAGCGTCGGATTTACTCATAAACACAGTTCTTCAAATCAGAGTTTATTAAAACTTTTCGCGGAATATAAAACATCAATCATTTGTTACAAAACATTAAATCTTTTCTTTGATACCATAACACAAAACTTTATATTTAAAACATCTTTACTTCTTTCTTCAGATGCCAGCCGTTCAATCCATGCCGTGTGTCATCCTCATGCTAGCTCTGTAATCAGCTCACCTGCGTGCATACTAAAAGTCAGCTACGCTGAGTGAGTTCTAGTTAATCGAATCGCCATACAATACATACACATACATACATATCCGTAGATACATATTCATACTTCACTAGTTACCCTTCTGTTCTACATACATACTTGCTACCATACATACATACATATCTACAATCACTAACCTCAGTCTACCGAGAGTACGTTCATAGTTCACCGTCTATACCTGTACTCAAGGTCGTGAACACGTACAAGGTTCGCAGTCCTTACCTATGTTCACCATTTATGGTACGTACAAGGTTCGCAGTCCTTCCCTATACCATAATACATCCACAACACGTACAAGGTTCGCAGTCCTTCCCTATGTTGCAACCTAACTCATAGCACGTACGAGGTTCGCAGTCCTCCCCTATGCTACAAATACAGCACGTATAAGGTTCACAGCCCTTTCCTATGCTGACATACATTCACAACACGTACAAGGTTCGCAGTCCTTCCCTATGTTGCAACCTAACTCATAGCACGTACGAGGTTCGCAGTCCTCCCCTATACTACAAATACAGCACGTATAAGGTTCACAGCCCTTTCCTATGCTGACATACATCCACAACACGTACAAGGTTCGCAGTCGTTCCCTATGTTGCAACCTAACTCATAGCACGTACGAGATTCGCAGTCCTCCCCTATGCTACAAATACAGCACGTATAAGGTTCACAGCCCTTTCCTATGCTGACATACATTCACAACACGTACAAGGTTCGCAGTCCTTCCCTATGTTGCAACCTAACTCATAGCACGTACGAGGTTCGCAGTCCTCCCTTATGCTACAAATACAGCACGTATAAGGTTCACAGCCCTTTCCTATGCTGACATACATCCACAACACGTACAAGGTTCGCAGTCCTTCCCTATGTTGCAACCTAACTCATAGCACGTACGAGGTTCGCAGTCCTCCCCTATGCTACAAATACAGCACGTATAAGGTTCACAGCCCTTTCCTATGCTGACATACATCCACAACACGTACAAGGTTCGCAGTCCTTCCCTATGTTGCAACCTAACTCATAGCACGTACGAGGTTCGCAGTCCTCCCCTATGCTACAAAACCAGCACGTATAAGGTTCACAGCCCTTTCCTATGCTGACACCTATCTACATTTACATCTATCATCTACATCACGTATAAGGCTCGCAGTCCTTAACTACGCCATCACCTGCCGAGTCTAAGTCCGACAGAAGCTAGAGGGATTTGCCATCCTAACTTACCAGGTCGAATATAGAACTCACATGCCATTCGTGTACCTATACACACATACTTACATTATAACATAAGAACACTCTAGGCATTCTTTACCTCATTCATTTTACAACCATACCCCTTGTCGACACGTGCAATATCCGAAGATCGTTCACTCCCCGACAAGTATTCATTTGAAACATTCGTACATCTTCCATATATAATGTTCGTACCTTCATTTATAACCTGACAGTACGCGCAATATCCGAAGATCGTTCGCGTACCGACAAGCAATCATTCCTACCTATCACATATATCACATATGACATACACTTATCACTTAGGATAAATGTATTAACAACACATCGAGTATGCACACAGCCCCGAAAACATAACAAGGAATGGGGCTAGAAACTCACCTGAACTCTGCTTCTTTCTTCTGATAGCTGTAAATCCTTTCTTTAACTGAGCTCGGCTAACTGTACAAGTTACACGTATCAATACTCGTCTGACCTAATCTGGTGGCCTAGTATTAGCTTACTTTAACTTATCGCTTTATAATTTATTTTCTAATCAAACTTGGCTTTAGGCGAAGTTAACTCTTAGGCGAACTTGGCTTCAGGCGAAGTTAAACCTTAGGCGAACTTGGCTTCAGGCGAAGTTAAACCTTAGGCGAACTTGGCTTCAGGCGAAGTTAAACCTTAGGCGAACTTGGCTTCAGGCGAAGTTAAACCTTAGGCGAACTTGGCCGTAGGCGAAGTTATCCTTAGGCGAAGTTACGCTTGAAGGCGAAGTTACGCTTGAAGGCGAAGTTACGCTTGAAGGCGAAGTTCATCAGGCGAACTTAATCTTGCAGGCGAAGTTATCGCGCTGCAGATCTGTTTGCCCATAACTCTTTCGTTTCTTAGCCAAATAACTCGATTTTGGTACCCACGGAATCGTATGATCGGCGCCTACAAATCCCAACCATCAAATCGGCCTAAAATCGACGTTTTAGGGGTCCGATTTGGGCAGTTTGGGTTTCGGGTCCGGTTAACCCATCCAATCCTAACCATTTTCAGTAATATTAGCTTTGCTGGATTTGTTCTTACCTTACCAACTCAGATCTATCAACAAAATCTCGGGTCTCGGCTTCGAATCTTGATCGGTTAGAATGTGTGTGTATGTGTGTGTTAGGAGTTTTAGGGTGTAGGGTGAGAATGAAGATATTTTGGGTTTAGGGGATATTTATATCCCTTAAATCCCATTCTCATTTAACCCATCTCAAATAATCCAAGTCCATAACCAACGTCCATTACCCGACACTAGCCCGACCCATACCAACTCCTATTCCTTTATTTATTTCCTAATAACCCGGGTAAACTTTCTCTCTAATATTAAGTAATATAATTAATATTATCTTGAAATTTCGGGATGTTACAAGTCTTCCCTCCTTAAAGAGGTTTCGTCCCCGAAACCTAACCTATTCCCTATAAAAGGAAAACTTCTTATATTTACACACTTTATTGAATCGCCTTCGCTTTCTGAGTTATCCTTCTTACTCCTGACTTTACAGTCATCGAATGGTGGTCATGTGTTTTAGCTATTTAAGGTAGCTTGTCCATGAGACCCTCGATGTACCAAGACTCGTCTCATCCTTCTAAGGGTTTCGATTAGTACTTTTAACACTATTGTCTAAAACAACATTTCATCATAACATAATAATCATTCATAACCAAACTCAATATATAACACGTCACTGATAAACATAAGTTTTAAACCTTAACACAAAACAAGTTCTTAAGCAATTGTAATTTAATAAAACCATTGCATGAGCAATTATTCCTTCATCAGGTGTTCCTCTCCGCAGTTTTCCCAAGTCTTTAACCTTTCGCACCTCCCGCCCCTGATTCCTTGCAATCCCTAGCCATGTGGTCAGTTTTTCCGCATTTGAAGCACCTTGGACGATCAGGGCAGTCTCGAGAGTAATGCCCACCCTTTCCGCACCGATAGCACCTGTCTGTCCCAATCCTGCATTCCCCTGGGTGTACTCGCCCACACTTCTTACACGCATCCTTGTTCCCAACCTTGGCCTTCCTCTCATCAGTTGTTGTCACCATCTCGCCAGACCGCTTAGCAGAGGTAGCCCATTTCTTCTCCTTCTTTTCCCCCACCACCACATCGTCCTCAGCCAGGTCAGCATAAACCACCTCTGCAAGTTCAACAGCAGAGTCAAAAGTAGCAGGTTTATTTGCCCTGACCAACATGCGGACTTTTTGTGGCAATCCCCTCACATAACATTTGATTCTTTTGACCTCAGTGTCAACCATATCAGGCACCAACCTAGATAGTCGATTGAATTCAGTAGTATACTCACGATGCGTCATCATACCGGCCTTTAAATTCAGGAACTTCATCTCCGTCCTTTCAACCTCGGCATCTGCGCAGAACTTTCTCATCACCAACTCCTTCAGATCGTCCCATCTCAACGCCTTGATCTCATCCCTAGTCTTTCTCTGCTCCACACCTTCCCACCAATACATAGCTTCTTCCTCAAACGACTGAGTAGCATAACCCACAGCTTGGTCGGGACGGCATTCGCTAATGCGGATAACCTTGTCCATAGTGGCTATCCATTGGAGAGTAGCGATTGCGTCTCCCAACCCAGTCAGCTTTGGCGGGTCGCATCCTTTGAAGGACTTATAGCTGCACCCACCTTGTCCTCCTCTCTTATCATCGACTTTCACAGACTTATCCCCACTCGAGGCCCCTCTTTCACCTTCCCCATCCTTCCTACCATCACCACCCGCCCCTTCAGCAGTTCGTTCACGGCTTCCAGCAGATCCTTCGGGATTCAGGTTCTTCACAGCAGCAACTACAGCTTGAACAATGGCTGCTTGAACTGCAGGGCTAAGTTGAACTTCTTCGTTGTTGTTCTGGTCTCCTCCAGCGGCGCTTCCTTCATCTTCGGTGTGGGAAGCTTCTTCTACCGAGGGTTGCCGGACAAGACGAGGCCTGCCACGACGTCCAGTGCGACCCCCGGTTCCCACAAATTCTCCAGCTCCAGCCATCAGTATTCTAACAGGGACAACACAAACATCCTCACTCAAGGAACTATCTAGTACCAGGATAGTAAGGCTAACAGGTAATAACAGTGGCCAGTTGTGATTAGCTGATCACGTTACTTTCCGTGTCCTATACACTTCCCTTTATGAGTCTATTTGTGCTGGTTCTACTTAAGCAGTTTGTCAAATTAAACAATCAATTATTCTTATCCTTATCGTTCACATATCTTTTCTTTCTCATTCACATATATCATTTAATCATACACCTTACCTTTACTGATTTTTGCTTGAGCGACACATGGCATTCTTGAACTGGCATCTTCTTTCTTTTCTTACTTAAATCCCATTCTCTGTTCGAGTCTAAGCATGTAGGATGCTTAAATCTCTCGAACTTATGCTCTGATACCAACTTGTAAGGCCCCGAACCCGGTAGCCCTACTTTAGCGTCGGATTTACTCATAAACACAGTTCTTCAAATCAGAGTTTATTAAAACTTTTCGCGGAATATAAAACATCAATCATTTGTTACAAAACATTAAATCTTTTCTTTGATACCATAACACAAAACTTTATATTTAAAACATCTTTACTTCTTTCTTCAGATGCCAGCCGTTCAATCCATGCCGTGTGTCATCCTCATGCTAGCTCTGTAATCAGCTCACCTGCGTGCATACTAAAAGTCAGCTACGCTGAGTGAGTTCTAGTTAATCGAATCGCCATACAATACATACACATACATACATATCCGTAGATACATATCCATACTTCACTAGTTACCCTTCTGTTCTACATACATACTTGCTACCATACATACATACATATCTACAATCACTAACCTCAGTCTACCGAGAGTACGTTCATAGTTCACCGTCTATACCTGTACTCAAGGTCGTGAACACGTACAAGGTTCGCAGTCCTTACCTATGTTCACCATTTATGGTACGTACAAGGTTCGCAGTCCTTCCCTATACCATAATACATCCACAACACGTACAAGGTTCGCAGTCCTTCCCTATGTTGCAACCTAACTCATAGCACGTACGAGGTTCGCAGTCCTCCCCTATGCTACAAATACAGCACGTATAAGGTTCACAGCCCTTTCCTATGCTGACATACATTCACAACACGTACAAGGTTCGCAGTCCTTCCCTATGTTGCAACCTAACTCATAGCACGTACGAGGTTCGCAGTCCTCCCCTATACTACAAATACAGCACGTATAAGGTTCACAGCCCTTTCCTATGCTGACATACATCCACAACACGTACAAGGTTCGCAGTCCTTCCCTATGTTGCAACCTAACTCATAGCACGTACGAGATTCGCAGTCCTCCCCTATGCTACAAATACAGCACGTATAAGGTTCACAGCCCTTTCCTATGCTGACATACATTCACAACACGTACAAGGTTCGCAGTCCTTCCCTATGTTGCAACCTAACTCATAGCACGTACGAGGTTCGCAGTCCTCCCCTATGCTACAAATACAGCACGTATAAGGTTCACAGCCCTTTCCTATGCTGACATACATCCACAACACGTACAAGGTTCGCAGTCCTTCCCTATGTTGCAACCTAACTCATAGCACGTACGAGGTTCGCAGTCCTCCCCTATGCTACAAATACAGCACGTATAAGGTTCACAGCCCTTTCCTATGCTGACATACATCCACAACACGTACAAGGTTCGCAGTCCTTCCCTATGTTGCAACCTAACTCATAGCACGTACGAGGTTCGCAGTCCTCCCCTATGCTACAAAACCAGCACGTATAAGGTTCACAGCCCTTTCCTATGCTGACACCTATCTACATTTACATCTATCATCTACATCACGTATAAGGCTCGCAGTCCTTAACTACGCCATCACCTGCCGAGTCTAAGTCCGACAGAAGCTAGAGGGATTTGCCATCCTAACTTACCAGGTCGAATATAGAACTCACATGCCATTCGTGTACCTATACACACATACTTACATTATAACATAAGAACACTCTAGGCATTCTTTACCTCATTCATTTTACAACCATACCCCTTGTCGACACGTGCAATATCCGAAGATCGTTCACGCCCCGACAAGTATTCATTTGAAACATTCGTACATCTTCCATATATAATGTTCGTACCTTCATTTATAACCTGACAGTACGCGCAATATCCGAAGATCGTTCGCGTACCGACAAGCAATCATTCCTACCTATCACATATATCACATATGACATACACTTATCACTTAGGATAAATGTATTAACAACACATCGAGTATGCACACAGCCCCGAAAACATAACAAGGAATGGGGCTAGAAACTCACCTGAACTCTGCTTCTTTCTTCTGATAGCTGTAAATCCTTTCTTTAACTGAGCTCGGCTAACTGTACAAGTTACACGTATCAATACTCGCCTGACCTAATCTGGTGGCCTAGTATTAGCTTACTTTAACTTATCGCTTTATAATTTATTTTCTAATCAAACTTGGCTTTAGGCGAAGTTAACCCTTAGGCGAACTTGGCTTCAGGCGAAGTTAAACCTTAGGCGAACTTGGCTTCAGGCGAAGTTAAACCTTAGGCGAACTTGGCTTCAGGCGAAGTTAAACCTTAGGCGAACTTGGCTTCAGGCGAAGTTAAACCTTAGGCGAACTTGGCTTCAGGCGAAGTTAAACCTTAGGCGAACTTGGCCGTAGGCGAAGTTATCCTTAGGCGAAGTTACGCTTGAAGGCGAAGTTACGCTTGAAGGCGAAGTTACGCTTGAAGGCGAAGTTCATCAGGCGAACTTAATCTTGCAGGCGAAGTTATCGCGCTGCAGATCTGTTTGCCCATAACTCCTTCGTTTCTTAGCCAAATAACTCGATTTTGGTACCCACGGAATCGTATGATCGGCGCCTACAAATCCCAACCATCAAATCGGCCTAAAATCGACGTTTTAGGGGTCCGATTTGGGCAGTTTGGGTTTCGGGTCCGGTTAACCCATCCAATCCTAACCATTTTCAGTAATATTAGCTTTGCTGGATTTGTTCTTACCTTACCAACTCAGATCTATCAACAAAATCTCGGGTCTCGGCTTCGAATCTTGATCGGTTAGAATGTGTGTGTATGTGTGTGTTAGGAGTTTTAGGGTGTAGGGTGAGAATGAAGATATTTTGGGTTTAGGGGATATTTATATCCCTTAAATCCCATTCTCATTTAACCCATCTCAAATAATCCAAGTCCATAACCAACGTCCATTACCCGACACTAGCCCGATCCATACCAACTCCTATTCCTTTATTTATTTCCTAATAACTCGGGTAAACTTTCTCTCTAATATTAAGTAATATAATTAATATTATCTTGAAATTTCGGGATGTTACATCTCCTTAATTATCCCACGAGTAAATGACAGCACCATTCAGCGGAAGCAAAAGTCCCTAGAGCCGTTGCTAGCCCCGTTAAGTGAAAATAGAAGTGGCACTTTTCAAACGAACAAATGAAGACTACAACAAGTAAAAGAAGTCTCGAGCGAAGAACTCACCATCTTAATCATTCCATGAGTCCATGATAAACCCGTTAAGTGAAAACAAAAGCCACGAGTCGCTGCTAGCCCCGTTCACTGAAAATAAAAGTGCCACTTTTCAAACGAACAAATGAAAGCCCAAATGAACAAATGAAGACGACATCGAGTAAAGAAGACTAGAATGAGAGACTCATCTTCTTAATCGTTCCACAAGTCCATGATAGGTTCGTTAAGTAAAAACAAAATCCTACGAGTCGCTACTAGCCACGCTCAGTGAAAACATGAGTGACACTTTTCAAACGAACAAATAGAAGCTCAAGCAAACAAATGAAGACCACTACAAGTAAAAGAAGAATAAAATGAGGGACTCGCCCCTTTAATCATCCCATGACTCCATGATAGCCCCGTTCAGTGAAAAGAAAAGCCCAGGAGTCGCTACCAGCCTCGTTCAGTGAAAATAATGGTGACACTTTACAAACGAACAAACAAAGACTACATCGAGTAAAAGAATAACATAATGAGGTACTCAGCTCCTTAACCATCCCATGAGTCCATGATAGCCCCGTTAAGTGAAAATAAAAGCACACGAGTCGTTGTTATCCCCATTCACTGAAAACAAAAGCTACACTTTTCAAACGAACAAATGAAAGCCCAAATGAACAAATGAATACTGCATCGAGTAAAATAATACTAGAATGAGAGACTCGTCTCCTTAATCATCCCACGAGTCAATGATAGCCTCGTTCAGCGGAAGCAGAAGCCCCCCGAGTTGTTGCTATCCACGTTCAGTGAAAACAAAGACGACACATTTCAAAACGAACAAATGAAAGCCAAAACGAACAAATGAAGACTGCATCAAGTAAAAGATGACTCGAGCTAGGAACTCACATCCTTAATCATCCCAGGAGTCCATGACAGCCCCTTTAAGTGAAAACAAAATCCCATGAGTTGCTGCTAGCCTCGTTCACTGAAACACAGAAGCGATACTTTTCAAACGAACAAATGAAGACCACAACAAGTAAAAGAAGACTAGAATGAGGGACTCTTTAATCATCCTACGAGTCCATGATAGCCACGTTCAGTGAAAACAATAGCCTGCAAGTCGCTGCTAGCCTCATTCAGTGAAAAGAGAAACGACATTTTTTAAATGAACAAATGGAAGCCAAATGAGTGAATGAGGATTAGAGGAGGGAGTCATCTCCTTAATCATCCCACGAGTATGTGATAGCCAGTTAAGTGAAAAGAGAGACTAATCAGTTGCTGATTGCCTCGTTCAATGAAAACGAAAGAGACACTTTTCAAACAAAAAAATGGAATCCTAGATGAACAACTTTCAAAATGATACGTTAACTATTAACTGCATGCAAAATTAGTCCTCAATTATCATTTGCACCCATTTCCAACATTTAAAAACCAAATTGATCAATTAATTATAATTTCTTTGCAAAATTAGATTATTAGTAATTCAAAAAAAATTAGGATGCTCCTAAACTTTTCTTTTAGATCCAACACTACATAGGCATATGATTCCCCGTAAAAGGAAAAAAAAGAACAGAAAAAACTTTCATGTTTCTCGCTGTTAATATTTGAAAACATTATTAGATAGTCGGACAGGAGTATATGGTTTACCAGACGTAGTTGTGCTACCCAATATTTACTTAAAAAGTAATAGTCAATGTCGATTGTGATAAAATTTCTCTTTTCAACCAATAAATCCACTTCAATAAATACTATAATTTGACTATATCAATTGTTTGCTCTACAACCATTTGGAAACCTTCCAAAACACTAGTTAGCAGTTTGACCAACAACTCGCAAGGTCAGCCATGAGGCAGGGCTGGGTGGTCGACCGACCGGCCCGACACCTCGATAGGTCTTAATTTGTATTTATTTGGAAAAAAAAATTATGTATTTTTAATGTTTAAACCCAATTCTCCACTAGTTTAAGGCCTATATTTTGTCGCCTTCGGCCCAAATTCTTTTCACGATTCTCAGAAACGCCCTGACAACTCGTGGTTCAACTTATTAGAAATCAGACAAAATCACCAAGTTGATTCGACTTGATCAAGGGTTCAAATCCATTGTTGGAAGATTGATTATTCCAACAATCAATCGATCAATAATTTTACAATGGTATAACGAATTAGCGTGTATCACAAAGTATACAACTCAATGAAAACCATACATACAACACTTTACCATTACATAAAAACTAACCACATTTATAACTTACCCAGATTCAACCACCACTTCTTCCAACACCTGTTGTGCACCGTTCTCTGTCGATCCAACTGAAGTTGATGCCTCGGTTGCTGGAGCTCCTGAATTCACAGGTGTGGTAGAGCTCTCTGGCTCGGGTTCAGTCAGCAGTGACTCTACTTCAGTTGCTGGAGCCACTGAATCCACTTGTAGCGTTGAGCTCTCTGGCTCAGGTGCGGGTTCAGCTGGCACTGAAATTTGAACAGCTTTTGAGGGCTTGAATTTGGTTATGTAGTAACTAAGCGATGGACCTGTGCAATCTAATGCTTGTATTTGAGGTGAGTTCTTCCCTAATTGCAGAAGAATCGCAGCTGCAGCAGCAACAGCAATAAGAGCTACAAAACCAACTGCTCCTACTGTGTTTCTGATCCATCAGAAGATGCAGCTTGTGTTCCAGAGCTTATTGCACTTTCTGCCACGTAAATTGCAGGCTGCGCGAGTGTATTGACATCTAATTGTTATTTTCTTGATTAAGTTCAAGAGAAAATAATATTGGAAGTACTAACCTCAACTGAATATATATTTGTCTGTCCAGCAGTGTCCTTCTCCACGTAACCACTCCATTCACGCCTACGGGGCGGGAACGTTCCAGTCACTTTGGTTTTCTCTCCAGCCAACCATTCCACGCTCACTTTCCCTACCTGTTTTTATATCACAATAAATATTCATCATTTTCAGATTTCAACATCAAGGGTAGCATATTGACATGTACATCCCACTCTGTGACCACATTGTATCAACTTAACCTTTATACTTCCATAAAAGTATATATTATTGCTGTAATCTAAATCCCTAGCAGTTGCTAACATGAATTTAGTTTTCAAACACTGTTTTATTAGATTTGGCTAACCAATGATGGTCCGTGTCATCGGTTCGGTCCGGCTACCAAGTTTGTGTTTGTGTTGGTTTAACATTCATATTCATATGTTAATTTACATATAAATTAATCACATAATACACGTGTGTGTGTGTACATATATATTTTTTTATAGTTAATAATTTTGCTTAAATCTATTCTATATGATAAGATTAAAAAATATTAAAACCTTTAACGAGCAAGCATTAAGGAACGTTCACGAACACAATTGAGCGAACATGGCCTCTGTTCGTGTTCGTGTTCATCCATTTAGTTAATCGAATGAAATTCCTTGTTCATGTTGGTTCTTTAATTAAACGAACAAACATAAACGAACTTCCCGGGTTCATTATCAATAAATTCAGTTGCCATGAAATACGCAATTTCCAGTTACAAGTATAACCTAAAAGAAAGCTCAGAGTAGTTCACTTAATCGCTAATTCCTCATCCAAGCAAACATGTTCTGTCTATAATAATATTAAAAAATATTCAATAAAATCTGACAAATTCGCCCAAATTGGAATCTATTAATCAGTTTGCATTAATCAGAAAACTTAAATTGGGTTACCTCTTTGTCAGGGGCGCACTCTTCGACATTGCAGTCTTCTTGTTCATCAGATGAAGCCCTAATTTTGAAGAAACTGAGGTTTTGTTTGTGGTGATGCTTATAGCGGTTGTTGTTGAAGAACTGTACTCTCATGTGAGTGCTGCAGCTGTTTGCTGATAATGCGGCGGCAGATGAAGCCATTTGATTTGTGATTCAGCTTCGTATTTGTTGTTCGGAATCGAAGATTTGTGAATTGAGATGGTGCGTGACTGTGAGGATGATTTGGGATTTGTTTTGTGGGGTTTTTGTGGCTGAATTTGAGTGGCGTTGGCTTCATTTCCTGCGTTGATTGCTTTTATTCCTGTTTGCATGGCCTTCACCTGACCCGACCTAGTAATCTGATCCGGTAATAAAATTGCTAGTAATCTGATCCGGTAATAAAATTGCATATTTAACGGTTCGGTTTACGATTTGTAACTTGAAATGACAGCGCGGGAAATTTTCTCACAATATCAGAGGGAGTCATTGCAAAATTCCATAGGATTGCTCGGGACCACTACATCATAACTATTTCACATGCTACCGTTGAGCGCTACATTATAAGTGTAGATCCGTCCCTCACAGTGTAAGTTGAATTGGTTATTATTATTATTATTATTTCATGATATGCATTATTCACATGTATGATATTCATGAATGATGGTTAAATCAAAATGAGCCCTTTTGATCGGTATGGCCAACTAGAAGTTTATCAACATTAGCTTAACCAGATTGTAAATACCTCTAATTATTTAGTGAGCATTTTTATATATTTCATCATTTCATGTTTACTGGCTATATTAAAACATTAAGGGGGTGTTTCGGATTGCTTATATAGCTTTTTAAAAAGTAACAAGGTGTTTAGAATTGCTTATATTGTGAGATAAAAAGTTTCATAAGTTACACTTTTGTAACTTATTAACTTAATGGAAAAGTTATAAGGATGTAAAATAAGGAATCCCAAACGCCCCCTAAACTTCTTGTGGGCTACCCAATCTTATTTGCCAAAGGCATTTGGCATATTCGTATATGGATATACGTGTCAAATGTGTTCATACATAAGTGATGAAGGTTCAAATCTCATAATACATAAAAATGTATGGATTTAGAAGTGTAATTGTAGGATGTGTGGGTTGTCGCTCTAAAAAACAATTATTTAATCGTGAAAACAAACATAGTGGTCCCAACTAATTTTTACTATGTCCCTCTTGAAGCTTATTTATACAACTGTAAATGTTTTTATCTCTACCAATTTTTAGAGAAGTCGATGGTGTGTAAAATTGTTGTTTCATGGATGGTGTTGTGAAATTGTCTTTTGATATCTCAACAAAATCTACATAACAGCACACGTCATAGCCAATAAAGATACATATCAAAAGAAATATGAATACGTAACAAACAAAATATATTTTATAATTCTAGCACACATCATTATATAATACTAGTTGGCAGCTATACAATTTTTTAAACTCAAGTAACATTTGTATATACTTTATTGTTTTCAATTTATTCTCTTAACTACTAGGGTAATACTGATTATGATTTTTTTTCAATAAATGTGTAAAATAGTACAACTATATGTAAAACACCATAATTACAACTCGTTACAAAAGCATATGTATTTAGTGTGCATAAACGAACAAAATTACACCTCGTCCATAGAACAATCAACGACAACGTGACGAATTGTCATTGTTTTGTTAGGCAAAATTCATTAGAACTTAAAAACGGTTTGTTCATGTATATATATATATATATATATATATATATATATATATATATATAACTCGTCATCAAATGACATGGTGTGATGGTAAGATGACCCTATTTATTCTAGAGGTCGAGGGTTCGCTCAAATCCCGCAAAAGACATGCGCATACGATTTACAAAAGTATTAGGAGTATGTTAATTTGTCGATAAAAATGGTGTGTATAATTCAAATTAAAAATGAAAATTGGATTATAATAATCCAAACTATTGATCATTGGTCAATAATAATCCCAGCTAACAATGTAACCGGTGATAATCCTAACTTTTAGTTTTGTTACCCACAGCAGTCCCAGTCTAACAAATAGTTAACCTCGTTAAGTTTTGTTGATTTGGCGTATGACGATTATGTGGCAATGGTTTTTTTAGTATGCGTCATTGAAATAATTATATCTAAAGAAATATTAAAACAAAGTGGGACCCACCTACCACTAACTTCCATCCATCTACCATCATCTTCAACCTCCTCCACTCTCCATCACCACCACCACCACCACCGATCATCTTTCCGGTAAAAATCGGGGCCGCTCATACTTTGTAGAACAAAACCCTTCTTCTCCGTTAAACCGATGGTGTTCTCCGAAAAACTCACCGAAAATCGGATATGCCGTCTCCACTCCGGCCAACCTCGAACTTGCCGGAAAATCTGAAAAATGAGATGACCGGAGATGTTCAGATCTGAAAATTGAATCAACGATGAAGACGGGTTGGAGGTGGCTGGAGATGTCTAGATCTGAAAAACGAACCAACGATGAAGAGGTTTCAGATTTCCGGCGAGTTCGAGGTTGGCTGAAGTGGTGTAGTGGTGGTGAAGACATATCCGATTTCCGACGATTTAATCGGAGAATACCATCGGTTTAGCGTAGAAGAAGATTTTTCTTCAACAAAGTATGAGCGGCCACGAGTTTTACTGCAAAGGATAATCGGTGGCGGTGATGATGGTTGATAGAGAGTAGAGGAGGTTGAAGGTGTTGGTTGATGGATGGAGGTTGAAGATGAAGTTAGTGGTAGGTGGGTCCTATTTTATTTTAATATTTCTTTAGATATAATCTAACTATATATTAAAGCAACATGATTTTTCCATATGACATCATTTTAGGGCTTCCACATAGGATGCCACATAGATGTCATGTGAGCAGTTTTCTATTTTATCATCTCTTATTCCAAACACAATACGTAGCATGAAGTCATGAACCCGCTTAGTGGTGTTATGACCCATGACCCGGTTTTTCTTCAAATACAACCATCTTCATATAAGGATAATATTTTATAAAATTTTGAAAAATAAATTATTGTGTTGAATTTCTTGACTTCTTAATGATGCTTACCAACTTTGCTTAAGTAGTTATTGTGTTGAATTTCTTGACTTCTTAATGATATATTGTTATTTCACTTATAATTTATGTATTACATATAATAATTTTGTATTTTTTTATGTTTTTCACCCGTGTGGAACACGGGCTCTAATCTAGTTATTTTAGTAAAACAATATGTATTTCAATGACACATACTAAAAAAACCATTGCCACGTAATTACCACGTCATACGTCAAATCAACAAAACTTAACGAGGTTAACTATTTGTTAGACTGAGACGTGGGTAACAAAATCATAGTTTACATTGTTAGTTGGAATTATGGTCAATAGTTTAGTTTGGATGATTAGAATCCAAAATTTTCAATTAAAAAAAGAAATAAATAATTTATTAACTAATAATCGTGTCATTGATAAAGAAGTGCTGCCCCTGTAAAAACCCAGCCAACTCCTTTAACCGGTGCATCGTCTTCTCTCTGGATCTGTTGAAACCGCCACCGACGTAGATCTAATGGCAGGCTTACCCGATTTGCTATTCGCTCTGAGAAACAACTTCTACATCGGAGCATATCAAGCGGCCATTAACAGCGCCGATGTCCGAAGAGGACGCTATCGAACGAGACTGCCTCATTTACAGATCCTACATTGCTCTCGGAAGCTACCAGGCAATTTATACTCTTCTCTCTTATTATCACTTGTAGTAATATTTTGTTTGATCTGATCTCGAATTTTGTTCAACAGCTTGTGATTCACGAGATCGATTCGTCCGCCGCAACGCCTCTGCAGGCCGTGAAGTTGCTTGCCTTGTATTTATTGAGCGCCGATAATAAGGTGAGATGTTCACTCGATCTAGTTATGTTTTCGTTTAGATAATTAGATCTATGAATATGTTAGTAATATGAACCCTAGCTAAATATGCCACAACAGGAATATCTGTTATTTGCTTCAGTGTGTTTATCAGTTTGTTCATAATTCAGATTGATTATGTGATTGAACTCCTTGTAATTGTGAGGATGTTTTGGTACTAGAAGTTGAATTCACGCAGCATGCTTTGCTTTGCACTTATCTTGAATCATCAACTGTTTGCTTTTAAAGTTCAGGAGTCAGATTCCTTATTTAGAGTCTGCAATGAGGAAAACAAATAGAATTATTCAAACTAAAATATTAAATTATTGTTTACTTGATGAAGAACCGAGTTAATTGAAGTGAATGACATCGTGTGTAAAGTTATTATGTGCATTTTTTTTCTTGTGATGGTGAGGCTAATTTTTGTACTAGAAGTTGTATTCATGCAGCAATGCAGCATGCTTTGCTGTTCTATTGAATCATGAACATTTACGATTTAAGTTCAGGAATTAGATTCCTTAGCTAGTGCCTGCAACGAGGAAAAAAAATAGAATCATTGGAAGTAGAATATTAGTTGATGAAGAATCAAGTTAGTTAAAAGTGAATGGCATCTTGTGTAAAGTTAATATGTGCCTTTTTTGCTGTTTTGATATTACTATGGTCAATTTTTGTAATTGTTTTTTTTTCCACATGGATTTGGATGTGATAGGAAACAGTAATTTCAAGCATACGAGAGTGGTTGAGTGATGCAGCCATTGGGAACAACCTGATACTCAGGCTTATTGCTGGGATCATATTCATGCATGAGCAAGACTATAATGAGGTTCTGAAGTACACAAATGCCGGGGGAACTATGGAATTGTTAGTCTTACTCTGCCTCTCTTGCATCTTTTTATACAGTTTTGCTATTTTTTTACATGAGGTTCCTAAACTGTCTACTTTCGGGTTTCATTTTACCTCTTCGTCATCCTCCAATATCATTTATTGTTATCGCATGCCCATATTTCACCTATTTGATTTTTTCCAATTTGTTGGCGCTTTCTTTGATAGTCTATGTTTACTGTTTTTGATTTTTATTCATTATTTTATTTTAAACGACGAGCCTTTCTCTATAATCATTCACCTATCTAGTATCAATTGAGAAACGGACCAAGAGGTAATATATAAGTTTGATCAACTTGCCATTAACTTGGTGGCATTTGCCCATCTAAGGTGTCAAGTTTATCTGTAGTAGTGGGTTCAAGTCTCAACAGGGACAAGGGTGACGGATGTGTGAGTTTTTTTTGTTAAAAATGAGAAGAATCTAAGTTTGGTTAACATTTATGAAAAAACAAAAGAATCAAAAGTATCCAAAAAAATCTCACTCATAGCAAGTTATAAGTGGGGCAAACCTTTTCATTCCACTTTAAAAATAACTGTTCTTGACATGTAAAGTATAGCATATAGATAAGTAGATAACATAAAGTGTGGCACAAACAAAAAATGTACTAAAATAGTAGCTGTAAACTAATGATAACACAAAATAGTGAAAAAAACTGTAGTAGTAACAGATAAAAAAGGACGTGAATGAGTTCTTTCCTCAAGCTAATTTCTGAGCAAGGTAAAGAATAAACTTCCCACTGTGTGATAGGTGGACTACATGCGAGGTTTTTAACTTTTGTATTGGTAGTATAAAAGACTTGGTGGAGACACTTGATTTCTGGGGCATGACAGGCTGTTTATATGTTTGTTACTTGTTTAAGTTATTTTTTTTCTTTTCTTAATAGCCCATGTTTTTGGATGTGTTGTGGTTGTGTGTCCAATGAATTATTGTGTTTGTGTCTGCACCAACTTTTGTTGTGACTGTATTAAATATTATCAATACGTTTTACTTGTAGAATTTTAATTGATGATCATATATAGGCAAGAATTCTCATCTTGTATTGGACCCGGCAATTTTCACTTTCAGGAACGCCTTGAATGTCCAAGTTTTCCTGAAGATGCACAGATCTGATTATGCTGAGAAGCAATTGAGAGTTATGCAACAGATTGATGAGGATCACACACTAACTCAACTTGCTACTGCATGGCTAAATTTAGCTGTGGTTTGTAATCTATTATTCTTTTCATCTTATTAAACAATAAATCACACTATTTTTAATGTTACATTTTCTTTGAAACAGGGTGGTTCAAAGATACAAGAAGCATATCTCATCTTCCAGGACTTCTCAGAGAAGTATCAGATGACTAGTTTGATTCTTAATGGGAAAGCTGTGTGTTGCATGCACATGGGTAACTTTGATGAAGCTGAATCATTTCTATTAGAAGCACTTAACAAGGTAACATTTTGAAATGTTTAAACATACTTCTTTTTCTTGAAAATACTGCTTGGTTATTTACTTTCTGTAATTAGTAAGAAAAAAATATTGTTGCTTCTGTTCTTTAGTTTTGATAATATAGCATTTAAGTTAAGTATAACCTTCAATGTATTGTTGATGTAGGATGCAAAGGATCCGGAAACACTAGCAAATCTGGTTGTATGCTGTCTTCATCTTGGGAAACCTTCTTCGCGATTCTTAAGGTACGAATAATATAAACTTGTTTTCAACTTCTTTTTTAGTTGTGCATACAGCCTGTTTTTTTATACATAGATCTTGTTTGATTGTACACAAATATTAAAAAAAGAAATCCAGGATTAGTTATAAGTATTTTGTTGTCTTATACTTGGATGTTTAAGGATTAATAGTGATTTTATTTGTTTACTTTTTGCAGTCAGCTGAAATTGTCTCATCCAGAACACATGCTGGTCAAACGAGTATCAGCCGCAGAAGAAAGTTTTGACAGAGCAGTTCAAACGGTTTGAGACGCAACCAACCCATTGTTTTTATAAGTTTTGAATTTAAATTTGCGGTTTAATTGTCAAAATGGATTTGTAGCAGACTCGGTATAATGCTGGATTTGCTGATAGTTATTTTCTGGATTATTTTGTTTAACGATCATGGTGATTCTAGGAAGTCAGGTTCGAAAGAAGTGTGCTGTAAAGATATATGCTTGTTATAAGTAAAAATATTTTAAAAATCGTTTGAGCTGAATAAAGCCATTTTGTTAGATAAATTGTTGGGCTGAAAGAGATAGACTTGCAGAAAGAAACCAGGTTGGGAAGTTGGGAACCAAACCCGGTTTGAACCCAACTGAAGGGTTAAAATTGGTTTGTAACCATATACTTTGAAACTAGCCAAAGCCCATCAATATCTACACCTTGATAGCTACATACTATACTTGTTAGTTGTTACTAGCTGAATAACCACATACACCTTGATAGCCACATACTATGTAGTCAAAAGTGTGTGATGTGAGCTCTAGGCGCCTCAAAGAAACAAGCGAGTTTCTTTATCAAGCAGGCAAGACGAAGGCAAATTAGCACTTGGTCTGGCTAAGTGTTGAAACCTGCCAAAATCGTCATTGAATAAACACCAAATCAAACTATCTACAGAGATGTGCGATGAGTTACGAACCAGTAAAACTACGAATTAGGCAAAGCTTATGGTTCCTTCTTTTACCTCATCTCCCTTTTGTCACCTAAAAAAGCCAGACCTTGTCTTGAAATGAAATGATACTAGTTTTTATTGACGAGGTAGAATAGCATTAGTCATTCATCTTTAATGTTAACCAGACTTGACCAACACGTTACCGTAAAAGCCCCTAAAACCCCTTTCGACTTAATGAAGATACTTAGGCCCGTGCCATATTGTCCTACTCGTTAACTAGCCAACGTTATCAAGCTTGGTTCTTGTACTCAAGCCTGATCACAACTCTAATTTATGTTACTGTGCCACACAAACCGGTTGCTTTTATCTAAAGTGATTGATATTTCTACTTATGCTTCTAGAGAAACCAATTGTTACACAACTGTTGTTTGCTTTATTTAACAGTTGACACAAACATATCAACAACTCTCTTTGCTTAAGCGTTAAACAAAAGCAAACCTCACCATGCCTAACTAACAAACTTTAGTCACACCAGCTCAATAAAGTTAATCATGCAGCAGTGACAAAGCTTGGACGAGTTGGGGGGGGGGGACTCAAAATGTATTAAAAAATTCATAAATGCAGGGGCTGGGCTCAAATTTTTAGTTGAAAATGGGTAAATTTACACTACGTAAAAAACTTTTCAGGAGAAAACAGGTAAATTTACACCTCTTCGCAAAAAAAGGGGGGGGGGGGACCTGGGCCACCCCCGGCCCTCACTACCCTTCGCCCATGATCATGCTGCCATGCATATAAAAATCACACTTCTAAGTAAAACCATCTCCTACTATTTTCTAAAGCATCCACAGTACCAAAAAACAATGGCCAATTCTCTTGTCAAGAACACACTCACAATCACCACCTTCTTCATACTCTCTTCATCCCTTTTACATCTCTCTAATGGAGCATTCTCCGAGGAGGTTTCGGAGATTAAAAGAACGGAGAAAACAACGCATTTCCATTTCTTCTTCCACGACCTCCACAGTGGCAAAAGTCCAACGGCAGTCAAGATAGCCGGGATCCAAGATTCCAGTGGGTTTGCAGACGTGTATTTGATGGATAACGCATTGACAGAAGGCCAAGATGGGACATCGAAATTGGTCGGACAAGCACAAGGAATGTATGCATTTGCAGACAAGAATGGACCGGCGTTGCTTATGGTGCTCACGTTTGAGTTCACCCAAGGAGACTTCAGTGGCAGCAGTCTTAGTGTGCTAGGGCGGAATCCGGTTACAGCTGATGTGAGGGAGATGCCGGTAGTAGGTGGAAGTGGGCAGTTTAGGTATGCCAACGGCTACGCTTTAGCTCATACCGTTTGGTACGATCCTTCCACGAGTGATGCCATTGTTGAATACAATGTTTATGTGAAACATTACAATGGAGATCAAGGCCCTGCAAGCCCTATTACCTCTCCGGCTGTGCGAGCTTGCTCTATCTTTCTTCTCGTTCTCTTCTGTCTCCTCTCTCTCTCTCTTTAATGCATTATTAAATTAGAAAAGACAAGGTGAACGGTGAATGATCGAGCATATAGCATATGTTGAAAGATGAGGTGAATGATGAATTGAGGTGACACATAATGATGAATGGTGAATGAAGAGTATGCATGATCATGGCAAAGCATAGAGTTGTTGAGGAACTTGACCTTGTCCCATCTAATGGGGTCTAGTGTTTCGGGTGAAAGCTCAATGGGACGTCACGGGTCATTGCTGTTGTGCATATTGAATGTTTTTTGCAGTGTTTTTGGTTAGTTAGAAAGAATGCTCTTATTGTTTGGAATTGAATATTTATACAGCGACTGCAACATTTAATTTGTCATTCATGCCTTGTCCCTCTCGTGTTGGCCGTTGAACTGGTGAGTGGAGGACACCCAATGCATACACCATTTTTTCTAATATTCATTTTAGCACAACATGCCTTTCAAGTTTCAATCACTAGAATTAATATTTTACCCATGTAATACTCAAGAAATATTGAGCATGTTAAACCAGTAAATGAATATAACATCTAAAACAGAGAAGATATATTTATATGTAAAATAATATAAGCAAATGCAAGCAAATAAATCCAAAACCCCCTAAAACATAACCTTAATAGAAAATGTGAAGGGTGTAAGAAATTAAAAGATGAAGTCAACAACATGGTTCAAAATAATCTTGAACCGCAAATACATATATGTTTTAGCAGGAAAAAAAAAGAAAAAGGTGATGATGATGAAGATGATGAACCTCCATCATCTCATCTCATCCATATCTAAACAGCCTTCATTCTTTTCTCTTACCAAAACTAACATCTTAAATAATACCCTATACAAAAAAAAAATTAAAAAAATCCATATTTCCTGCAACAAAAATTCTTCAATTTCATTCTACTTTTTGTTCAAAACAAGAGCTACATTGCGAAGCTCCTCAAAAGCATGCATTGTATCGACATCAAATCCACCAGCAAACTGCAACAAAGCAGATAAAACATGTTCAAATTCTCGGGTCAAAATGGCACTTCTATGATAACATTGTAAATTGAGAGGCAACCTTTAGCATCAAATGTGCAAGATTGCATCCTATGAAAACTAGTATCATACTAAATTGTAAAATTTGTGTTATTTTAGTATATATGTTCGAACCTGATGAATGCGGAAAGCAAATCTCACTCCTTGAAGTAGCATATAATCCATTGAAGAATCTTTCTCATGTGTTCCCTTTGTTTGAAGCTCTGTAGCAACTCTTTTTTTAAGTATTTCTTAGCCAACTTAACCGATCCCAACTTAATCTGCATGAATGAAAATCATGTATGAGTTTGCATGAAACCGAAATAACCAACCCATAACCATAATAACCAGCATAACTGAACCCAACCCAAAAGCATCTGCATGATTTTATGTTTTCTGAAAAACCAAATTATAAGTTCAGTTTCGGTTTCGAACCCGAAAAAACCGAACTGAACCTGTATTGGAATTCATATTTGTTTGAGTGTATTTGTTTTCTTTAACGCTAATTAATTAATTATTATTTGTTGGATGGATTAAACATTTCATTTAAATGTTTGCTATTAAGTTAAAAGTTATGGATGACAACTTTTTTTTAATGTTAAGTGATAAGATACTAATAAATGGCGTAAGGTAAACAAATTTAGGCCGAAATGTGTATAGTCATCATCATCATCATCGTACTCAGTATATCCCACCAATAGCAATGCTATGGTAGGGTCTGAGGTGGGTAAGATGTAGACAGCCTTACCTCTATCCCATAGGGATAGAGAGGCTGCTTCCGGTGAGACCCCCGGCTCGATAGTAGTTTTGCATCAAGCCTTGGACATAAGGCACATAGCACTCAATCAAACACATCACGAGAACCCGAAGAAGATGATGATTTATACAGCTGGACCCCTTGGGGATGAACTTGTGTAGATGTAACAGAACACGATAAGTCTCCGATAAGCGACCGTTTAGCTCGATTCGGAGCAAAGGGGTTTTCCGAATTCGTGTTGGTGGCATTAGCAAGAGGCTGCGGTGGATTCAATTTCTTCACGACTTGTTGCGTTCTGGTCTTTTTATCACCCGAGAGCCCTTTCACAATGTTGGAACCCCAAATCGACCTCGGCTTCAAATTCGACTGTACATTGTTGTTTCTACACTTTAACGGCACCTGATTCTCATCCGAACACTTCGTCGAGGGTTTCAACCTGTTCTCTGACGCCAATTTGGTTTCCCCCATTTTAAAATCTTGTCAAGCAATTCGTCGAACAGGTGGTGTGCAAGCTTCAAAACCCCCCCAAAAAGCTTCAAGACTTAATCAGATCATTACTAGGATGTAAAACAAAGGGTCGAGCTGTTTAACGATTCACCACCCTGCGATGCAAAAATCTTGCTTTTGCATCTCAAACATTTCGTCGAACAGGTTATGTGCAAGTTTAAAAACCCCCAAAGATTGAAGATTGAATCAAAAGATTAATAATGAAATGCATCGGGATGTGTTTGAGGGAGCGAAAAAAGTGGCGAGTTGTCTGACGATTCAGCAGACTTTGAAGCAAGTTTTACGCTTTTGTGTTTGAATTTTTGAATTTCGAATGTGTGAGTGATAGAGAAGAAGGGGTTGGAAGACGTACCACTTTTTTAAATGTAACGATCAAATATGGTGCCATTTTGGGCCTTTCTGACATTGATGACTGTGGATGGGTGAAAAAGACAAGATATAAAGGGTAAAGTATCAAGGAAGTGGGGTTTGTTGTCTTAAATTGTTGTGTTTTTGTAATGAAACAAATTGCAACACTCTTAAATTTGAATGTATAAAGTTTTAAGAATAAAGATTTTGAAGTAGTAGATGAGGTTCTACTGTTCTAGCATCAAAGCATAAAGTTGAATGGCCTATGTTTGTTGTTTGTTGTCTTGCTAGGTAGACCATGCACCATGCTCCCTATGGATGGCGGTCCGTATCCAAAAGGGGGTCGTTTATCGAATTTTTGTGCGTCATTGGTCTGGAGGATACTTGCTAGCCTGCTAGGCTCTTTCTTATAAGCTTGCGGTCCAAAAGGGGGTATTTTATAATTTACTGTAAAGAAATTAATAATAAATCAAGAAACCAAGATGCTTGGTAACAAGATACTCAAACTTTTTTAAACAACCAACAAAATGCATTTTATATATTAAAAACATCCAATACAACCGAGCTGGGTCTAATAAGTTGTTAGACAACAGCCCACACCCAAACAACAAAATACACATTTTATAATTTCCATCAAACCCAATTACATTTTAAACCTACATTAATTCTCCCAGGACATCGATAATCCATCCAACCTATTTTTAACCCATAGATAACAGAAATGTCTCCTATCACGCTTTCCACCTACATGAGGGGTAAAAGTTTTTCCAAAAGGCTTAACATAATCAAACTTGATCATGCCTACACTGGATCAAACTCGCGTGCCAGGTTTTGCTCCGGCTCACAACTTTTCCAAGCCATTTTCTTATTAGCTAAAGGCTGATTCAAAAAAACAACTCAAGGCATATCATGGTCGACACATCAGCTTAAGCAACAATGGATGGCTCAAACCAACCACTCAAACATCTAGACATTTAGTTTTTCTAAAACACAAGACTACTCAAGACTTGAGACTTTTTTGATAAAATACTCAAATCAAGTAGTTTTCCAGTTGAAATGCGGCATACCAGAGCTGGTCACCTCATACAGTCGTACTATGTAATGAAAAAAAGTCTTACGACTCATGAATGTGTCAATTATCACATCAGTTATTTATGTGTTAGTCATACACACTATATAGGCCATATGACTTGCATGCCATATGGCCCATGTACCATTTCCGCGTGTCATACAACTCACATGACCATTTTTCGCATGTCATACGACCCGTATGACCATTGAAGAGGTAGGTCCCAGCAGAGCCCAGTTGGACCCGCAAGACTCACCTTGAAGAGGGACGTCTGCGCAGAAACCAACTGGATCCGCAGGACCAACCATGCTCAGAGACGTGACGTCCTTACGCGCAGTACGCAAGCTGGTCCCGCAGGAAATGCCTCCCGATGGTGAAGGACTCCGCCTGTTCCCGCAGCTTCGGATACAAGCCATCAGGGAAGGCCACCCGCGCAGCATGGCTACACGCACAAGGCACTTAGCTCTCAATCACTCAGTGTCACCTGAGGGAATGAGCAAAGCCGGGAACAATCCCGCACAAGGGCGGGAGGGGGAATACTCCCGCCGAAATAAGCCAGTCCGTACGATACGGGAAGATCTTCTGTACTGTACCTGACGAGGTATGGGAAAAAGATCTGACTAAAGGTACGACAGCTTATTGACAACAGTATGGCGAGCAGCATGCTCCTGTACTGTGTCACTATTAGCCGCTGCCTACTCACCAACTACTGCCATACCACGTGCGTAGCCGGCAGTTGGTGGAAAAGGAATAGTACACAGCAGGCCTTGTCACTATCAGCCGCTGCCTACCCACCAACTACCAGCAGGGCACGTGCGTAGGCCACTGTTGGTGGAACAGGAACACTGTTGCAGCCGGTCACACCTCCTTGGAAACCTACCTTCGGCTATAAATACCACAAATGGTATGACCATCTGATCTTATCATATTATCATCATATTATACCTGATATCTGCTCTAGCAATCTCTTAATATACTTTTATATTTAAAGAGCAATCTAGTCTGATTCTCACGCCGGAGGGTGGTCACAAGGAGGAACCCCCCCTTCTCAGTGACAAGCTCACGGTGTCTGTTTTGCAGGTTATCAGAAGAACCATCTTCTCAGGGTCTAACCCCTCGTGGGAAACATCTATCTAACCCCCAGGTTATCAGTAATCTGCCCGGGGTCTGGTTAGTGTTTCTTCATTGGCGCCATCCGTGCATAAGGCTAGAACATTTTTCTCCAGTTTTTTCAAACTTCCAAGATGGTTAAAGAAACTCCGGTAACCACAACCCCAGCTACTGGGGGGAATACCGGCAACACAGTTTTTACAAACACTACCCCGGTTACCCAAGCCGGGGCAAGTGAAGTAAATTTTACGAACACTACCCCAGTTACCCAAGCTGGGGCAAGTGCAGTAAATAATCGCTCACTGGGATTCACCGATACCCAGTTTGAAAAACGAACAAGACTCCCCCGCCAAACACTCGATGAAGTTAAGGCATGGGCGGAGGAACGTCAGAGGGAATTCCAAGCCGAGTTGGACGAACGCTTGCGTTCCGTCCAACAGGCTGACGAATTCGAAGATCACTTGGATGACTCGGAGGAATCCGACTCCGACGCGAACCCTCGCCATAGGGCAAAAGGGAAGCGTAAGGAAACGGATTCCCAACCGAGAAGGCATTTTGGACAAGCCTTCAAACCAAAAAGCACAGGTGGAAGTCCACGAGACTTCTCCAAAACATTCAGACCAAACGTTGCAAATGCGGGAACGTCCAAATTTGCAAGGGACATTGCGGAAGCAATCTCCCCAAAAAGTGCTAAACAAATGTCCAGCATAGGCACATATGATGGTATATCTGATCCAGACGATCATTTGAACAGGTTCATAGCGGGGGCAACCGTCAGTAGTTGGACGGAACCTACATGGTGTTACATGTTCCAAATGACGCTGGTCGGGGCAGCTAGAGCGTGGTTCGATCGTCTACCGGCCAACCACATCTACGACTGGGCTGACTTCCAACAGAAGTTTAGCCAACACTTCAGCCAGCAAAGAAAGTATACCGAGGAGCAATGGACAATCCTCAAATGCATTCGGGAGAAAGATGAATCTTTGCTGGACTTCATCACTCGCTTCAACTCGAAGAAGCTAAGTCTGGGTAACATTAGCGAAGATCTTGTTCGCGCTGCCTTTATTCAGGGCGCGAATGACCCAGAGCTCATCCGCACCTTAACGGGTAAAGATGGCATGCCATCCACATGGGATGCCATCATGACAGCAGCTAAACGCTTTGCGGAAACGGAGAAGCAACTGGGTAGAGATCTCCCACAGAGCACAAACCTCTATACCCAGAAAACAAGGGAAGACAACGTCCTTACCGCCCGATTAAACAAAAAGCGGAAGCTAGGCATTTGGCAGTCAAGGATAAACTTTGACACCTCATCCAACAAGAACTCCAACAAGAACTCCAGATGGACGCCAAGAACTCCAGATGGACGCCAGATTGACACCTCATCCAACAAGCTAGGCTTGCAGCATCGGTTAGGCGGAAAGGGATAACGTACAGTCCAACAAGAACTCCAGATGGACGCCGCTCACCAAAAGCGTCACCGGGATATTCGCCACCGAGGAGCTCTCATGGCCAAAGCCTCAAATAATCCGACATCGTCACAATGCTGATCGGAGCAAATACTGTGACTTTCACAGGACAAAAGGCCACAACACCGAAGAATGCATAGACGTGAAGGACATGGTCGAAGCATTCGTCAGAGATGGGACGCTCGCGCACCTCGTGGCGCAATGAACGCTGAGCAGGCTGATGCGTGTAGAACCCCAGCTGGGGAAAACACGAATAAAATTCAAGCTTCAATGTGGAGACTACATGCTGCGTAAAGAACGAGATCCCGAACCAGGTGCGTATCGGCTCGATGGCACTCCCATCCCAACAACATGGAAGGGAGCTCATTTACACAGTTTGCATGTAAATCAATTCCAAATTTGTAAAGAAAAGGCCAAGAGCCACTTCTAATGGAAACGATTCTCCTTAAAACATTGACGCTGATGATTTTAAATTTTTATGAACTATCAACACGGATATGCCGGTTTTCACCGCATAAATACGTGGAAAGTCGTTGCGTGGGGAAGGCGGCAAAACCCGCATAAACCCAAAAAAACGACAAACCTTCACGCAGGTCAGTCGAAGGGGAAAAGTTCAGTCCTCCCATTAAATGAAAGTGCCGGTCTATCCGCATGAATCATGAAAAAGGGAACTGAACACTAACCTATTGACAACCGCGCGTCGAACGGTTAATTTATTCAACACGAATATGCCGGTTTTCACCGCATAAATACGTGGAAAGTCGTTACGTGGGGAAGGCGGCAAAACCCGCATAAACCCAAAAAACGATAAACCTACACGCAGGTCAGTCGAAGGGGAAAAGTTCAGTCCTCCCATTAAATGAAAGTGCCGGTCTATTCGCATGAATCATGAAAAAGGGAACTGAACACTAACCTATTGACAACCGCGCGTCGAACGGTTAATTTATTCAACACGAATATGCCGGTTTTCACCGCATAAATACGTGGAAAGTCGTTGCGTGGGGAAGGCGGCAAAACCCGCATAAACCCAAAAAACGACAAACCTACACGCAGGTCAGTCGAAGGGGAAAAGTTCAGTCCTCCCATTAAATGAAAGTGCCGGTCTATTCGCATGAATCATGAAAAAGGGAACTGAACACTAACCTATTGACAACCGCGCGTCGAACGGTTAATTTATTCAACACGAATATGCCGGTTTTCACCGCATAAATACGTGGAAAGTCGTTGCGTGGGGAAGGCGGCAAAACCCGCATAAACCCAAAAAACGACAAACCTTCACGCAGGTCAGTCGAAGGGGAAAAGTTCAGTCCTCCCATTAAATGAAAGTGCCGGTCTATCCGCATGAATCATGAAAAAGGGAACTGAACACTAACCTATTGACAGACGCGCGTCTAACGGTTCAAGACAATTTCTAACAAAGGATGAGGAAAACCTACACGCAGGTCAGATGGTAAAGTTTAGCCATCCTACTACGTGCAAGTGACGGTCCTACCCGCACAATCACGGAAGAGGAAGCAAAACTTCACACCTATCTACCACGTTCAAAGGTTAACTTATCCTCAAAGGATGAGGAAAACCTACACGCAGGTCAGATGGTAAAGTTTAGCCATCCTACTACGTGCAAGTGACGGTCCTACCCGCACAATCACGGAAGAGGAAGCAAAACTTCACACCTATCTACCACGTTCAAAGGTTAACTTATCCTCAAAGGATGAGGAAAACCTACACGCAGGTCAGATGGTAAAGTTTAGCCATCCTACTACGTGCAAGTGACGGTCCTACCCGCACAATCACGGAAGAGGAAGCAAAACTTCACACCTATCTGCCACGTTCAAAGGTTAACTTATTCTAAAACACTTGGAAAATTGCTAATTTAAACTAAAGTATGCAAGTCATACAACGTTTACAAAGCAAGGAACCCAACGAAAGTAGCGGTCTTACCCGCAAAAAGATTTATATTTCACAATGGTTGATTACAAGAATGGCCAGGTAACTACCCGCCTACAAGAAAATAAATCTATACAAGCTAAATCTATCCTAGCAGCGGGAAGGGATCTTCAGGATCAGGCTTCAGGGCCACTTCCACTTGGACCAGCCCCATCAGTAGAGCGTGGCAGTTCAAGGAAAGCTTTGAGGATAGCTAGCCCATCATCAGCAGCAGCAACTTCGTTTACCTTCTCCACCACCGGATGCGGGAAGGCGGCGTATTGATTTACTGCTTGGTCATATATGGCTTCAGTATCTACATCGAATAAAGGGAAGTTGGAAGGCGGGATGCCTTTCTCAACGAACCCTAGACCAAGCAGGAAGCCGGCCTTTTCCCCATCCCCGTGAGAAGCGTTGAGGGCTGCGCTCATAGCATCGTCGTAAGATGTCTCTGAGAAGACCCGATGCAAAACCTACAAAGAAAAATACAAGTGTCAGAACCTTTTCTATTTATAAGGAAAAGCGTGAAGACATGAAGTTAGACTTACCTGAGACAACGCTTCTCGAAGAAGCCATTCCTTGGCAACCAGAGCCTCTTGGAGGGCAGCTTGAGCTTCGTTACGGGCGCGTTCGGCTTCATTCTTGTTGAGGTTGGCAAGCAACACTTCTTTAGCCGCAGCCTCTTCGACGCCCTTTAGCTTACGCTCGGTATGGTCAAGCACCCCCCTCTGGTCCAAGATTTCTTGAAGCTTCTTAGCATCCTCCATCGCCAAGGCATCATGAGCCTGCTGGAGAGCCTCTAATTTGGCTTGAAGTTCTTCATTCTCCACGCGCAGAGGCTCAGCAACAGCTTCAGCCTTGGTGGCCCTCTCGGTTGCGTTCCTCGCAGTTTCCTTAGCCAGCCGAAGCTGTTCATTAACAGCTTGGGCAGCCTTGGAACGGGCCTCGAGTCGTGCCTGAACTTCAACCTCAAGGGCCTTGAAGGCCTTCTCCTTTTCCGCAGCTATAGCGGAAAGCCTTTGGTTCTCCTCCCGGATGGCCCGCGCCTGAGCAACTTCTTTAAGGCGAGCTGCTTTTAACTTGTCGTTTTCACGACAAAGCAGCTCGACGCGCGGCTGCATCCGAGCAAGGAGAACCCGAAGCTCATTGGTTAGCCTACCCTCCTGGTAGCTAGCCATGGCTTCTCCCAACGCACCACTAGGAGCAGCGTGACGAGCCCATTCCACGCACTCCACAGGGGTGCGAAGGGTTGTTTCTCGGCGAATGTTCCATCGTGGAACATACACTTCATTGGAATCCGACACTGCAAAAAACACAAAGCAGTTAGGAAAAGATGATAAAATATATGTAAAAAAATGGGCCAAAAGAACCCTACGCACCTGTAGGGTCAATTACAGGCCGATAGCCGCCGAACCCATCACCTGAACCCAACGGAAATCCATCCAAGAGGTCAGGCAGATGGGAAGGCGGCAGAGAGATGCGAGAACCCCCATGCGTACCTGATGGATCGGCCGTCGTTGCCGATGGCGGGGGCATCGTAGCAGCCGCCGCGGTCGCTGCCGCGGAATCCGCAGCAATCGTAACCGCCGGCTCAGTGAAAGATGCTGTAAAAATCGCACTCACGGCCGGCGGTGACGTCATCTCGGCTGGAACAGTCGGCTCAAAGGAGTGAGCAACTGAACCAGCGGGCGCAGGCGCAGCCGCCTGGGTCGTCGCCTCAGGTAGGCTGACCGGGCCTACCGTCATTGGCGTGGAGGTACCACTCTGCGCTCCACCCTGGAATGCGTCAACATCCACGCATGCGTAAAGAAGATAAGTGTTAACGATATTAAGCTATGAAGATAAAAGCAAAAGAAAATTGTACTTACGGGTTTTCTTGAGCCTGAAGGTACGGAGAGGCGGGGAAGAACCCGATGGAGCCGGCCTCTTTGCGCCGGTTACCGTCGTCGTCTTGGGCTCTCCGGAGGTGACAGTCACAGCCTCCGGAGCAGTGGTCTTATCACCGCCAGGATTCCCCGCCACCTCTTCGCTCTCGGTCTCCGAATCAGACCGAGGCGCTGGATCGGCAGTGGAGGCCTTCTCCTTCCCCTTCCCGCCGGCAGCCTTCTTCTTCCGCACCAACGGAGGACCATCTGCGGATTCCTCATCATACGATTAGAGGAATTCCAGCAGAGGTTTCAACATTGAGGGGTCGAGGGTCGTCAGCCTTACCTGGCCGACGGGCGCTAAGGATCTCATGGCCTAGCGGATAGACCTCCACGAACCGATCCGCCGTTTGTTCTAGGATGGGCAACTCGTTCTCATCTAGAGCGCGAGTACCCATCCGTGCGGGACCGTTAGCCTCCCGCGGGTTTAGGAGCGACTGCAGGTCGTTCCCCTCTGAAATAAACAGGAAAGAAGTTAGAAGAAATCCAAAATCAACAAAAGGGAAAAAGGCATACCGTAAGGAACAGAGTTCCAACCGTATTCGAGGACGATCGGAATCTTGCGCGCATCAGCCTCCTTCCACACCCGGCTCATCCCCAGCATCACCATCCCGGACTCCGCAAACCGGTAAACCGGAGATTGGACCCGAGATATCTTTGCAAACCATTCCGCCTCCTGGTAGCTGGAGGCGTGAAGGCTTGGGAGAGCTTGCCCATTCTTAAACTTCATGGCAATGGGGATAGTGTAACACCCCGACCAAAGGCGGATTATACATCGGGGCGCCACATATTGTTTCATTACTCGTGACACTATTGGGTGTCAATATTTAATAAATACATTCATTCGCGCACGCGCAAAGTAAACAAGATAACATAAATCATCGTAAATCAATATATTATAAATCATAATATTCGAACAGCAAAAACTTGTCTTGATACATTTTAATCTAGGTCCAAAATAAAGAAAACTTCCTACGTGTCCACAAGCTCCAAAACAGCTACTGCAAACCTGAACATGTGTTAAAATAAACGTCAAACACTTGCGTGTTGGTGAGAAATCAAGTTTAATACAATACATAGATAACAATAAATCTGCGCGCAACATGTGTATGTCTGGTTTTCAACAGGGGTGTAATCTGATCGGGATCAACTCTAAGATTCATAGACTGCCAGTGCTCACAATTGAGCTCACAAACAAGACAAACTGTGCATGTGCAAACAAAAGAGAAAACCATAAACGATAGTTCTCCCGTGTTCATCTAATGGTACCATGAGAACTGCGGAATAGACCGACAAGACGGTTAATGATCCACACATACAAATAAACAGCCAAGTCTACGTCCTCAACACATGGGATACTGCGCGACTAAAGTTCATAAACAAGTTTAAGACTCCAAGTTTGTATGAACACATGAACATCCCAAAACATTAAAAATAAAAAGGGATTAGGTACGAGATTACTCACTTGATAAACGATGCGGTGTAAGATAAAGCAAGAACCAACTTTAAACAAGCACAAGTTAACCTAAAAATAAGATTATTGTTTTAATGATCTGTTTTAAGTCTTGATTATAAGTTAGCATAATTAATAAGTAAATTATTATATATAATATATTACCGGAAAAGTAGGGCAGAACAGGGAGGAAGACGGAGGCAGAGAGGGAGACGGCAGAGCGAGCAAGGAGGAAGTTAAATTAAGTGTTTGTGTGTGATGTGTTAGGAAAATATTATTATTATTTATAGAGAAACCCTAGGGAACACAATCCCTAGAAAAAGGGGAAAAGATCTCAAAAAGTAAAAGATTCCAAAGCAAAAGATATCAAAAGATATGGTAGCAGGGAAAAGAGAAAAAGCTGACAGGGAACAGTAAAAAGCATGGGCGGATCAGATAAAGGTACTGGTCAAGCATGGAAAAAGCAGATCTCCAAAGATAATGTCAGTCACTTTTTCTGCCAACCAATGGGGTTGGTGCGCATGCTGCGCCGAAAGTAACTTTTCAGACATAAAGCAGATTAGGTCAACGGCTCAAAAGATAAGACATCACAAAAGCAAACGGCTAGATTAAACAGAAGAAAAGACTCAAGACATAGCGCGAGAAAGCTTGAGCGCGAAGGCAGACACAGAAGGTCAAGAGTGCGCGAGCGCGAAGGCAGACAGAATCAACCTTTGCGCGCCGCGGAAAGAACTACAATTCTAAGCGCGTCGCGAGAAGAACTATATTCCTTAGCTCGTCGCGGGAAGAACGGTATCCATAGCGCGCCGCGGGAAGAACTAAAATCTTTAGCGCGCTGCGGGGACAGTTCGTCTCGCGTATCGCAGGAACAACTGGTCTTCACGCAGGCTTCCTTGTAAGGAGTCTGGCGCGTGGAGCTGCGCAGACAACCTTAGGCGGGAAGGAACAAAGGACAAGCAAAGAGTTGGAAGAAAAGAGGGAAACAAGGCGTAAGGGCGGGACGGCGACAAGAGGGAAAAGAAGGCGGAAAGAGAGAAGAAGAGGGACGGGACGGCGGAAAGAAAGAGAGAGAAAGAGGCGGGAAGGAAAATATATTATTATTATTATTAAAAGTAAAAATATAAGTATAAATAAATATTAAATCATAAAAGAAAGAGATCGGGTCAGAGAAACGGGTACCTGGGTCGGGTCGGATCGGGGCAGATGTTACAGTCTCCCCTACTTTAAGAAATTTCGTCCCGAAATTTATCTCGAAGTAGGTTGCGCAGAGAACAGGTGCGGGTACTTGATCTTCATTTGATCTTCCCTTTCCCATGTAAACTCGGCTCCGCGCTTGGACTCCCAGCGAACTTTCACGATGGGGATGCGACTGCGCTTGGTTTGCTTAACCTCGCGATCCATAATCTCAACAGGCTTCTCAACGAAATGCAAAGATTCATCAACTTGAACTTCATCAAGTGGAATGTGAAGGTTCTCGTCGGCTAAACACTTCTTGAGATTGGATACATGGAACGTTGGATGCACATTACTGAGCGCGGGCGGCAGGTCAAGTCTGTAGGCAACTTTTCCTACACGCGCGAGAATCTTAAATGGTCCAACATATCGAGGAGCAAGCTTACCTTTCTTCCCAAAGCGGACAACACCCTTCCAGGGCGACACTTTGAGGAGAACAAGATCACCAACTTGAAATTCGAGAGGCTTCCGCCTACGATCTGCGTAACTCTTCTGTCGGCTTCTGGCAGTCAGCAGATGATCACGGATCTTGGCGACTTTATCGGTTGTCTCTTGAACAAGTTCGGGTCCTGTGATTTGAGCTTCTCCCACTTCGCTCCAACAAATCGGGGAGCGGCACTTACGACCGTAAAGTGCTTCAAATGGGGCCATACCGATACTGGAATGATAGCTGTTATTATAAGAGAACTCAATCAAAGGCAGGTGTGAATCCCAATTACCTCCAAAATCAAGAACACAAGATCGGAGCATATCCTCAAGAGTTTGAATAGTTCGCTCAGACTGACCGTCAGTCTGAGGATGATATGCCGTACTCATGTCCAAGCGAGTTCCTAGCGCAGATTGGAGAGATTTCCAAAAGCGAGATATAAAACGGCCATCGCGATCGGATATGATGCTCAAAGGAGTACCATGACGGCAGACAATTTCCTTGACATAAAGCTGCGCGAGTTGCTCAACACGGTAGTTTTCACGAATGGGCAGAAAGTGAGCAGACTTAGTCAAACGATCCACTATTACCCAAATGCTATCATGTTTGCTTGCTGTCAAAGGTAACTTGGTAATAAAGTCCATCGCTATACCTTCCCATTTCCACGTAGGAATTTCTGGTTGTTCGAGCAAACCAGATGGGCGTTGGTGTTCAGCTTTTACTTTAGAACAAGTCAGGCATTTAGCTACGAACACAGCAATATCCTTCTTCATACCGGGCCACCAATAAGTAATGCGTAAATCCTTGTACATCTTATCAGCGCCAGGATGAATAGAATACCGAGATTTGTGCGCTTCACTCAGGATATCAGCGCGAAGATCCTCATCAAAGGGAATCCAGATGCGATTAAGATAGCAGAGAATTCCACTCAGATTAGGGACAAAATGCGCTTCCGCGCCACACGCTAACTCGGCGCGAAGGTTGCCATTACTGATGGATGCGCGCTGCGCGTCACGAATGCGCGATTCAAGGTTGCTTTGGATCGGCGCAAAGTGAAGCTGCGTGCGCGGCAAGATACAGTTAAGCTGGCAGGGTTTTCGGCTGAGCGCATCGGCTACCACATTAGCCTTACCAGGATGATACCGGATCTCACAATCGTAATCGCTGATGAGTTCGTTCCATCGGCGTTGTCTCATGTTAAGTTCCTTCTGATCAAAGATATGCTGAAGGCTTTAATGGTCAGTGTAGAGGATACACTTAGTACCATAAAGGTAGTGTCTCCAGATCTTCAAGGCAAAAACAACTGCGCCTAGTTCGAGGTCGTGAGTTGTATAATTCTTTTCATGAACCTTGAGTTGCCTTGATGCGTAAGCGATAACCTTGCCTCGTTGCATAAGAACACAACCGAGACCTTGGTTGGAGGCATCGCAGTACACGACAAAATCATCATTACCCTCAGGTAGCGCAAGAACAGGAGCTTCACACAACAATCGCTTGAGCGTCAGAAAGGCTTCTTCTTGCTTCGAGCCCCAAATATACGGTTTACCTTTGTGCGTTAGAGCTGTTAAAGGCAAAGCGATCTTCGAGAAGTTCGAAATGAATCGCCGGTAATAACCAGCTAAGCCTAAAAAGGAACGGATTTCGGTAGGAGTGGTCGGCGTAATCCAGTTCTTGATTGCTTCAATTTTGGATGGGTCGACATGAATACCCATCTTGTTTACAACATGACCAAGAAACTGTACTTCATCAGACCAGAATTCACACTTGGAGAGCTTAGCATAAAGCTGCTCGGTTTGAAGCTTTTGCAACACCAACCGAAGATGTTGCTCATGCTCGGCCTTGGTCTTAGAATAAATCAGAACGTCATCGATAAACACAATCACGAATTTATCCAAGAAAGGCCTACACACCCGATTCATTAGATCCATGAAAACGGCGGGTGCGTTGGTTAAACCGAAGGACATGACCAAAAATTCAAAATGGCCATAACGAGTTCGAAAAGCAGTCTTCGGAACATCTTCATCGCGGATGCGCAACTGGTGATAGCCAGAGCGGAGATCAATCTTGGAGAAACAAGAGGCACCTTGGAGTTGATCAAAGAGGTCGTCAATACGCGGTAAGGGATACCGGTTCTTAATGGTGAGTTTGTTCAACTCGCGGTAATCAATACACATGCGAAACGATCCATCTTTCATTTTAACGAACAACACCGGAGCACCCCAGGGCGAAGAGCTAGGGCGAATGAATCCTTTAGCAGTCAACTCTTGAAGTTGGCTTGCCAATTCTTGCATCTCAGCGGGCGCAAGACGGTAAGGAGATTTAGCTACGGGGGAAGCACCAGGGACAAGATCAATACGGAACTCGACTTCACGAGCGGGAGGGATACCAGGAAGATCATCAGGAAAAACTTCAGGAAAATCACGCACAACAGGGATATCGCGAAGCTTCTTTTCATCACCAGGTTTAACCACATGGGCTAAAAATGCAATACACCTTTTCCGCATGAGACTTCGGGCTTCGGCGCAAGACATAAGTTTAAGACCGCGGGAGGGTTTCTCGCCGTAGATATGAAGATCACCATTTTCTCGAGGTATGCGAATCATCTTCTTGGCGCAAATAACTTCGGCGTGATTATGCGTAAGCCAGTCCATACCAATGATAACATCAAAGCTTCCAAGAGGCATGGGGATGAGGTCGATCAGAAAATCGTTTTCGTTAAGGTTAAGCGTGCAATCTTTAATCACCGAGTTAATTAAAACAGTTTCGCCATTAGCCAATTCAACTGAAAAATCTTCTTTTAAGTTATCGCGCGGTCGCGCAAGCTTCTGCTCAAAGGCGCGAGAGATAAAACTTCGATCGGCGCCAGTATCAAAAAGTACAGAAGCATAAAATCCGTTAAGCAAAAATGTACCATTAACTACGTCATTATTCGCTTGCGCTTGGTGCGCGGTTATGTTAAAAGCTCGTCCACGCGTCACTTGGTTTGAAATCTGGTTCACCGGATTCGCTTGCGTAATCTGAACTTGTAGCCTTGGGCACGCGTTCCGGAAATGACTGGGATCACCGCAGTTAAAGCACGATCTGGGTCGTGGGTTTTGGTAGGTTGGTTGTGGGTTCTGTGGGTAGACTGGTGGTGTTGGCGCAATTGGATTGGCGGGAAGGACTCTACAGTTTTCTGTAAGGTGACCAACGCGGCCACATTGGTTACAAAGTCGACATGGGACTTGAGGTGGATGGTGAAGTCTACAGGTTGGGCAGAAGGGGTGGTTTCCTGTGTAAGGTTTCTTAGGTGGCGGGGCAGGGAGTGCGGGGTTGGTTAAGGCATAGTTGTGGACTACAGGAGGTGTTGGGTAGGCTGACAGAGGGTTAGGCGCGTATACTGGAGGTTGGTAGGCGGGTTGCTGGACTATGGGCGGGCTGGTAAGCGCGTAAGCTTGTCTGCGCCTATGTTTCGGGTTGTTATGGTGTGAGGGTTCAGGTTTGGTTTCTGTTGGTTCAGGGACAGTCTTGGTGAGTTTGGTCTTCTCAGATCCCCGTAGGAGCAGGGTTCCTGCTCTGACATGGTTGTCGCTGAGCACAGCGGCCAACTCGAAGGCGTCAGAGAGGGTTACTGGGTTTCTGGCCCATACAGAATCTTGAATTTCCATGGGGAGACCCCCAAGGAATTTCTCTATGGCTCGGCGGGAAGGGGTAACAAGGTGAGGGACAAGCAGGCTTAGTTCATGGAAACGCGTCGCGTACTCGCGCGCTTCACCGCTGTATTGCTTCAAGTTCCAGAATTCTTCCTCCAGGCGCTTAACTTCGTTGGGAGGGCAGAATTCTCGCGTCAGAATTTCCTTGAATTCCTCCCATGTCATGCTAGAAGCAGCTTCTGCGCCACGCGCATGAGCTACTCCATTCCACCATGTAAGCGCTCTAGATTCCAGGACACTGGTAGCATACAGGGTTCGTCTGTCTGAGGGGCATTGGGTGTGGAGGAAAGTGTTTTCTATTTTCTCAAGCCACTGGAGCATCACGGTGGCTCCTTCAAGACCTGTGAACTTTGGAGGGTTACCCGCGTTAAAGGACTTAATGTTGTAACCAGAGGTGTTAGCATTGTTTTGGTTTAAGGCTTGGGCTATTGCGGCGGCCATTTCCTGGGAACGTTGCAGCGAACGTCTGCGCGCGGCTTCTTTCTTCTTGAGATGGCGACGAGATAGCGGAGGCATTCTATAAAAATTTTAAACGATGCGGTGTAAGATAAAGCAAGAACCAACTTTAAACAAGCACAAGTTAACCTAAAAATAAGATTATTGTTTTAATGATCTGTTTTAAGTCTTGATTATAAGTTAGCATAATTAATAAGTAAATTATTATATATAATATATTACCGGAAAAGTAGGGCAGAACAGGGAGGAAGACGGAGGCAGAGAGGGAGACGGCAGAGCGAGCAAGGAGGAAGTTAAATTAAGTGTTTGTGTGTGATGTGTTAGGAAAATATTATTATTATTTATAGAGAAACCCTAGGGAACACAATCCCTAGAAAAAGGGGAAAAGATCTCAAAAAGTAAAAGATTCCAAAGCAAAAGATATCAAAAGATATGGTAGCAGGGAAAAGAGAAAAAGCTGACAGGGAACAGTAAAAAGCATGGGCGGATCAGATAAAGGTACTGGTCAAGCATGGAAAAAGCAGATCTCCAAAGATAATGTCAGTCACTTTTTCTGCCAACCAATGGGGTTGGTGCGCATGCTGCGCCGAAAGTAACTTTTCAGACATAAAGCAGATTAGGTCAACGGCTCAAAAGATAAGACATCACAAAAGCAAACGGCTAGATTAAACAGAAGAAAAGACTCAAGACATAGCGCGAGAAAGCTTGAGCGTGAAGGCAGACACAGAAGGTCAAGAGTGCGCGAGCGCGAAGGCAGACAGAATCAACCTTTGCGCGCCGCGGAAAGAACTACAATTCTAAGCGCGTCGCGAGAAGAACTATATTCCTTAGCGCGTCGCGGGAAGAACGGTATCCATAGCGCGCCGCGGGAAGAACTAAAATCCTTAGCGCGCTGCGGGGACAGTTCGTCTCGCGTATCGCAGGAACAACTGGTCTTCACGCAGGCTTCCTTGTAAGGAGTCTGGCGCGTGGAGCTGCGCAGACAACCTTAGGCGGGAAGGAACAAAGGACAAGCAAAGAGTTGGAAGAAAAGAGGGAAACAAGGCGTAAGGGCGGGACGGCGACAAGAGGGAAAAGAAGGCGGAAAGAGAGAAGAAGAGGGACGGGACGGCGGAAAGAAAGAGAGAGAAAGAGGCGGGAAGGAAAATATATTATTATTATTAAAAGTAAAAATATAAGTATAAATAAATATTAAATCATAAAAGAAAGAGATCGGGTCAGAGAAACGGGTACCTGGGTCGGGTCGGATCGGGGCAGATGTTACAGTCTCCCCTACTTTAAGAAATTTCGTCCCGAAATTTATCTCGAAGTAGGTTGCGCAGAGAACAGGTGCGGGTACTTGATCTTCATTTGATCTTCCCTTTCCCATGTAAACTCGGCTCCGCGCTTGGACTCCCAGCGAACTTTCACGATGGGGATGCGACTGCGCTTGGTTTGCTTAACCTCGCGATCCATAATCTCAACAGGCTTCTCAACGAAATGCATAGATTCATCAACTTGAACTTCATCAAGTGGAATGTGAAGGTTCTCGTCGGCTAAACACTTCTTGAGATTGGATACATGGAACGTTGGATGCACATTACTGAGCGCGGGCGGCAGGTCAAGTCTGTAGGCAACTTTTCCTACACGCGCGAGAATCTTAAATGGTCCAACATATCGAGGAGCAAGCTTACCTTTCTTCCCAAAGCGGACAACACCCTTCCAGGGCGACACTTTGAGGAGAACAAGATCACCAACTTGAAATTCGAGAGGCTTCCGCCTACGATCTGCGTAACTCTTCTGTCGGCTTCTGGCAGTCAGCAGATGATCACGGATCTTGGCGATTTTATCGGTTGTCTCTTGAACAAGTTCGGGTCCTGTGATTTGAGCTTCTCCCACTTCGCTCCAACAAATCGGGGAGCGGCACTTACGACCGTAAAGTGCTTCAAATGGGGCCATACCGATACTGGAATGATAGCTGTTATTATAAGAGAACTCAATCAAAGGCAGGTGTGAATCCCAATTACATCCAAAATCAAGAACACAAGATCGGAGCATATCCTCAAGAGTTTGAATAGTTCGCTCAGACTGACCGTCAGTCTGAGGATGATATGCCGTACTCATGTCCAAGCGAGTTCCTAGCGCAGATTGGAGAGATTTCCAAAAGCGAGATATAAAACGGCCATCGCGATCGGATATGATGCTCAAAGGAGTACCATGACGGCAGACAATTTCCTTGACATAAAGCTGCGCGAGTTGCTCAACACGGTAGTTTTCACGAATGGGCAGAAAGTGAGCAGACTTAGTCAAACGATCCACTATTACCCAAATGCTATCATGTTTGCTTGCTATCAAAGGTAACTTGGTAATAAAGTCCATCGCTATACCTTCCCGATCTTGCCTCTGGGGGCATCGTACACAGTATGATGGGGTTCAGGAAACTCAGGCTCGAGAGACTCGAGCATGAACTTCCTGACGACATACCGGTACAGATCGCCAGGCAGAGCACACTGGCACTCACCAGCAGTACTCTTGTCATCGGCTGTGGATTCAGCATCACGGGACGACATCTTGTGAAGGAAAGAAGAAAACGATTTCGGGAGAATGCTTGCCTGAAAAGGGGAGTATTCGCCGGAAATCGCTTAAGAGATGAAGAGAATAGTGAAAGTGTGGATTACAAAGAACCCTCTCCCCCTTTATATACTAATCGCAATTAATGCGATGAAATTAATGCGGAGGAGAGAGAAATCGAAGGTGCAATGAAACTATGACACGTGGCAAAAAGCAAGCTGGCAACAGCTGTTGACAGGACGCGTACCATTAATTTCGCGGCCACGCGCCCGAAAAATCGCGCCCACGCACCTGAAAAAGCGTCTGGAATGACCATGTACTGTCACGTCACCATAACTTCCTGCACGATCTGACACAGTCAGAAGAAACCGTCGCACGACGTTTCAGAGTTTTGGACTGTTCTTATCTTTCCACCAACTCTTTGTATTTCAAAATTCAAAATTCAAAAAGATCAAATAATAGGCGGGAAAATACCCCTTACCTTGGCGAACAAGTAACCGTAAGGCGGATGCGGGTACAGTGTTAAGGCAAAATCCTTCACATACCTAGCACCCGCAGGGAATTGAAGCCAAGAACTTGGCAAATAAGTAACCGTAAGACGGATGCGGGTACAGTGTTAAGGCAAAACCCTTCACATACCTAGCACCCGCAGGGAATTGAAGCCAAGAACCTTGGCAAACAAGTAACCGTAAGACGGATGCGGGTACAATGTAAAGGCAAAACCCTTCACATACCTAGCACCCGCAGGGAATTGAAGCCAAGTAAACCTTGGCAAACAAGTAACCGTAAGACGGATGCGGGTACAGTGTCAAGGCAAAACCCTTCACATACCTAGCACCCGCAGGGAATTGAAGCCAAGTACCTCGGCAACCAAGTAACTATAAGACGGGTGCGGGTACAGTGTTAAGGCAAAACCCTTCACATACCTAGCACCCGCAGGGAGTTGACGCCAGGAATACCTTGGAAGTAAAGTAACCGTAAGACGAGCGCAGGTACAGTGTTAAGGCAAAACCCTTCACATACCTAGCGCTCCGCTGGGAATTGAAACCAAGAAGGATCTTCTGGGCAATGCTTGCGGAAAGGAAATAACATCCCCGCATAGCGGGAACGTCGAGAACTACGTTGTCTGAAGCTCTAGGATGGAATTGCTGGTTTTAACATAATTGATCACTATGTTCAAAACTACCAAAACCTCATGGAGAATCCATACAAGTGGGACTCAACGCTCCTGGCTTGCGAGGAGGTTACAGACCTACCCGCATCATACCCAAAGACCAAGCAGGAAACTCGGGAATTTCTGCAAGTGACAAGGACTTCCGCGGGAGGAATCCCCATGGAAAACCTTAAAAAACCCTTTTCAAAACCCTCTGCTTAAGTCCAAAAGTTCACCTCACTTTATTAAACACTCATGAGAAGAACATTGGACTGGGGAGACTTGAAGAGGTAGGTCCCAGCAGAGCCCAGTTGGACCCGCAAGACTCACCTTGAAGAGGGACGTCTGCGCAGAAACCAACTGGATCCGCAGGACCAACCATGCTCAGAGACGTGACGTCCTTACGCGCAGTACGCAAGCTGGTCCCGCAGGAAATGCCTCCCGATGGTGAAGGACTCCGCCTGTTCCCGCAGCTTCGGATACAAGCCATCAGGGAAGGCCACCCGCGCAGCATGGCTACACGCACAAGGCACTTAGCTCTCAATCACTCAGTGTCACCTAAGGGAATGAGCAAAGCCGGGAACAATCCCGCACAAGGGCGGGAGGGGGAATACTCCCGCCGAAATAAGCCAGTCCGTACGATACGGGAAGATCTTCTGTACTGTACCTGACGAGGTATGGGAAAAAGATCTGACTAAAGGTACGACAGCTTATTGACAACAGTATGGCGAGCAGCATGCTCCTGTACTGTGTCACTATTAGCCGCTGCCTACTCACCAACTACTGCCATACCACGTGCGTAGCCGGCAGTTGGTGGAAAAGGAATAGTACACAGCAGGCCTGGTCACTATCAGCCGCTGCCTACCCACCAACTACCAGCAGGGCACGTGCGTAGGCCACTGTTGGTGGAACAGGAACACTGTTGCAGCCGGCCACACCTCCTTGGAAACCTACATTCGGCTATAAATACCACAAATGGTATGACCATCTGATCTTATCATATTATCATCATATTATACCTGATATCTGCTCTAGCAATCTCTTAATATACTTTTATATTTAAAGAGCAATCTAGTCTGATTCTCACGCCGGAGGGTGGTCACAAGGAGGAACCCCCCCTTCTCAGTGACAAGCTCACGGTGTCTGTTTTGCAGGTTATCAGAAGAACCATCTTCTCAGGGTCTAACCCCTCGTGGGAAACATCTATCTAACCCCCAGGTTATCAGTAATCTGCCCGGGGTTTGGTTAGTGTTTCTTCAACCATGTCATCTATAAACAAACAGTGTCTAAGTGATATGTAAGTGGTGTTTCTAAACAATCATTGTTTGTATTTTTTTTACGTTCATATTATTAGACCATATATGATCTGATATGTATTTATTTGACCAAAACAGTCAATCAGCATTATTTATTTAATTGATAAAGCTATCTAAAGGTTCAATAACTTAGAGACCAGATTGCTTCATGCCTTCATCCAATCTTCTTACAATCTTACGAAGTTCGTAAATAACGATAACTTACTTAAAAACAGGTACTTTTCGCACAAGGCATTCATCAAACTCGCTATTATACCAAAAATAGATAGATACATATTACATTCCAATAAACACTCATCTCATTAATCTCACACAAAACAGTGTCTGAAGTCATAACTGTCATTGACCAAATAAAAGTCAACCAGCCTTCTCTTTAGCCACCTGATTAAACTTAAACCAAGGCACCCACACAGAAGTCCTCTTTTGATACATCTTATACTCTTCAGCCCTATACTCCAACTTAACCATCTTCCTTTCAACAAGCACGGTCACGTACGCCAAACACAGCGTATTAACCATCGCACCAACCCAAACCCACTCGCGCCCAAGGTTCCACCCGAATACAGCCAGACCCCACCACCACACCTGCTCCCCAAAATAATTAGGATGCCGGGAATAATACCATAACCCTGCATCCAAATTCGGCTGCAACGGCTTTCCAAGCCTTTTCAGCTGCTCATTCCGGCTCACAAACTCATGCAACTGTGTGTCCGCAAAGTATGCAACTATAACTCCACTCAAACAAACAACGGCTGCAGCCACGTCCGTAAAGTTTAAAGGCGCGTTAACGGAATGGACAATGTATAACGGCAAACACACGCCGATTAAAAACACTTGTTGGATTAAGTAAACCGCAAAGAACGAGATCCACCACCAGTTTTTACCATACTGTTGTGCGAGATCGGTGAACCGCCAGTCTTCTCTGGCGCCCCACTGCCATTTTTCGCAGCGGAAGTAGCTGTGGGTTAACCGGATGGACCAGATCCACGTCAGCAGCACCGTTAATCTCGACCGGTGTAAGTTGAATTGTGAGCTAGGGTGTAACTGGTAGTAATGTGCTAGTAACACTGGAATCACTGTCCAGTAAACATCAATCATCTGCAAAGCAAAATAAGATAAATAATTTATCAAATATTAGGTCAACGGGTTGTAAAAGTCCCGACTACGCGTAGATTAATCCCAGATAAAAATATATAGATTAATTAATATATAGCCTATTAGTATTAGGTCCCACCTCACCGTCCGACTAGTGATTACTACAAACACTAATATTAATGCGACTACTTACCCAATGGCTGGATTGGATTTGGCTAATGAGCCAGAAGAGGAGATTGATGTTGAAGAAGAAGAGTAAGAGGAAAGGGTGGTGGTAGCACCATGACCAGATTGGGTGGTGGTGGTGTAGAAGACTATTGAAGGAAGAGGGGCAAGAAATGCAATCAAGGCATTCTTCAAATTTATAGAATTATGTTAGTTTTAGTAAGGTCTAGTCAATTGAGAAACTTTGATATTTCGTTAGTTTTATAACTATGGTTAATCTAATCAACTCAACAGGCTTAAGAAAATTTTACTTTACGAAGCAAAATACTAAATCGATGATCAATACTTTTCACAAATTACATTCAAAACAAAACTTTTATTTAGTGAATGAATGGTATACAAGATTAATAGTTAAACATGTCACAACTACTTATCTATGATAATCTAGCAAGTAGCAAGCAAGTCATGTTTATTGCAATATATCACAATGGAAAGCTAAGCTAACATCGTAGGTACTTTTTTTTTAATTTATTATCATTTGCTTGAAAATATATTGTTTTGTATGCCCCTTTCATAATATGTTGCCAGGAGTTTTATTTAATTATATTGAAACTTAATACGGTTTACAGTTTTACACTAATCTATAATATGTTCAAAACATAATTAAAAGTATAAATTATGGGTTGTGATGTGATGTGATGTGATGTATCTTAGTGTCGTCTTCTTAAGGTATTCAAGAATAAGCAAACTAACAAAATTCTTCACTAAAAAAATTTAAGATAAATGTACAAGTTGTAGTAGATTGAATATTTTAACTCACTTCTACGACTAACCTATTTGTAGCATATCCATTCTTTTTAAAGCTTTAATGGGTTTATAAACTTGCGTATGTTGGATCCTATTCTGGCGGACCGGGAAAAGTTCCTAACGATCACAAGAATGAGATCGATGTGAAGTGTGTGGTGCGAAGTATGTATGATATATTGTGCCTGTTTGATACAAGTGTTACTTCTCCATATTTATAGACATAAACATGATCCTATGGTCTATTTCATTCGGTCAAGTCCTTTGGTCCGACTTTGTTTCCTGCGGGCCTTGCCATCTTCGCAGATCTTTATCCCATGGTGACTGCCCCTTATCCCGGGACACGCGTACCTCGGGCCACCAACCGGATCGGAGTTGTTGTTGCATGAGTTTCCCCCGCGAACCATCTTTCCTCCAAAACCATCTTCTAGAACCTCTTTCGTTACTAGGCCTGCCTTTGTTGGGCCTTGCTTGGATTATTGGGCTGGAGGCCTGTCCATGAGCCCGTCTCATGGGTAGACTCTTCAAGTCCCCCCAGTCTATTGTTCTCGTTATTTATGACGAGGATGATAGACTCATCTTGTCCTTCTTGCTTTCTCGTTTACCGTTTTGGGCTTTTTTCCTTATTGGCCCATTTGTGTGCTTGTCTGTTAGGCTTGTCTTTAAGGCCCATCCGGCCCAGTTTCTTTGCTTTTTGAACTTTGATGGTTTACTTTCCCAATGTTCATAATTAACCGCCTCCCTCTTGTTACTTCACCATTATTGTACTCCTCTTTTTCACCTTTCTCCTTCAACTGTTCCGGCGACTTCCACTTCCTTGCCCAGGTTTGTCTTCTCCTTTCTCTCCTTCATTATGAGTTGCGATGGTCGATCAACCATTACCTCGGCCATGTCCTCTGTCCGAATGGCCTCCCTATGTTCAACTTATCAAATCCCGTTGTCACTGTCTACTACCCTTCCAGGGCCGGGCGAAACGGCTTGCAGCCGCCCCGGGTTTATTGCTTTATATGCAAAGAACCTTGAGTTTGCCAACATTCGTTACCCATTAACCGAATTTCAGTTGGCCTTATTAAAGAACCATCGATTGTGTTTTTCTCAAGTTCACCCCCTAGGGTTTCTTCGAGTAACTCATTTTGAAGTTGCCTGTCGTGCCTTTGGTGGAGATGCCTCCGTTACCTTGTTCCGCCATTTTTACCGCTTGAAGGCTGACGGCGATTGGTTTACCTTTGAACGGCGGGCGAGTAGTAAACACCCTCCTTGTACATCTTACATCCCTTCTGGTTTTTATCCCCGGGAATGGAAGAATGGCTTTTTCTTTATGCCTTCCTCTTTTGCTCCCGGTCTCACTCGCCGTCGCCATGTTGGCTCTCACATTGATGATCCTACCCTTGGTTTCCCTACTGTTCATGATTCTCTTAATAAGTTGTTGATTAAAAATCCCACTGAAGCTGCTACCTACCCCAAGCCCATTTTGTACATGACTGGACTTAGGAACATTTGGCCGGACCCGTTGACACGTCCTGCTATGTTGGACGGGGACCGAGGTTGGTGACTCCCTTGCTTCTGTCATCCGTCAATATTTTCTCCTTACTTTTTCTTTGACTTTCATTTGTTGTCGTTTTGCAGAGATGGATTTGATGGAGATTCTTAAAAAAGGAAATCTGAAAGGTGCCGAATTCGTTACTCTTCCTATTTCTGCTGATGCTTCTACCCCCGCCATCCGTTCTGGTGATGTTTTCTCTGACTCATAAGCTCCTGGCTTCTCATCTGTGGCTGCTCCGGACTCTTTGAAACGCAAGAACGTCGCTTCTGAACTGTTTGACTCGTCCCTGAAAAGTCGACTTCGCAGCTCCAAACGTACCTACTTAGGTTCTGCTGGCCAGGGTTCTTCATCCACTCCCGAAATTGTTGATGTTGATGACGACTTTTCCTTCAGGATTCCTGATCCCGTTGCTGCTCCTGTCTTGAAGGACCAAGATTCTCCTGTCACCGAGGCTGACCCCAAGGGTAAAACCCCTATTACTTCTGAAGTTGCTCCGAATCTTTCTTCAGGCAATCCCCCTCCTGTTGACTTGTTTGTCCCAAAGTGGTCTTTGACTATGGATTCTTCTGTTAACACACCTCAGCTTGCTCATGAGTTCTTGACATGCGTTATTCCCCCCGTCGACTATGCCCACGTTCAAACTATGTTGCCGGATGTCTTGGTTGGGGAGTTTGGTACGTACCTGTATCGTACCTTGATGCTAGGTGCCTCTCTTCGTCAAGGGTTTGTCGATGTTAATGTTGCGTATCACAATAGTCAAGAGGAGGTGGCCAGCTTGAAGAAGTCTGTTGATGGTTATGTTCAGCGGGTTGGGGAAACGCGGAAGAGGATTAATGTGGCTGAGGAGCTAAGCTTGGAGGTTCCAGGTTTGAAATCTACGTTGGAATCCTCAAGAAAACAAGTAGCTGATTTGTCTGCCCATCTTCAGCTTGCTCATGAAAAGGTTGCTGATCTCGACGTTGTTCGGTCTTCCCTTGTTGATGCTCAGGCTAAAATATCGAAGGTTAGTTTCTCCCTTTCGTTGTTATAATTGTTCTCTCTTCTTCTTCTTCTTCTTCTTCTTCTTCTTCTTATATTTGCCTTATGTCTTTCTCGAAGCTTGAAGAGAGCCCCCCACTTGTTAAAATTCATGAATTGGAGAATTTGCTTGATCGTGAGCGTTCTGACCACAAGTCTAACCTGGAGCAATTAGGGGCGGCAAAACATCAAGAGGAACAGAAGGTTTCTGACTTGTCAAAAGAGATTGAGTGGTTGAGGAGTGAGTGTTCCCGATTACAGGGAGCGGCGTCGAAGCATGAGGATGATCGGAAGTGGCTTGTGTCTATGGGTTTTAAACAGGTATACGATCGAGCTTTTTGGGCTGCAGGGAGACTCTGAACATCCGGGACAATCTTAATCGTGCCGTATTTGCTTCTGGTTTTCAACATGGGCTCCGGGCTGGTTATGAACATTCTTCCCATGGCATTCCTATTCAAGAGGCTCCTTCATTTTCTCCTACCGCAGAGTTTGAAGCTCAAGAGACATTTGTGGCTCTTACCACTCACGTTCCCCCTATCATTGCCCAAGTTTCTTCAGATCCCGGCATCTCTGTTGCAGACATTCAGGCACTTACTTCCGTTGTTGATCCCCCGTCCCCCTTGCGGTATGTGATTTGTTTTGGACAAGTAACTTTGTGTTGGTTTTTAGACAATGTTTCCTGTTTGTGGGTGAATTTGAAACTTGCCTTATATTGCACTTGAATGTATGTGCTAATTGTTTGATGTATGACTTGGCTTTTAGATATTTATGCTTTGTTTATTGGTTAACCGTTTAGCCTACCGGCGAGGCCTTCCCCTTTGGGGGATCATGTATGGGTATCTACGAGACGGAATCGTGCCATTCTTATTATCTTTTGATGAGACGGACTCATAGTTTATTTAATAAAGTACTTTCTTTCATCAGGATCACGTTTACATCATGGTTACAAAAATTACAATTTGGCTTTCTTATTTATTCCTCACGGAGAGGTCACTTGCTATGTTTGATCCTTAGCCCTTTTGTCAGTGCCCTCAGGCATAGTACTTTCGGAGTTGCACGGAGTTCCATGTTCTAGGAATCTCCTTTCCTGTTAATTCTGCCAATCTGTAGGCCCCATTGTCTCCCGCCCAGATAACTTGATAGGTCCCCTCCCATTTAGGACCCAATTTCCCCTGATTTTCCTTTCTACTCGCCTCATTTTCCCTTAACACCCAGTCCTCTTTTTTGAACCTGATCTCCCTAACCCTTGCGTTGTAGTACCTCTCCATCTTTTTCTTGTATTCCACTTCCCGTCTCGCTGCTTCCTCCCTCCTTTCTTCTGCCAGGTTTAGGTTCAACCTCAAATATTCCTCAACTCTTTCTCCCCCTGCAGAGTTCGCCTGGTTGGTTCCCCGATCTCCATAGGGATCATAGCTTCTGTTCCATATGTTAAGTTGAATGGTGTTTCTCCATTATTTGTTTTGGGCATTGTTCTGTGTGCCCATAAGACGTGAGACAATTCCTCCACCCATGATCCTTTTTCTTTCCCTAGCCTCGCTTTGATCCCCTCTACCATACTTTGATTTGCTCTTTCCACTTGGCCGTTAGCCTGGGGATGGGCTACAGACGTGAACGTTTGCTTGATTTTTAATTGCTGGCACCATTCCCTGAACGGGTTGATCGCAAACTGTTTCCTATTGTCACTGACTATGGTGTGTGGTAGCCCAAACCTGCAAACAATGTTTTCCCATACAAACTTCTTGACCTATTCACCCGTGATAGTCCGAAGCGGCTTAGCCTCCACCCATTTTGTGAAATAATCGATTGCTACCACCAAAAGTTTTGCCTTTCCTGTTCCCTCCGGAAAGGGTCCCACTATGTCTATACCCCACTTCTGGAATGACCATGAGGAACTTACTAGGATCAATGCTAACTTTGGTTTCCTTCCTACCGGGGCATGTATCTGGCAGCTGTCACATTTTTATATCTCTTTAACAGCACTAAAGAACATCGATGGCCAGTAGTACCCGGCCCTCATTGCTCGTGCTACAACCATTTTAGCTCCCATATGCATCCTGCAAATCCCCTCATGTATTTCCCTTATCACGTACTCTGCTTCTTCTTCATTAATACACTTTAGGGATGGTCCCAAATAAGACTTTTTGTATAAATTCCCTTCAATTATTTCATACTGTAATGCTTTGATCTTTAGTTTCCTTTCTTCCTCCTTGTCCTCCGGGCCCTCCCTTCCTGCAGGTACTCAATGATCGAGGTCATCCAACTTTCTTTTTGGGTTTCTACAGTGGCCATCACATCTTCTGTTATCGACGGTTGCTTGAGGGTTTCCACCTTTACTTCTTTTGCCAAATGGTAAAAAGCCACTGCTGCCAGCTTGCTTAAGGCATCCACCTTTTTGTTTGAACCCCTTGGGATGTGTATCATCTCCACTTCCTCGAACTTTCTCATCAATTCTTGAGTCACCCTAAGGTATTCCCTCATTTTTGGGTCCCTAGCATCGTAGGTTCCCCCCACCTGGTTAGCTACCAGAAGTGAGTCAACATGAGCTTGCACTTTTCTTACTCTTATTTCCTTGGCAATCCTGAGCCCTGCCAAAAGTGCCTCGTATTCTGTCTCGTTATTTGTGCTCGGGAAACTCAACCTTATGGCATAAGTCAACTCTATCCCCTCGGGACGTACTAAAATTAGCCCCGCCCCACTTCCCTCTTCGTTGGAGGCTCCATCGGTGTATAGTTTCCACCAAGGTTCCCCGCTCTTTGCATTCTCACTACTTCCTGCCTCACATTCTTCCTCTTTCTCATTACCCTTTCCTTCTTCTGTTTCAGCTAGGAAGTCAGCCAACACTTACCCTTTAATGGACGTTCTTGGCCGATATTCGAGCGCATGATCCCCCAATTCTATTGCCCACTTCGTTAGTCGGCCAGAGACTTCGGGCTTTGATAAAATTTGCTGTAGAGGTTGGTTGGTAAGTATTCGCACAGCATGTTCTTGGAAATACCTCCGGAGCTTCCTTGCTGTGTAAATCAATGCCAGTACCAGTTTTTCTACCGGTAAGTATCTTTCCTCAGGTCCCTTTAACGTACGACTTATGAAATAAATGGGAACCTGTGTTTCTCCCCTTTCTACCATCAGCACAGAACTTACTGTTTTTGGTGTTTGGGAAAGGTATAGTATCAACGTTTCCCCCGGCAGAGGTGTTGCTATCGTGGGGAGGTGACATAGGTGTTTCTTCAGCTCCTGAAAGGCTTTCTCTGCTTCCCTGTCCCAACAGAATTTACTCTTCTTTGTACTTCTCCTCAGAACGGCCATAAAAGGCATGGTTCTTTCTGCTGTTTTAGAAAGGAACCTATTTAAAGCCACAAGTCTTCCATTGAGCCTCTGCAATTCTTTGATGTTTTTAGGAGACTTCATCTCTATCAGTGCTTCCACTTTCTCCGGGTTGGCTCGAATCCCCCCTTTTGTGACCAACACTCCAGGAACTTCCCCTCTTCTGCCCCAAAAGAGCATCCCCGGATTTAACTTCATGTTTGCTCTTCTTAGTGTTAAAATGTTTCTCTTATGTCTTTCAACATTCCCTCTTCATGTTTAATCTTTATGACCAGATCATCTACATAAATCTCCACGTTTCTGTCCCTTTGTTCTTCAAACAGTTGGTCCATAAAACGCTGGTACGTGGCTCCTGCGTTTTTTAGATCAAATGGCATCTTAGTGTAACAGAAGGTCCCTTCGTCAGTGTAAAACGTTGTCTTTTCTTCATCCCTGGGGTCCATCTGTACCTGATGGTATCCCTTATAGGCGTCTAAAAAAAACCTCAGGGGATATTCCGCCAAAGATTCTATTTTCTTCTCCACTTCGGGAAGTGGGTATGCATCTTTTGGGCAAGCCTTGTTCAAATCCTTGAAGTCAATACACATTCGCCAACTGTTGTCGGCTTTCGCTATCATCACTGGGTTGGAGATTCATTACGGGTATTTGACCTTCCTGACTATTCTAGCTTGCAATAGCTTACGGGTTTCTTTTAACACGGCTTGGCTTTTTTCAGGCCCCAGACTTCTTTTCTTTTGCTTCACAGGCTCCATCCAATGGAATTCTTTGAGACTGTGTTGTACTTGGATTCGGGGGATCCCCGTCATGTCTTCGTGTCTCCACGCGAATACATCCACGTTTCTCAGCAAGAGCTCCTTTAGCCCTGCTCTCTCTTTATCTGTCAACGAGGTTCCTATCTTGACCCTCTGATCGGGGAATTCCCCGTTGAGGACCCATTCCTCGGTTCTGGCTTGCCTCTTTTTCGACTTCCCTTCTAGATCCACGCTGGCGACTATCTCAGCTGAGGACCATATTGTGGCTACCCCTTCAGGGGTTGGGAATTTGATGCATCCGTGCACGGTGGATGCTATGGCTCTTAGGGCTCCACGGTATGATGTTGTACTTTGACGGAGCTCTAACCACTGAGAACCGAAACTGGACAGTCCGAGTCTTTGTGCCCTCCCTTAGACTAAAAGGGAGGGTTATGGATCCCAAAGGCTTAACAACCTCCCCCGAAAAACCTACCAAAGGGCATACGTCTTCCTCCAGGCGATCCCGAACTTCCTTTTGGAGTCTCACGAAGCAGTGCCCGTATATGAATTGCACCCCCGCTTCCCCCATCTACGTGGACCCGAGCGACCCGGTGTCCCGCAACACTGGCGGATATGTTCAGCGGCATCTCTCTGGCATCCTCGTTAGTTAGTCCTAAGAACGAGAGGGGGACGTTCATCCATACAGGATTCTAGGGAAACACTTCACCTTTCCCTCTCTTAATACGTCGCTCTTCGCGCTCCTCCTCACCCCCTCTTCGTCGGATCATATCAACAAAATGTTTATCTTCATCTTCTTCCTTAACCTTTGAGGTCCCCTCTTTGGGAGGGAGCGGTAGCTGCCCTGCCTTAAGGGCAGCCTCCCATAATTTCTTTAACTGCACGCAACTCTAGGTGGAATGCCGCCGGCTTTTGTGATAGTTGCAATATCCCTGAGGATTGGGCCTGTAAGGTTGCTTCAGTTGAGTGGGAGCCCGGGGTGTATACTTGGCGCGGTCCGTCACCATTACGTCCCTATCTCCTGTATGCAACCGATCTCCCAAAAGAGGCTTAGGACAAAAAGTTTCCGCCCTGCTAGGGGTGGAAAAGCGAGGAGGGTAGTAGGATGCGTTGACTGGATGTGAGGACTTGTAAGAGGAAAACCGGACCCCTTCCCCCAACGTTCTTCCCCGTCCTGCAGGGTTGTCCCATACCTTCCCGCAGTTCCCCCTTTTTTCCTTCCCCCTCCCTTAGTTTGGATCCCGTGTCTTTTCCCCTAACAAAAGCTCGGACTCGGTCCATGAGCTGATCAAAGGTGGTGGGAAAATCCTCTCCCAACTTTTCTGTAAGTTGGGAGAATCTAACCCCATTAATGAATCCACAGATTTTCATTACCTCGGGTTCTCCCTTTATATTCATGCTTTCAGAGATGTACCTTTCCATGAATTGCTCTCTTTTCTCTTCATCTTTTCTTCATATATGGAGGATCTCACTGGGATTCTTCATGGCCTTTCTCTGCTGACTGAAATTCCGAAGGAATTTTTCTCTTAGCTCCTCATAACTGTCAATGCTTCCCGGCTCTATGCTTTCAAACCAGACCCGGGCTCCCCCTGTCAGCGTTTGGGGGAACATAAGACACCACACCGGCATGGACCAGCCACTCACCAGCCCTGCCCCCCGGTAAGCATCTAGATGATCTTCTGGATCATGTGTGCCGTCGTATTTGTCAACCGTAGAGGGATATTTTAACTTTGGGGGTAGGGAAGCTTCAACTATACGCTTGGTGAACTTGGAGACGTCAGAGGTGTCCCTGGGTCGGTATGGTCTGTCCAACAGACTTCCCGATATCTTCTCCTTCCCCTTAGTGGTGGATAGGAGAGTGACCAGAGATTCTATCAGCGTGTCGGGGCCTCCGGTGGGGACTCTGGGGCCTTCAGTATTCAACTATGACCCAGGCGTCTCGAAAGAGAGCCGGGTCCGAAGTGCTTCTAGTTTTTCCTTTTTCTCCTCTTCGTCTAAAAAGGCCCTTAAAGCATCCCTATGGGCCCGTATGAACTCCGGGGTAATTTTCCATCCTTCTCTCTCTTCTTCTTCTTCTCAGGGTTCTTCCTCCTCCCCTTCTTGCCCCGTGATATCTTCCACCAGGACGGGCCCTCCGTCTCCTGGTCGAGCATCAGGTCCCTGCTGAACTTCGCTTGCTTCTTCGTTAACAACGTGACCTCTCCCTAAACTCGAAGGTAAAGGAGGTGGAATGTTTTTTGAGGTTTGATCGGCCATTCTTGGATGTCGAAGTAAGACCCGTGATCAAGAGGTCCCACGGATGGCGCCAATGTTGGATCCTATTCCGGCGGACCGGGAAAAGTTCCTAACGATCACAAGAATGGGATTGATGTTAAGTGTGTGGTGCGAAGTATTTATGATATATTGTGCCTGTTTGATACAAGTGTTACTTCTCCATATTTATAGACATAAACATGATCCTATGGTCTATTTCATCCGGTCGAGTCCTTTGGTCCGACTTTGTTTCCTGCGGGCCTTGCCATCTTCGCAGATCTTTATCCCATGGTGACTGCCCCATATCCCGAGACACACGTACCTCGGGCCATCAACCGGATCGGAGTTGTTGCATGAGTTTCCCCCGCGAACCATCTTCCCTCCAAAACCATCTTCTAGAACTTCTTTCGTTACTGGGCCTGCCTTTGTTGGGCCTTGCTTGGATTATTGGGTTGGAGGCCTGTCCATGAGCCCGTCTCATGGGTAGGCTCTTCAGCGTACATAAATCTCGAAAATATAAGTGCTCTAAGTCCTAAGAAACGCATATAGCTCAATAGTATCAACGGGCTGATAATGATATAATGTCCCTTCTAGGTGAGGGATTAAGTCCTATTATGAACAAATGATGTAAATTTAGAAGTAGGCTTAATATTGTGTTGAATTTTTTCTTACAAAAAGTGATCTAAGACCTCCACTAGTTTAGATTTACGGTATATACCAGTTAGAATGCACTAAATCTAAGTGTGTAGCTTACCAAAGCATTTGGTTGTTTGAGCCTATAGTCAGATTTTGATCAATTTTGACCTAAAATACGATTGCATATAAAATTGTGTTATAACCACCATTTTCGTGGATTTATTCATAATCCAAAGTATAATATGTTTTTGGTGAAAATGAAAACTTTTGTTAAAACTAACCGAAAAGAAATTGTTTAATCATGAAAGATTGTTTCATATTATTAAACACACTTCCATAAATCTTTTTGAAATGTAAACCTTAAGTAAAATTTTAGAAATGAAAATACAATCGTCAACTTATTCAGTTATAACCCATAAAAACTTATAAATTATCCATCATTATTAGTATCTAATAGAAACAAAACTAAAACTAAATACGTATTTTATATTTATATAATTAAACAAAGAGTTATAATATAAAGTTGGATTTATTAAACACATTTTATGTGATGGATTCCTAGGGATTTTCGTAAGTGTCCATGCTTGAATTATTTACACAATACCCACGCCTTTGTTACTTTCTTTGTTAAGCAATGATGTGTGGATAGAACGGTGTGCTTGATACAACTTTAAAGCAATCATTATGGATTTTTATTTGACTTGATTATATTAAAAAAATTAGAAAATAAACTTGAAAATTAAATAAATGCTATCTAAAACTTTTGTTTAGAAGAGTAAGAACTTTTCTAATATAATTTTAAATAGTAAATATTTAGAAAATTTTTATACTAATCCAGTAACACAACCCTAGTAATAAACATTGCCAGTTGGACCCACAAGAGGCCACTAGGGAGTTACCCCAACTACATACGTAACAGAAATTCCTTATTCAGTACCCCATCACCTACGTAACATAAGTACTTTGGTATTGAAGTTGCAGTTATGATTTTCTTAGATAAGTGTGTATTCAAAATATCTAAACTTGTGCTAATCAACCAATGTATATTTGGATTCTCATTTGGTATCCAAGTAAATGATGAGTATCAATATAGCCTGATAACATTAAAATCGCTAACATCAGTCATGTATCAAACTTAAAAAATAGTATGATACGTAACTATAAGCGATTATATAAGGGTGTCAAGTATATCATAACTATAAAACGCAATTATTTTTCATAGATATATAATAAAGAGTTCAAATATATAAATTTTCTTATTTATTTATTTTCAACAGAGTGAATGTCTTTTACAAGTCACTTAAGTTTGGTCATCATTTGATTCCAGTAAAGCCCCGGAATTAACGCATACGATGTTCGATTCTATTTCTTTCGGCGGAAGTTGCTTTACAATCCCTCATACTTAAATAAAATGCAGACAACCCCCCTCTACTTTCATACTTTCCAACTACCCACACTAATTGTTTTCAGATTATTAATATTTTAAAGAATTATTAAGGATTATTATTTTGTTACAATTATAAAATTTTATACAAGTCACACCAAGTGTTCTCTTTGATTCTTATTACATTTTCTTTGTTTTCACTTTGTTAGATAATTAGAGTAGTTCTCTAATTATTTAGGAGAATTGTCATATCAAATCAGCTCTATCATAATTACATAGATCGTTAATGTGATTTGACGTACATTAAGAATTTTATTTCTAAAGCTATTTATAAATCGCACCCAAACATGCTTGTCCGAATGCAATTTTCGTGAAATTGCACATAAACAAACCGAATCTCAAATCAAACCCAAACATAAATGCAACATGTAGATTGATAACTGAATTAACAAAACACAACTAGCAAGAGAAACTCTAGCTCAAGCCACAGACTTTTTCTAAAGCTAGAGTTTACTCGTATACGGTTATGTTTGAAATTTTGTCATTTTGGGTTATAACTTTGTTTTCTATTGGTGATAATTGACTATGTTTTGGACAACATAATGAAATAATCAAAGAGAACACTTGGTGCTTAGATGTTCAAACAGAGATGTTGCGGTTATGCATAGGTTATTGGTTATGTTAAGAGGCAATAGGCGATGTTATGATTGTGCATAGCATAGGTTGTTGACGGTGTTAGAAGACGATGGGCAAACTAGGGATTTGTTATCATCCGGTTTGGTTCGGGTCAGACCAAATAGATAATGATTGCTTACATTTTTCGTTAGTAAAAACCACAAGCAACGATGAGATTTTTTAGGTACTCATGACAGGGAAAAGATGAGCACAGTTTAGCAACCATTCAGAATGAATAAATGATATACGTAACAAAATTCAATAATCACCTTTTTTTTTCTTTTTTTTTTTCAAATGCAAGACATAGATTATATTCTCTAAGTTGGGAAAATCTGGCGTTGGCATTCAAAAGTCCTAGAAGTCGGTCGAAAAAACCATGAGTCGCAAAGACTTAATGAGGGAGACATGGCCGACCAAAACAGTGCTTGACCAGTCTTGGTCTCAAGCTTGGACCAAGAAAACCCAATTGAACCAAACAGAGCCGATAGAACTGAACCTTGACTTTCTATTATATTCTGCACCCTGGCCAAATGATTCTTTAACAACTTAAGAATGAATGCTCTTAGGGGGATAATCAATATAAATCGAAACATGACTCTTTAAGGAAATTTTAGGTCTGCGATTCCACTTTTCTTAGCTTTCTCAGTTTCAAGGTCCGGTCCGGTCCGGTTATCAAGTTGTGCTTAAACTTATTTAATAGATCAAATTCACTGGTCACATAACAAGTACGGATCAAATTTAATAAAATTACATAATGCTTAAACTTAAAACACACAAGCAAGTCAAATCAACACTACCCACAACACCATAAGAACCATCCAACATACCAGCATTAATCTAATCATCATCGTCAAGCACACTCCGACGCCTCTGAATCTACAGTAAATAACAAGCAAAAGTTTTACTTTAATTAATCTCTTTAACTATAAATCATGCTGAATAAAGTTTAAACTTACTGTGACTTTGGTTTGTTTGGCTGTTTGGGTGTTGATTTGTTCCAACAACGATATCAGCTTCTCTTCGGAAACCTACACTTAGTAACCACAAATTAATTCACACATCCATAAACGTTAACTATAAAATTAATATGCATTTAGAAAATAATAACCAACCAACCTTCTCGACAATCTGACCCATTTGGGCTGCCCTTAGTACAACATCTTCAACTCCTCGGGCCTTCTCGGGCTTCACTAACGCTATTCGTGCAACTGTATATATATAAAAACATATATTTAATGGCTAACACCTCTTCCATCTAAGAGAAGTAGAGAACACATGTATCTCGAAATTTACTTACGTCTTTCACGTGCTTGAGATGATAATATCTGACTAAGCATCATTTGCCTTCGTTCATCTGCCTCGCTGGATGAGTTTTTAAAAAAAAACTTAAATCAGTAAAAAGAATATATAACAATCATACTCTTCGTAACACAACTATATTTCCACTAATCTTTTTGGTTGTTAAGATTCTCACATATTATTGATTCTGAAACAAATATCCCTCTATAAAACTATTAATGCTACTAATTCAAGGAAAAAAAACAACCTTTTTGCTTCATCCTGAGCTTTCTGCTGATCAGGGGTTTGTTGGCTTCCCTATTTATAGGCAAGTTGCATATTTAATACTGTCAATAGAATATAAGAAAAATGTTTATGAGCTTATTAAAAAAAATGTAACTTACACCACCATGTTTAGCCATTAGCTCCTGCATTCTTCTTTGCCTGATAGCTTCTAATTCTGGGTCAGCCTGTAATACAACCAAGCAGTTAGGGTTGCAAACGAGCCGAGCTGCTTGCGAGCAACTCGAGATCAGCTCGTGAAAAAGCTCGATCGAGCCGAGCTTAAACGAGCTCGAGCCAAAAAGTAAGCTCATTTAATAAACAAGCCCGGGCTTCACTTCTCGAGTTCAAGCCAGCTCGCGAGCCTAAACGAACCTGCCATTAATATAATTTTTATAAATTTAATATTATTAATTAATCTATTTAATATTATGAAAATAATTAAATATTATATAGAAAAAAATGTAAAAAAATAATTACAAATATATAAAAGTTAAATAAGAAACAGTAAACAAGCCGAGCCCAAGCCCAAGCCGAGATCGAGCTTAAAAGACTACTCACGAGCCGAGCTTGAGCTTAAAAAACTACTCATGAGCCGAGCTTGGCTCTTTTGCAGCCCTACACGCAGTGCTGTTCAACTAATCAGCCAACAGCAGGGTATAGTATGTAGCAAATATGAATCCAAACTGAACCCTAATATGAATCTGATCATAGTGTGTACACTATTCAATAGACAATAGTTCAGAAAACAAAGATCTCGATAGTTAATATTTACAGTTGAATTTATTTCCATCATAATTAATAATAATTTTAAGAGCACCATCTTTATCTTAAAACAGATCAGAGTAGAACATTAAAGAACGTGTTTATTATTCCTTATAAAACACATAAAAATCTTCTATCAGCACCAAACAGTGAACATTTACACGACACGGAGGTCCATATATCTCCTTCCTGATTAACATCTAGACAAAACTAGTATTATTCATCTTGCTTTAAGTTTGGGCTTTAGCATTAGATTGATGAACAGGTGCATAGAACTTAAGGTTTTGATCATCATCTACACATATCTTGCTATTTTCTGTAAAATCTCAGCATGATTGATATCAATAACTGAGTATTGTGCCCAAACAAATTTGAGCAGATAGATGATAATTAAATCCTCCAATAATCGTAAGTAACCCTACCTACGTAGGCTGGATTTAAACTATAATCACCAAATACATATATATCTACATGAACAGGATGAGTACAGAAAGAAGATACCATTGGTGTCGGAATCAGAGACGCTTGATTTCGATTTCTCGGTGAATCGCAACGGGAGTGAAGTGGAGGATGGATGTGGCGTTTATATCACGCCTTTGTTTCGTTGCAGATGTTAAAATGAGTATATTGGTTCGGTTCGGTTCGGTTCGGTTCGAAAACAAGCCAAGTACGAGCAAGTCTCGTTTGGTTCGATTCGTTTTACTCGAATTACTTTTTAAATTTTAAAACCCCAGTCGCTCGTTCAATACTTTCAAGTTTTCACATTTCCACGTTCAATACTTCTTTGGAACCCTATTCATTGGTTTTCGTCGTGTTTGATACACACAGCTATCAGGTTTTCAGTTAGCATTTCTAATTCGTTTGAAAAAACAAGTCATATTCGGGCTGGCATGTTTAGTTAAATGTGATGTACTTAAGTTAATTTGTTTAACCCTTTTAGTAAAGCAAGTCAGCCCGCCAACCTATTTAGTTTAACAAGTCGACTCATTAACCGTCTATGACCTATTTAACCATTTTTTGGCAGCCCATCAACCCGGTTAACACATTTACACCTTGATTGTTATCCTTCAACGCATATAGATAAATGGCTTAAACTAGCTGTGCTTAGGTTACATGACTTTAAGTACGTGAGAGTTAAAATTGATGTTTTGAACACAAATAAAAAAAGGGAAAATTCTCAAAATGTCCCATTAGTGGAGGGAGATTCCATTTTTGTCCCCTTAAATAAAAGTTGTCAGAAATATCCCCTGCAAACCCGTCTTTAACGACGTGTTAGGCCTCAACGTGTCTTTCACGACCTGTTAGCCTTCGATGCGCATCTTTCACAACATGTTAGCTTCTAACGTGTCTCTCACGACATGTTAGCCATGTTAATTGTTTTTTAATATTACATTATTATAATTAATTTTACTCATTTTTGGTTTTTTAATGACTTGCAATGCATAAAGTTTTATAAAGTTCCAAATATACTGTTGAGACTTACTTGCTTTTATCAACGTGTTGGCATAAAGTTTACTTAAAACGAGATTGATCAAATTTTATTAAACATTTATTGAACATTTCGATATCAATTTGACACTCGGTTTTGAGTAAAATTTATGACAATATGGAGAAAAAATAAACACGTCTCAAAGACATATTTAAAATTATATATAATTTATATGTTATGGAGTACCCGGCGTTACTTAGATGACCATTCAAAAAAAATAATAAAAGAAATGACAAATATGTATTAAATTAATTATAATAATGTAATATTAAAAAAAAAACAATTAATAGGCCAAACATGTCGTGAAAGGCACATTAGATGTTAATATGTAGTGAAAGACTTGTTAGAGGCTAACATGTCGTGAAATACGAACGTTGAAGGCTAACAGGTTGTGAAAGACACATTTTGGGGCCAAAAAAGTCGTGAAAGACGCGTAGAGGCCTAACACATCGTCAAAGATGACATTTCTGAAAACATTTATTTTACATGTGGTGTTCGAGTCAAACCTTTCAACCCGCAAACCCGATTCAAACCCCTTAATAAAACACATGCCTATTTTTGTGTGTTCCAAGTAGCAACCAATGAGGTTGGCGCCCGGTTGATGTCTTATCATCGTCCCCCAAAACCCTTCAACCTCTTTACCGCCATTGAAGAAACCTCAACACCCGCCTACTAAATTACAGTAACCACTTTACTTCCATCATGCACTCTTCCAGTCACTTTCTTCACTTCAAATCCACACCCACTTCATATAATCACAAATCCAACTTATACCCATCAAACAATTTCATTTCAACTTCATTCCCCAAATTATTTTTATTATCATTATCTTTTAAAACCACCCAGGTGGCTTCTACCCGTGCCAGAATCCCCAGACCAGGTGAATTTATCACTTACTAACCCTGCTTTTATCTTTTATTATTTCATTCAACTATTCATATGTTATAGGGGTGGCAAATGGGTTGGGTTGGGTCGAAATGGGTTAGGGTTGGAACGGGTCAACTAAAAAAAGGGTTGTTTTGGTTCGGGTCGGAACGGGTTAGGGTCAACAGGTTCGGGTCAGAACGGGTCCGAGTCGAAATGGGTCAAAGCCAGAACGGGTCAAAACGGGTTTCGGATCGTTGTTTTTAGAACGAGGACAACGAAGGAAACGCTTTAGTTTTTTTTTATAGTTTTCGTTTTTAATTTATATTATGTTATCATTGCCAAAAAATACCTGGACATAAATTTGTTATCTTTTTGTTGTTTCTTTGCTCTTGGAATCATTTTCTCATCTAAAAAGTAAATGATTACTAGAAATACGAGTTTAATGATTTCAATGTAGATTCAAGTAAGATGCAGAATTACTAATCCTTGAGTGGAAACTGGATACTAATTCTGACATTTGAGATATGTGATTTTTAGAATATTTTACTCATAGCCTGTTCGGTTTGATCTTGGTTCAACCGTCTTTTTAACACCCCTAAAGTTTACTGCTGATGTTTAGTACTTCTCTTGGTTTCTGTTTATGCATTATGATACATCACACTTCAGGTAACATGCTTTACGCTGCATGATACAATTGGTTCTGTATTGACTATTGAACATCTTTGTCGCTCGTTAAACCAACGTTGTTATCGTTTTGTCTTCTGTTACAGTTTCTGAAGTATATTTGGAGAAGCCTGATGATAAAATAGATGATAATGCACAATTAAAGATGCTTGGACTGAAATTAAAGGAAATTGGAATCGACTCTGGATCTTGCCGGCCTGGCCAGACATATGACTTGCATTGCCCCATGGTATGCATAGATATTTCATATAAATTCATATATAATCCCTAATAGCTACCTTCTTTCTTATCGTATTATCAAGATTATAAAGTTGAATAGAATATAAAGTCTGTATACACTTTTATTAGTGCAACGGTGGTGACTCGAAAGAGAAGAAACTCACTCTCTTCATTGCTGATGACGGGTAGGCTGCCTCATATTCTTGCCACTACATTATTATTATTATTATTATTATTATTTATATTTCATATCTATTTTTCTGTTTTTTTAACTATATTTAAAATGTTGTAGCAATGCTGAGTGGATTTGTCTTCGAGCTAAGTGTCGGTGGAAAGGCAATACACGGGTAAAGATTTATTATTTTTCATTTTATTACTATTTGTTTCTATTTTGAGTGATCATTAATGGTCTAATGGTGTTACAGGGCTCTGCAGGTGTTGAGTCAAGTTACAACAGTATGAATAAACTCACTAAAGTGAAAAAAGTAAAAGAATTTACAGAGCGTGAGTTAAAGTTAGAACCTTTGTGCCACGATGTAATAATCTCTAATTTTCTATCTTATTTGCTTATCTCGTGTAGAGGGTGTTCGAATGTTTAATATGATTATATTTATGTGATTCAGTTATGTGAATATTTTGCTGAAAGAATGATATCTAAAGAGACGTTACTAAGAAACTCTGTCATGCAAAGGCGATATGAAAACCAGGTACTAAATATAAAGTTGTAAATTTCTATTGTCACTTTTTAAAAATGTAGGTAACAATTTCAACTCGTCTACTTACTAACGGGTCAATTGTGTTTAGTATGTGTGCACACTTTTAATCTTATTGTTATCACTTATGCTGACTTGTCGGTAAGTTTGACCATGCTGACTTTTTTTACATGCGTTGGTAGGTTGTTATTGCGTTTACTTACAGACGAAAGGGTGAAGTTGTTGGTTGCAAGTACCGGGATCTTGCGAAGCACTTCTGGCAGGTTTTCTTTCTCTTCCACATCTATGTTTGTATGATTAAAGATGTATTTTTGTAAAAGCTTATGATGTTTTCACTTTTAATATGCAGGAAAGTGATGCTCAGAAAATACTATATGGAATCGATGATATAGAAGGAGCACGTGATGTCATCATTGTAATATACTCATTTTGTGTTTTTTCTTCGTTCTTTTATTTGTTTGTCTTTTTTAATATGTGTTTTAATTTTCATTTTCTATAACAGGTTGAGGGCGAAATGGACAAACTTGCAATGGAAGAAGCAGGTTTTAGGAACTGTGTGAGTGTCCCCGATGGTGCTCCTCAAAAAGTTTCATCTAAAGATTTACCATCTCAAGAAGAGGTTTTAGTTTAATTCAACTTTAATGTATTTCCTTTTTGTTGGATATATTGTCATGCCACCAAGCGTTTCACGACTTATAACATAAAAGTTTTTGTAAATATTAGGATTATTGTTTTAACATTGTATAATTTATGTACACAGGACATAAAATACCAATATTTATGGAACTGCAAGGAGTATTTGGAAAAGGTATGTTCAGCCACTTTTTAATTTTAGCTTCACTTCATTTCATATTATAGAATATTGGTGTACTATACAGTTTTAAGGCCAACGTTATTTTTAATATGTTGCAGGCGTCTCGAATAATACTTGCCACCGATGGTGACGGACCTGGTCAAGCCTTAGCCGAAGAGCTAGCACGCCGCCTCGGAAGAGAAAGGTTGAGTTTAATGACTTTTTACAAATTACAAATATATCCCTCGAGTTTTAATATGGTGATTATTTAAACAGATGCTGGCGAGTCACGTGGCCACGTAAAAACGACAAGGAGCGTTTTAAAGATGCTAATGAGGTTCTAATGTTTATGGGTCCTGCTGTATTGAGGGGAGTTATTGAGTCTGCTGATCTGTACCCTATCAAAGGTTTATTTACCTTCAAAAATTACCTCGGTGAAATTGATGCATATTACCATCAAACCCTTGGTACCGAGATTGGAATTTCAACCGGGTGGAAAGCTATGGATGATTTATATAATGTATGCATACTTATTCTTCAAAAAGTTTAAAACTTGCTATAACGGACGGGTGGGTTTATTCGACCACATATTATCATTAGGGTTTATTAGTATCGAGCCCACTGGCCCAATTTTCATCTCTATATGTTGTAATCTCCTATTGAATGAAATGCATTTCAGTCTTTCATAATCTTACAGGGTTGTGGGTAAACAGGTCAAAACTGGTAATTCTTCGTTATGGGTGAAATTGCTACCTAATTAACTGCCATGCCTGTTTGTTCAGTTAGATGTTATCATCTTGTAATGATGAGTGTGATGTTGCGTGTACCCAGGTTGTTCCAGGAGAGTTGACTGTAGTCACTGGAGTCCCAAATTCAGGAAAAAGCGAGTGGATTGATGCATTGCTATGTAACCTTAATCAAAGTAACGGCTGGAAATTTGCGCTTTGCTCTATGGAGAACAAGGCATGCTTATTCTTCAAATTTTAAACACAACTTTTCATTATCAGTATCTTATTTGTGTTTTCTAAAAATACTAGTGATAATACATATACATCACTGATGGATGGTGATTATATTTTTTCTTGCATTTAGGTCAGAGAGCATGCGAGAAAACTTCTTGAAAAGCGCATAAAGAAACCATTTTTTGATGTGAGGTTAGCCCAGTTTTTAATGTTGTATGATCAAAGCACTGTTCTATAGGGGTGTGCATGAAACCGAAATAACCAACCCTGCCATAATGGAATAACTGACATAACCGAACGCAATCCAAAACAGATGGTTTGGTTTTATGTTTTTTGAAAAATCGAATATCTTGTTCGGTTTCGGTTTGAAATGTACCAGAAAGCTGAACCGAAAAAACAAAAAAAAAACCGACTTCTATTATTAAATTTGTGGATTATAGTTTTCATTTATTGATGTTTAGTAATTTATAGAAAAATAATAAATTGTTAGCCCAAAAATTTTAGGCTCAAATGTGTAATAATCAATTAATCATTAATTAACTTAAAAAAGGCTCAAAGTTTGAGGTCTAAATTCATTTGGGCCTGAATTTTTCCGGCCCAAAAACATAAGCTGAAATGGCCCAATTTATTATTTCGGCTCCTACGGCCCAACACTTCGTTTGGATTGGTTTTGCTATTCAAAAGGGGGTTGCGGCGCAGCTTGTTGCTCGTTTGCCTGCCACTTTATTGTAATTTTTTTGATTTTAATGAGAAATAGCCTATATAATTGTGAAAACCGAAAATGAACGATTTTCAAAAACCCAAAAACCGAATTTTCGGCTTTTGGTTTGGTTTGAGCCTAAAATCAATACACGCACACTGCTACCATCTAAATCTCCCCTTAATTTTAATAACTTTTATATTAATATTTGAGCTTCTAAATGTCTTACATGACCAAAAAGACCTTATGTATTGCTATTTTTCATCCTAGGTATGGGCAATCTGTTGAAAGAATGAGTAAGGAGGAATTTGAAGATGGAAAGAAATGGTTGAGTGATACTTTTCATCTCATACGGTGAGTTCCACAAATTATCAGGGGTGTAAATGAGCCGAGCTCGAACTTGGCTCATTTTGAGCTCTATGCCTAAAGCTCGATTTTGGCTCGTTAATTAGGCGAACCGAACAAACACGAACATGACATGTTTGTGCTCATTTAACTTTATGCAAACAAGCAATCGAACAAGGACAGTTTAACGAACGGGGTTTTCTTGTTCATGTTTGTTCGTGAAGAAAATGAACATGCTCGTGTTCATTTATGTTGGTCCGTTGATAGTATAAACGAATGGTTGACAAACATAAATGATCATAGACGGATGGGCATAATTAAATAAGGATGAACAAAGATAGTTGGACATAATACGCGAACACTGATTTAAGTAAATGTGAGCATCAATCTATTGGGCCTTAAAAATAACAAAGACGGACTAAATTGAATGAAATATAAACGAAGAAATGTAAACAGACATAACTCATAAGCGAACAAAATTAATGAACATAAACGAATTTAAATGAACGAATGAGACATGTGTTCATGCTCATTCGTTTAACAAAATGAACAAAAAGTTTTGTTTATGCTCATTCGCTTATTAGATAAACAAAACTTCTAGCCGAACAGTTCACGAACAGTTCACAGAACGTCGGTTCAGGTTTTTTATTGAGCTTGTTAAGCTTGGCTCGTTTAGATTTTTAACAAGCCGATCTCAAGTAGCTCACGAGCGGCTCAACTCTTTTACACCCCTACTAACCTTACAATATAATTTACAACATGAGTTTTTTTATGCTAAACGTTTAAGGGAATGAAAATAGGTGTGAAAACGATTGCCTACCCAGCATCAATTGGGTGCTCGGGCTTGCCAAAGCTGCAGTCCTTAGGCACGGTGTGAACGGGCTCGTGATTGACCCGTACAATGAGCTCGATCACCAGCGACCTCCCAACCAGTGAGTATAGATCACACTTCACATAAATCTCTTTTTCAATACACTTATATTATTATTATTATTAGTATTATTATTATGACATATTTTTTTGTAACAGGACTGAGACAGAGTATGTAAGTCAAATGTTGACCAGCATCAAGAGATTTGCCCAACACCATTCATGTCACGTTTGGTTTGTCGCCCACCCTAAACAGGTTAGCATCATGGTGAATCTTTTCGGAACAATATTAAAGTTGCAAATCTTGACCCATTTAATAAATGGGTTGACTTTGACTTTAGAGGGTCAAATGGGTAAACTTCAGTTAATTATTTAAGGGAAAAAACTTCACCCAATAGTAACAAGTGTTCCACTAAAGTCACTCAAAAGTTTATTTGTTCTTAATGTTTTTATAAATGTTTTAAGTTTTTTAAATAAGTTAGGCAAATGAAACATGTATGAAACTTGGTTACTAATAAGTGAATCTTTTTCCAATTAACTTAAACGTAGGATGTAATAGTCAGATTGAAAAAAAAAATCAGTTAATAGTAACCAAGACTAACATATGCTTCACTTGCTTCACTTCATTTTAAACTTTTTTGACATTTATAGAAAAAGTACGTAGGATTGGAACACCTAATGGAAGTTGAGTGACTCTAGATGAACACAAATATTTTAAGCGATTTTAGTGAGACACTTGAGAAACTTGGTTATAAGTTACAATGGAAACAGGTTGAAAAGGTCAAAAGTCACCCATAACATAAAACCATGTAAATCCTTTTATTTCAACAATTAGATCATCATTATAATAATATAGTTTTTCCATCAAGATTTGGCTCGTAAGTTATTTATATAACTCAAGTGAAGGCAAAGGTGATTGCTGGAACTTGTATTGCTTGAGACCCGACTCATTTTAACCCATACCAAAATAACCGACATTGATCTAATTTTTAAGATTTGTTCAACAGCTGCAACACTGGACCGGGAAGCCTCCTAATTTATATGACATTAGTGGAAGTGCACATTTCATAAACAAATGTGATAATGGAATTGTTATTCATAGAAATAGAGATCCGGAAGAAGGTGCACTGGACCTAGTGCAGGTATTTGAATGTTTGATAAGTTTTGATATATTATGAAATTGTTACTAATTGCAAACACACCCTTAAATCTTTCTAGGCATGTCTCGGTCTTACCCTCTTCTTTATTTTATTATTTTTTTAATATTTGTCTAGATTTGTGTGCGGAAGGTACGAAATAAAGTATCGGGAACAATAGGCGATGCATTCTTGCAATATAATAGGTTTGTTGCTTTCAACTTTTTAAATTTTTTACATCTGATCCAAGTTGATGGTTTTCATTAAAACAGTAACTTGAAAGTGTAACACCTTTGAAGAAAATGTGGTCATGTTTTTCGATTAAAAGATGATTAGTGCTTTAAATACAAGACGTGCATGCTTTAATGGTTATATTTTGGATATTTACCGGTGCAGAGTAACTGGTGAATATATGGACATCCAGTAGCCACAGGACAGGCACGTGGCTCTTTTAATTCATCCTTTATGTTTTGTATGATATTTGAACTATGTATGGCGGAATTGAAGAAATTTCATTAAAATGGAAGTTTTGATTGTAAATTTATTCGCAACTATGACATTTTTGTAAGTTTAGAGTGGATATATGAAATGACACGTGAATTGATTGACAAATAGAAAATCTAAGCCCAAATCAGCCAATTTTCTGATACAAGTGTTGAAATTGCCACCTCGGGTAAGTTTAAATCACAATTCCAAATATACTTAACCGAATTTTACAGGGATGGAATAATAATTTGAATAAAGGGCAAAACAACTGCAACTAAAAGCACACTTCTCACAATACAAATTAAGCCTTTTCTTTTCCAGCCTGAAGAGATTGAATCCTTTGTTGTAACTTGAATATCTGGAAGAAGATAAACAATTGATAATTAGATGCTTATTGTCAAATATAAATCATAAACGTCAACACACATGAAATCTGGATTAATCAATTTTAAGGATCATGAGATCATAATGGTAAATATGCAACTTAGATGTCATTATACTGCTTCGAGTGTTAAAGATTACCATGCTATTAAAGAAAAGCAAAATAAGCCCTTCATTTTCTTGAAGTAATACACACAATTTCATTTGTTACGTTTTTTTATGTGTTTAAACACTAACATGATTCGCTTATAGACTCCATAGTCGCATAAACGAGACCACAGATATCATAACATGTTAATAAAGACTTCCACATACAATATATCATTACAAGAACAGAGAAAAAGTAAGTAACAAACCGCCTCTTTCTTGCTATTTTGCTTTTCCTCCAAATCCTGAAGAGTCGAATCAAGACGCTTCCTGTTGATTAAAATCAGATACACCGTTAATCAGTTACTCCCTCCAATGCAGTGAGAACAATAACTAATAAAAGCTCAAAAAGACACATAATGAAAAAACGAATCACTAGTTCATAAAGTAGACATACAATTCAGCTGAAATATATTCGATTCTCTTCCGAACATTCGCATTTGCTTCCGCTAGATCTTGCTTCACGAGCACCGGTCCTATTAACTTGTAGACATTTGCATCATCCTTCAACAAGTCCAACTCCTTCACAAACACAATAAAACAAGAGAACAGTTAACCTTAAATACAGCTGATTATCGATTACAGATTATGATAAACCAAATTAGGAATAAACCCTAAAAATTGGAGCTTTAGCTATAATTGCTTCAAGAAATGATGAAAAAAAGAAAAACCCTTGAAGTACAGTACCTTAAGAACTAGTTCGTTTTCACCAAGCTGGATGGTGTACTTCTTTCTCACTTGATGGTTCTTCGATATGTCTGTAACAAATCAAATCAAAATATTATGAAACAAATATTAAAAACATAAAGATGAAGAAGACAAAGACAAATACTTGCCCTTTTGGATTTTGCTGAGATCATTGGCTTTGGCCTCCAAATCTTTCTGTAATTCTCGAGCCGCAGTTGATGATGAAAAAGAAGCCATTTGATTTGATTTGTGAGCCGTCACCGTGCTGCTGGGTTTTTAGGGCTAAAAGATCAAAATGTCAACTACCAACGTAAAAACATAATTTTTTACTAACAGTCAAACCTTCTTACAAAAAAACACTTATTTTTTCTACAACATCAAACCTTATCATATCTGAATGGAAAGAATGTGACAAACCAACTCCACATTGTTTTTAATCGGTCACAAGGGAGTTTGTGGATTCGGACCACCTGTCTTCCTCAACGTAGGCACCGTTGAAGGGGGCGCTAGTGTTCAAATTAATATAACTAGCTGCTTATCTGGATTGTTTTCCTGGGAATGAGACACTAGTGAGGACCTTAAGGGTCACCTAACTCGCATTTGCGTTGGCGTTATGAGAAGCTTTGACTGCGCACTTTGTATTGCCATGAGCCGCCTTTGTATATTTTAAGGTCGGCTTCGATTGCTACTAGTGGTGGTATGAAATGACAATTTCAATTGATCACTTAAATCAATTTCTTAAATATACTTGCAAAACTTGTTTTAAGTCGTTGGCTGGATCAAGGCTTTTTGTTACTACTTCTAACTCGTCTAAGAGCATTCACAAATGGTGCCCACATCCCTTATCTCATGCTCAAATTATAAGGAAAATATGTAACTTTTTACCTTATATACTGGGGTCCCCATCCCAATACTTCGTACCTCAGATTATATGGAACACTAAAGTAAAACCTCATATTTTGACATTCACTATTCATCCATGGCTGTGAGTTGAAATGCTTATTATATATATTAAAAATCAAATGGTAAACACACAAATAATACTATTCATTCTACAGTAACAAAATAAGCTACTTAAATTTAAACATGTGTACAAGGTAGTTAGCTATGATTCACATGAGCCTTTGTAACTAAATTCATTATGTGGTGCATACTTAGCATTATAATATTATTTTATTATTTATGTTTTAATTAATTTTTAGTCACATACTTGCATGTCAATGAATATTATTATTCGATCAATCTATCTTATATATTTATTTATGCGCTTTAATATAAATTTTATTTATAATCATGCTGTTATAACACGTGAACAAACTTTATTAACTTTATATTTAATTAATGTCCCCATTGTAACATACGTGTTTACATGTATCAATGCTCCTGCCGCAGTGCGCATACCTTATCAAACGGACAAACTTTATTAACCTTATGTTTTATTAATGTCCCCATTGTGACGTGTGACTTGACGTGTATCAACACTTGCTCTCAGCGTAATGTGCGGGAACGCTTACTAGAAAAATTATTTTATTTTATGTTTTATTAACGTCCACATCAGGACACACGGCTTTATTTGCACGCCGTAGCGCGCGGGGAAGTTTACTAGTTATTTAATTGATTATGAATATATATTGGGAATCAGATGTGAAAGATTTTTGAAAAGTGAACATATTTTATGGATACATGTATATTTTGGTTAAATTATATAGATGGAGATACATTGTGAATGCTTTTACAATGACATATCTGTATATAATTTAACTAAAATACACATTTATTTTTAAAATTTGTTCACTTTTAATCTTTTATTATAATACCACTTCACATTTGATTCCCATATACATTCATAATCCATTAAACAATATATCTTCCACTCAAAAAGATATTGGATTAATAATGAATAGTAAAACTAAATACACGGTTTACTTCAGTTTTTCCAATTTAGAGTATGCGGTATGGAAACTTCAATACATGAGTTAAAATAAGCAAAATCTTACATTTTCCCTATAATTTAGATATGGGATGAAGACATGGACTGCATTGTGAATGCTCATATACACCATCCTCTTGCAATGCTTCACTACTTTCAAAGTTAACTCCAAGTAATAAGTATTATCGGATAACTTAAGAAGATTTACTTGATATGGTTTTAAAGTTGCAACAAAGCATGCTTTGTGTGAAGTACTTATAAAATAGGGTGGTGATAACATTTATAACAGCTTTTTCTTTGTCCCTTTAGTAATAGTTGGATTTGGATTTTCCAAAATAATGGATATAATATTAAAGTTGCATAGATGTTTTTGAATGGATATAACTTTTTTTCATGTGTCATGTGTAGGGACAATCGTTTGGGTGAAGCTTCTTCATGAAATGTAAAAAGATTCTAAGTAGGTTCATAAACATGGCACGATGGTCTCATATATGTACTCACAAAGAACTTTTCGAGTAATATATATTCAGATAATTAGATAACTTCTTGTGTGTCATCATTCCCAGTCAATGTTTAAGCATTGCGCATTGCCAATCTTGATATTTAGGGATTTCTTCGAACGTTGATGTGTTAACATGACTCGCATGCGAAATTTCTTAACAATAAAACTCTTGCCATCAAATTTCTCAATATGAAAATTGGTGGCCATTTTGAAAATGACACTTTGATACTACTTGTAGAGTTATAGATGATACACAATATACATGAAAGCAACTGCAAGAATAATCTAAGTAAAATAATTGACCAAGACACAATAACGAGAAAGAAAAGCTCCACACAAATCGGGTTTTAAAAATAGGATTTTAAAATTTAAGTAAAAAGCTCCACACACATCGGGTTTTAAAAATAGGTTTTCACATACAACTAAACCATACAAGAAAGACAAGTGTACATATTGTTTGTAATAAAGATGATGGTAAGAACCGAGTGTCAATCCATGGATACAGTGATTTTCTAATACTAAATCTTTGTAAACGATAAACCGAACAAAGAAATATTGATTTGATATCTAACTAACTAAGCGAGCATACAATGAAAATAAGCAAGTAAAAACAATGAACAATCAATCCAAATAAACTACCTAGACAAGAATTCACTCTACTAGCATGACAATATAGCAATGAAATGGCAAAATATCAAGAATCTAAAAATAAATTCTAGATTCCAAAACCCAGACCGGTTAAAATTTTCTTTTGGTTAAGTATTCGGATCTTCGTTATTAAACAAAAAAAATGATAAATTATTAATTACATTATTTGATCATTCTTACATTTAGTTTTAGTAGCGCGCCATTCGTATTTATTGCATTCGCTAAACGAAAATTAAAACTATCAAGAATGTGCATAAACCACTCTTATCTAATTTTGTTCTTAATATGACTAACTGAGCTAATGTAAGGGGCTAGAATTGCAATTTTTTTAACCGAAAGGTGTTTTCTCGTTAAAATAAAATAAACGATTACAATAACGTGGCAGACAAACGGGCAATAAGCTGTGTTGCAACCCCCCTTTTGAATCCTACTAAAGACGAAGCTTTGGGATTTAGGAGTCGAAAAAGTATCATGCATGACACACTAAACCCTGCTCAGAAAATTCATAGCCCCCAGGGCCAGAAAACCGAATGTATCAAAAGCAAATGATAGAAACACATGTTGATTCTCTAAACAAGTTTTCTTGTGTTTAACAACTTTGCCTGATTCGGCATTCAATGCAGCATGACCCGCAATAAACCCATGGTCACTGAGCCGAACAAGAGGAGACACTCCTGTAAGGTCCACACAAGCGTGTTTCCCCCTGCCCACCCAAGCAGAAGAATATATTTAATATTAAACTAACATTTTATTGTTTTAAAAATCAAAAAGTAATTTGTAATAATATTTAAGTTATTTACGTTTTTAATTCAACTTTATAAAAAAAGCTTATTTTTTTAGAATCAATCTCGTTTAAACTCGGCCCGATTCAATATTTTAGTGAGCCAATAGCAAATAGCTCACAAGCGACTTGGCTCGTTTACACCGTCAATTCTAATTATTCATGGTATGTAGAGATGCCAGTTACAACCCATTTACTTATATATGGATTGGTTTTATCTCCGTCAAGTTAAATGCATGTAAAGAGAGGAAAAAAGATAAATAAAACTGGTTAAAAGGTCATAAGTCATCTAGAGAAGGCTTCGAATGCGCAAACCATGTATATAAAATATAACAAATAAAGTTTACCTCCAACACAATTAGATCCTTCTTTTGACCACATATAAAGTCAAAGTTTATATTTTGAAAATTTTCAACAAAATTCAGGTCTTAAACAACTGTGTGACAATAGTTTTGTATCATAGAAATTATCGATTAAGACATGATTCTAATTCAATGGTACTTAAGTCACGATAGTTTTGAACAAGTGTGTGACACAAACACCTTAGCGTCACGCTTTATTTAACCGAAACACAAAACACAAAATTTCTAGATCACATCTGGCCACAATTAACAATGACACGTTGCTAATAGGAGAGTTCTATTGCTCAAAGTTTCCATTAACACGTATCCACCCACTTTAATCATAACTCCTTTGTCTATCGTCTCAAACTTACAACTTGTGGATCCAAAGGGAGGTCAAAACTGTTGGAAGACCCCATTAGTTCTAGGATCATAATTAGCAAACATCTCCATTTCAATACGCGCAAGGCGTGTGCCACTAATTTTTACATCGAAAATCATATAGGGTTTTCAGGATGCGGATCCCTTTGTTCTGCAAATTGTAAGAGTCGCTCAAGTTTTTAGTTTTACAACCGTTTCAATCTTTAGCTTTGGTTCTTCACCGGGGAGGTAATCGATAACCCCCCACGATAAACTGTTGTCACAGGAAAAGCTTCAACCTAGAAACAAAGCAGGAGTCAAAATAAGAAATATTCACCTTCATATGATTAAAAAACAGATCATACACATTGAACTGCTGAGTAAATCACTGCATCGCTGCTTGCTAGAAAATATAGCGGATAATTAAAAAACCAACTTCCCGGAGGAAGCGTCATCTTCGCTTTCAAACATTTCACAAGGCAAATTCGATGATCTTCTAAAAGGGGATGTTTGATGACAACAAACATGTTTTTGATTTCTTTGATACTTTCAAAGTCATTAAAACCCTTTAACTTATTGATAGAACCCTTCCAAACGCAACTGATACAAATTACAAAAGTTAGAACAAATAAAATGAAAAAAAACAAAAAACAAATGAAAAGTAGTAAACAAGACAAACCTAGTCGTGCATAAGCGGACTTCTTTCACTTCAAGAAGTTTGGTGAAACCAGCACGGATGCGCAGTGTAATACAGCCCACGCAATAAAAGGGTAAGTCTTGATCATGAGAATTACAGAAAGATTTGGATGCCAGAGCCAATGATCTCAGCAAGACTTACCCGTATGCGCCGTCACTCACCTGTCTGGGTTGTTGCTCAAGGAAATAGGTTTGATTGGTTTTTTCTTTTTTTTTTTTAAATAAGAGTGTTTTCTAATCAAAATTACGTTTTGATTGGTTTTGCGTGTAAGGTTACACGGTTAACAACATCGTATTCACTTTTACCTTATAAAATAGGCTTAGATGCGTTTATTAGTTTTATTTAAACATTAAAAATACATATTTTTTCATAAAAACATATAATTTTTTTTATAAAGTTTTTAGGCCTAGCGGGGTGTCCGGCCAGTATCGGTCGACCACCCCGCCCTCCTTGAGAGCCGACCTTGCTTATAACCAATTCATCATCGACATATACTAATCGAAAGTTCGAAACCCTAACTGCAAATATTTACCGATAAAATTTCACAGCATGCAGATACGAAAACCAGAAGCAAATACATAGATGATATGTCGATAAAACCTATGATACATACAGTTTGTATAATACTTGTATATAGTAGCAAAAGCCAAGGTAAAGACAAAAAGTACTTTTGTTGAATTAGCTTAATTCAATTGTAGGTTTGAAGTCCGGAAAAAGAGAGAGAAAGGAGCGGACGTGAAGGCGTTTTCATCCGAAAATTTAAGTCCGCCCTCCAACCTTTTCATCCATGCTTCGTCACCAATGGAACCTATGAGATGATTGTCTAGTCAAGTATACACGAACTATCAAATTTGAATACTATCTTCTTAAAATTTATAAACAACAAAACCAAGAGTTAAAATACATGTTGGAGTTGAATTCCATTAAATGTATAAATGTTTAAATCATCATAACTGGTTTAAGATTTGTCACTTATATGTAATGAAAGTGATGCAAAAAAGTATGGGTTACAGAAACTACGCGATGCTCTTTAACAATGGCTTGATTGTCTTTCGCTCATCATTTGGGAAGAGAGAGAACAATTAGTTCTTGAAAAATTATCTATTGATTTTCTAAAGGTTTATATCTTTTCATTTACTTTTGCCAATCAATTTCATTTTGTTAGTGGCCGGTTTTGGGTAATTGCATCTTAATCTGGTCTAATTTAGTGGCCAAAGATATTGATGTTTTGTCTACCCTATACCCTTTGTGTAATGACGGAACGAAAGAATCTGCAGCATCTGCTATCATATGTTTGGTGATTGTAACGCGGTAAACATTTGGGTTTTGATTGAAAGATGGCTTGATGTAAAATTACCTATTTTAAGATTTGCTTCAGACTTGATGGATTGGATTAATAATTCTTCATTAAGTGTGGCTAAGAAAGTTGTAGGTAAATTATATATGTCTTGGTGGGCTTTTTGGGAGCTTTGGAATGATTTGGTATTCTTGAAGAGTTGGCCAAAAAAACTCATGGTTGTTTGATGACGTTATATATTTTTCTTTTTATTGGTTATCGAGAAGGAAAAATAAGTGTAAGTTATCTTAGACAGAGTGGATGAAAAATCCCAAGCTTTAATGTAGTCTTTTTTTTCTTTGCCCGTCTAACTTCTTGCTGGTCGATGCTTTATAAAATTCCGCCCTTCAAATTTTTTTTTTCATTTTGTTGGTGAAGTGTCGTTGTAGTGTAGGGATACCGTACCGGGACCAGAAGTATGACTACCGAAATTCTGAAAAAGTTGGTACCTAATACCGTACACGGTACCAAAATATCGATATCGGATTTCTGGAAAAGTTGGTATCGAATACTGTACACGGTACCGGTTTCTGTAAAGCGGTATGGGTACATGTACTGGTAATCATTACAAAATGTTTATCTTTATATGGTATCGGTATTGTACCGATTTCGCTACCGGTACCGGTATGTACTTGATTGGTGATAATCGACAAAATAGAAGTGGATGATTTGGTTTATTTAACCTACAAAATTAACTTAAGAATATAACGAATGCACGAAAGCTTGGTTTGGGGTTGGTCATTAAGCAAAGTCGAAAACGATGATTTAGTTTATTTGAATGATGGACAAAAGCTTAAGTGATTGATAAAAAGAGAAAAAGAAAAGAGAGAGATTGGAGTTTTAATAAAATGAACATTTAACAAATTAATGATTCGTAAAATCTAAACTTTGAGGTTAGAAGTAAAGATTAGAACTTTTCATTTCACAAAGTTCAAATAGAAGACCAATCAGCACCGGGATAACAAAACACTGTAAAAAATGACGCAGAACATGACAGACAGTTTCTTTTTTCTCTTTCTTATAAGATAAAAAAAAACTAGTGAAAGATTATAACTATTCATTTCACAAAGCACTTTGATTTTCTTTCACATTTTTTTATCACCCAAACAACACCCATGCTTTGATTTGGGTTAAAAGATTGGATTTTTAAAATAATTTGTTTGAAAACAAGTTGAATGGTATAATCGTTCCGGTCTTTAATTATGTGTTTAATGCTCGTTGGAAAACTTGAATGTGGCCAAAGCCGATGTCGGAAAAACATGGTGTTGGAGCTGGATGGACGTAAACCGAATACCGCATAAGCCACAAAGAATCAAACAAAAATTCTTTGAAGTTAGGGGTGAAAAGACTATATTACCCTTGATGTAGATGATAATCTGACGGTCAACACACGATCAACTAACGAAAAAACTTAAAAGATTCCGTCCACAAAATACCAAGACCCCGTGTTTATCATAAAGAAAGGGGACTCAAATCATAACTTTCTTAAATATATAATCATAGAACAATCGGGTCGGATCTGGGTATTATTAATTATTATACGATACTCGAACCCACCCATTTGACTGATCTATCTGCAGATCAAGATGGTGAGTAAAACCGAGGAATCACAGCTTCAGCAGCTCGAGACTCAAGTCGAAAATGGCGGCGGCGGTGCGTGGGAGTACCTCTCTCTTGTTCGCAAGCTCAAACTTCGTCGTTCCGATAAGGTCTTAAAGCATGGTTTAACCCTTTTAAACGACCCCAAGAAACGCTCTGCTTTAGGCCCTGATGGTAATTGATCAACTGTTGCTAGTTTTCATGTTAATTCGATTGATTCGTTTATTCTGTTTGTGGGTTTTATAAATTATTTGATTATGTTTAACCTTTAATTTTGAATTTGCAAAATTTCGTATTTTTAGATTGTAAAGTTAATTAGTTGTTAATTGATCAAATTTTGCTAGTTTTCATGTCAATTAGATTGATTCGTTTATTCTGTTTGTGGCTTTATGGATCATTGATCGGTTTCTTGCGGTTTCAACTGAATTTTGATTATGATTGACCCTTAATTTTGAATTTGTAAAATTTTATATTTTTAGATTGTAAGTTAATTAGTTGTTAATTGATCAATTTATGATTGCTTTCAGGTTGATTCATTTATTATCTTTGTTGGTTTTATAGAACATTGTGTTTTATAAAATAGGCAAAGATTAATTGTATTTATTTTGTTGACTAATGAAGTGATTATGCTTTTACATTTTGTAGAGTGGTCTCTTTATGAGCAGGTAGCTATTGCTGCCTTGGACTGCCAGTGCCTTGAAGTTGCAAAGGTGACATTTTTTCTCCTCATCTAATATTAATAACTTTTCATTAAACAATTTTTTGTTCTTCTAATATTCATCCGTATGAAACTTTTACAGGATTGCATAAAGGTTTTACAAAAGAAGTTTCCGACAGCAAGCGAGTTGGTGAGTGCAATACGTTTGAAAACACTTTGTGCCACTTACTACCCTTTATATTTCTTATTTAAGTTTACCTCTATATGACCTCGTGTGCCTTTGAGAACATAGGTAGGCTTGTAAACTGAACGTTTAGTGAACTGGTCATGAACTGTTCGGCAGGAACTTCGTTTATTTAATAAACAAATGAACATGTGCAAAAATGTTATTCATTTAATTAAATGAATGAAGAACACATGTCTCGTTTGTTAGTTTACGTTTGTTCATCTACGTCTGTTAATATATTTATTTAAAATTTTTAGGCCTATTACAGTTTAATCTAGTTAAATAACTTTTGCGCAGCGCATTTTTGTTTACGTTTAATTTTAATCAGTTTTAGCTCAGTTATGTTCGTTTATTCACGTTCGTGAACCGTTCATTAAACTATTAACGAACAAGTTCATTTTCTTAACAAATGAACACAAAAGAGAAACACACCGTTCGTTTCATTTTTCATGTCTGATGGTTTGTTCGGTTAAAGTTAAACAGACAAACAGGAGCATGCTCCATTCATGTTCTTTCGGTTCCTTTACAGGCCTAAACATAGGGTTAAATTTTTCGTATTTTCATGAATGTTCGTTCATGACATATTGGTTTTATTAAATCTCGGTAAGATTTTAATAATAGGTATGTGCTGCAGGTAGGTTAGAGGCAATGTTGCTTGAAGCAAAGGGCTCATGGGCCGAGGCTGAAAAAGCTTATTCAAGTCTTCTAGAAGATAATCCGCTTGATCAAGTGAGATTCTTTATTTTCTTATTCAGATATTCTGATTGGATATTATTTCTGTTTTTTATTTATTTATTTATTACAGGTTATTAATATGAGGAGGGTAGCCATGGCAAAGGCACAGGGAGATATCTTAGAAGCCATTGATCGGCTTAATAAATATCTTGAAATGTAAGTAAGTTATTACAAACATTATTGGCTATCTGATTTATTGATCGTTATTTTTCATAATCACTTTCAAAACACACATTTCAATGAACCTATTATCCTGAGTTCTGTTAAAGTTGTGATGTTTACCTTTACCAGATTTATGGCAGACCATGATGCGTGGAGAGAACTCGCTGAAATATATGTTTCATTGCAAATGTGAGCATTTGTTAACTTTTCTTGGTTGTGTGGATATAAAGTCAAACCATATTTTATTACTTCTGGAACCAGTTATCGTCATTCAGTTTGTGTTTTGTAATTCGAATTTTATTTCTGTGTTTAGGAATAAACAAGCAGCTTTCTGCTATGAGGAACTAATCTTATCTCAACCAATGATTCCACTGTATCATCTGGCTTATGCTGATGTGAGTGTTTATTATTAATATATTCTATAGTACCAAGCCTCTATCTGGAAGATTGATTTTGTTCTTGCAAATATAACCCACAAATACCATGAACGTATGCATTAGCAACTTTTTGGAAGTTGGTAGTTAAATCCTTTTAACCTTTTGGTAGTTAAATCTTTTAAGCATTCGAAAGCGGGTAGTTAAAGTTTTAACCCTTTGGAAGCAGGTAGTTAAAACTTGTAATCTGTAACCTTTTGGAAGTGGGTAGTTAAAGTTTGAACCTTTAGGAAGTGGGTGTTTCAAAATTTTCTTTTTTTGGAGGTAGGCAGTTAAAAATTTGAATCTTTCTGGAAGTGGGTAGTTAAAGTTTTTAATCTTTTGGAAGTGGGTACTGGGTAGTTAAAATTTGTAACCTTTTGAAAGTGGGTAGTTAAAATTTGTAACCTTTTGAAAGTGGGTAATTAAAAGTTTGAACCTTTTGGAAGTGAGTAGTTGCAAATTTGAACTGTTTGGAAGTAGGCAGTTAGAAGTTTGAACCTTTTGGAAGTGGGCAGCTAAATATTTGAACCTTTTGGAAGTGGGCAGTTAAAAATTTGAACCTTTTGTAAGTGGGTAGTTAAAGTTTTTAACCTTTTGAAAGTGGGTAGTTAAAACTTTTAACCTTTTTGAAATGGGTAGTTAAATTTTTAACCTTTTGAAAGTGGATAGTTAAAAACTTGAACCTTTTGAAAGAGGGTCAATACAAAAGGTGAAATTTTCTTTTTACACATTTAGACTAAGATGTTTTAACTATTTTTAATGGATGGATGAAAGAAATCAATCATGTGCTTTTCATTTCTTCCCAAAAGGTACATGGTATAAATTATAAAAATGCAAATATAGATTCTGTAAGAGGTAGGACCCTAAATTCACCACTCTGATTATTAATACCTCAAAAATGCAAATCCAAACACCTCTTTGATATTTTTAATAATATGTGATGATTTTTGGTGTGTGAAAATAGGTGCTTTACACAATTGGTGGACTTGAAAATCTTCAAACAGCTAAGAAATACTATTCTTCAATCATAGAATTGACAGGGGGGAAAAACACCAGAGCACTATATGGAATTTGCTTGGTGAGTTACCACTTTCTTTATATATGTATGCTGGTGCAAAGCTTAATTATGTAGTTTTTTTACAGGCTGTGGTTATGGTTAGATAAACGGGTCAAGATGTGTTTGTGTGATTTTTTTTAACCCTTTTTATTCATTTTGATGAGTTGGATTTAAGAGTGCGTGTTATTAATAGCAACCTACTTTTCAATTTTGTTTGTTATCATTTATCAATAGGGGTGTAAACGAGAAAAGATGAGCCCAAGTTCACCTAAACTCGAGCTCAGCTCGCTTAAAACTCTGTGTCTAAAGCTCGAGCCCAGCTCACTTAAAACTCTACGTCTAAAGGTTGAGCTCGGCTCGCTAATAATTTTGCAAGCTTTAGCTCGGGCTCCTGGCTCGCTTAAAACTCTGTGTCTAAAGCTCGAGTCTGGATCGCTTGAAACTATTATGTCTATAGTCTAAGGTCGAGCTCGGCCTGTTAATAAATTTCAAGCTTGAGCTCGTCTCATTAATAACTTTTCAAGCTTGAGCTTGGCTCATAATAAGTTTTCAAGTTTGAGCTCATCTCACTTAAAAGTTTACGTCTAAAGGTCGAGCTCGGCTTGTTTATAAATTTTCAAGCTTGAACTCGGGATCATGGCTCACTTAAAACTCCGTGTCTAAAGCCCGAGCCTGGATCACTTGAAACTATTATGTCTATACTCTAAAGGTCGAGGTCGGCTCATTAATAAATTTCAACCTTGAGTATGGCTGATTAATAAGTTTTCAAGTTTGGGCCGACTCGATTACTATTTATCAAGTATTTATGTTATTTTTTAATTTTTATGCGTATATAACTATTTATATATGTGTGTGTAATTTTACATATAACAAAGTAAACTTGTTTAGATATTTTTATTATAAATTTATGTATAATATTATTATGTAATTAAATATTATAAAAATTATAAATATTGAATTTATTTCAATAAAATTCGTTTAGACTAGCGAGTCTAGTGACTCTGGTCGAGCTTGGTATGTGAAGCTCGGGCTCAGAATTGTTTATTAAATGAGCCCCAACTTAGGCTCGAGCTTGTGTAAGCTTGGCTCGATTCGAGCTTTTAACGAACCGATCTATTTGCTGAACTTTATGTCATTATGTGTACTTGTGTAGTAACATTTATCATGAGTGGCTTGGGTAGTGTACACCTCGAGTTATCAATCAAAATTCAAATACAGCTGAAATGGACCATTGGCCTCTTTTGGGCTGAAATTGCCACCTCTATTTGCTTCTTAACAAAGGGGTATTCTTGACCTTTTGTGTTTGTGGGTGTAGTGCGCTTCTGCAATTGCACAATTGACTAAAGGGAAGAACGAGGACCAGATCTCAAGATTGGCGGTTGCAGCATTGGAGAAAGATTACAAGCAGATTTCTCCTGACAAAGTTTCTCTGCTCGAGTCAACGCTAAAGACCTTGAAACTTCAATAGTTTAGCTTATTATTTGCTATATTAAACCATTAGTTGGCTCGGTTGCAGAAAGCCTGCGTTCAAGATTACTTTAGTTTGAAGTTCAATAGTTGAAAAGATTCGATTTTTACGCTTGTCAGATGTTTTGGTTCTTAATTTGTTGCTATTATTTATTTTATTTCAGTTTTGGATTGATGCTAATAAATTAATAACAGACAAAAGCAGTTGTGAATTTAGTACTCTTGGTGTATGTTGGTTTATTCGATTAATAATAGAGCTGCAAACGTGCAATTCGATTATCAGATACATAAATAACACATGGAAAACGTATCACATACTAATAACAATAGAAGTCATATTAAAATGTTTTTATGTTGAAGGTGATGATCGTGCTCGTCTGCTCGTGATCATGATGATGATCCCGAGCAGGTTCGTGGTAGTCCTGATGAGTTGTTGAGCTTTTGTGTTAGATTTAAAGGACAAAAGGAGTAATTATATATATATTTAAAAAGCAAATATTCTTCCTCTCACATAATACACTATTCACTAAAAATACAATCTACCAAGCTCTATATACAAGACATTGAAGCATGACAAACATTGGGTTAGTGGGTCTACTGTCACGTGCCCATCTCCTACCATACCTCTCACCTTCCCTTTAACACCACCATCATCAGATTTCTGTTTGATTCTTCCTTCCTTCGGGAAGTCTCTGGTGCGGTGTGGTTTTCATGAACGTAAATGAACGAAATAAACATGGTGTTCATATTCGTTCATTTACTTAAATAAAAAAAAAATTGTTCGATATAGCATAGGCATTTCGGTCAATTTGGATATAGCAAGAATTTTTTTATTCTCTTTTGGTATATGCTTTATATTTTACATAGTTTTGTTAAGGGTATTCATCAAATTTGTAGCGCGTCGACTTTACAAGTAGGGGTTGTTTAGTCCTTTCAAGTAGTTGGTCATTTCTTAAAAGTGCACATTCACAGTTTTAATTACATTTACTCAAACCTGCAGCTTAAGTTTGATTTGTTGATATGGGTGTACCAAACACAGGTTCAGTAAATTAGAAGGGATTAGATTTGTTTCCGGGTTTAGTTTTTTCTATGGAAAGAGCATACGAGTTAAAAGTATTGGAGGTCGCATAGTGCAAATTGTAGGTTGAAATTTCGTTTGGTTTAGTGTCAAAATGTTGTCACGCATAAATTTAGATTTGATGGTCTGGTTTCGTTTGCTATATAAAGTTTCAAAGGTTTTGGCCGTTGACCTTTTTCCCCATTTCATTAACGATGTAAAGAATCTGGATTTGTATTTGTATTTTGTTGGTAGCAGGTTATATTACAACTTGAAATTTGTATTTTATTGGTAACGAGTCAGATTACAACATGGTTTTTGTTGGTAATACATCTAATGAATTTAGCGTGGCCCGCCACAACGCACACGTACGAATACTAGTTTACTTTAAAAAGTTATCTTCACATCTTCTATCCGTGCACACAATGTTAAATAAACAAAAGACAACTTGTTACCATAATATTTCTGGCTCCAAATCCTCATATTACCTCTACACAAACCTCAAAACAAAAACAAACACACAATACTTAACAAATGATGAGTTCAAATCCTCGCTTTAGAATCAAACCGAACCGAACCAAACCAAACCACATGAGCTCGTCTTAGTAGTGTTTCACATAAATATTATATTCAACTATGGCATCACCCGTCTTCGGGTCGAACCAAACCGTATGAGCTAAAGCATACCCACTCGCATACCGAAACCGCCCACTTCCGCCTACTATCGGCATCTCCCTCACATCATCCATCACCGGATTCCGCCCGAGCACACTAATACTACTGCCATTGAACTCCCCTTGTGTGAATTCATAATTTAGCACCATAAGTAATGCTGGTTCATTCTTGGCTGCAAATGCATACAATCCTTGCGCTTTTCCGACCACTTTTGATGTCCCCTCTTGGTGTTCTGTTAATGGGTTATCCATCATATACGTGTCACCGAACAGGTTGGAATCCGCGGCACCCGCGATCTTGATGGCCGATGGGCTTTTGCCACTGTGGATGTCGTGGAAGAAGAAATGAAGGCGTGTCGTTTTCTCCATTCTTTTTATCGATATGGCTTCCGAAACCTCCTCGGCGAATACGGCATGAGAGGAGTGTACAAGGGATGAAGAGAGTATGAAGAAGAGGGTGATTGTAAATGTGTCAGCCATTGTTTTTGGGAACTGTGGATGCTTTAGAAAGTAGGAGTGAGGCTTGGCTTTTATAGGTTTAGAGTTGATGGTGTTTAATGTTTATTCATGATGTGGTTTTTATTATTGTGGTAAACTTTATGGAGCATGGGGTGTATGCTTTCAATTAACGTTTAAGCAAAGACTGTGTTGATATGAGTGTGTCTAATAAAGCAAACAACACTTGAATAGCATTTGGTTTTCTAGAACAAATTGAGGCCGTGAACGAGTAAAACTCGCATTTACGGATGGAGCTATCCAATCGATCAACTCGCCCGCTTTCAAGGCTTACATCTGTTCAAACCTTAGAAATCTCTTCAAAGATGTGATTGTAAATCTACTAACTTTCCACATGAGAGTAAAATGTAAATGCCCATGTAATAGACCCTCAAGGTTTTTAATAGTTAATATGGCATTCCATCATAGGGGTGCAAACAAGCCTAGCCTAGCCGAGCCGAGCCCGAGCTCGACCAGGTTCGAGCTCGGCTCGTTTAACTTACACAGAGCTCGAGCTCGGCTTGTTTCGAGCTCTATTTCCAAAGCTCGGCTCGTGAGTAGATTTTCAAGCTCGGGCTCGGCTTGTTTACCATTTATAAATTATTTTTTAAATGATATAAATATTTTATATATTTTCTCTATCATAATTTTTTGTATAAAATAATATATATGCTATTCAGTTATTTATTTTTATAACATTATATATATTAATTATTAATTATTAAATATATATATATATATTAAAAAATTATATAAATGGCAAGCTCGTTTAGGCTCGCGAGCCGGCTCGAGCTCGATAAATGAAGCTCGGGTTCGGGCTCGTTTATTAAACGAGCTTACTTTTTAGGCTCGAGCTTGGGCTCGGGCTCGATTAAGCTCGGCTCGTTCGAGCTTTTAAACGAGCCGATCATCTAAAGCATCATAAACAAATTAAAAGGATTCATCCAAATCATAATCATCATATATATCTATACTAATTTTCTTATTATATTTCCAGGCTTAAAGATCAAGAAACCAACCAAACTAATCTCCATCAGAATCTGCAACATCAGCATCGCTGCATTCGCTCAAGTCAGAGAATCGGTCATCGTTATCCATCCACGGGTTCACAAACCTCTCAAGCCGTTCACACATCTTCCCAAGCTCACCACTCATCTTCACATTCCAACTCCCATTAATATCAAAAACAAGTGACCGCCTTACACTTTGTCAGAATTTCATTAACACCCGAATCACCAAACCGACCGAAACAAAGCTCAACACGCTGCAGATTCGGCATGGTCTCAGCAACCGCTTTGGCTTCAGAATCATCAACAGGCAATTCCACATCAAATGCAGGCATGTTTCGTTTCAACCGAAGCAAAGACTTGCATTGTTGACCGAATGCCATGATGCCTTTGCTTGTGATCTTTACACAATGGCTGATATCCAAGACCGTAAGATTCGGGAGCGGTTTCATATGCTTCAATAGCATTTGATCAGTGATATCAGTCATTGGCATTTCCAACACTTTCAGAAAACTCCCACTAAATAAATAAAAACATAAATCAAAATTAAAAAAAACATATAATAAATTTGGCGCCCCGCTTGCGGTCCGCGCATATAAGGTATATATGTGTGAACCCTCGGATGGGCAAAAGTGAAATTGCACTAATTTTAACGTTATTTTACTAATCTGGTGAAAAATAACGTTAAAAGTGGCGGAATCGGCCGGTGTCCTGATGGTTGAGTGTTATGTGCCTTAGTCCAAGGCTTGATGCAAAACTACTATCGAGCCGGGGGTCTCACCGGAAGCAGCCTCTCTATTCCTACGGGGTAGAGGTAAGGCTGTCTACATCTTACCCTCCTCAGACCCTACCATAGCTTTGCTATTAGTGGGATATACTGAGTATGATGATGATGATGATATAATAAATTTGGGCAATTTAAAAAAAAGATAATAATAATAATAATGCTACCTAAAGGTGAGCAATATCTGTACCGTTAACCGAATTGAAATCCGACAAAACCGAACCAAGTTTAACCAATAACCGAATTAACCAAAAAACGATTATCGATTATATTTTGTACCCTCGGTTAACCGAAATTAACTTTTATACCTCCATTTTATGTATATGTATCTTCATTTTATGCATTTATAGTTTTATACCTTCATTTGATTTTGGCTATTAACTGAAATTAACCGAGCCAAAATATTAAGCAAACAAACTGAACCTACTAACCGAAAACCGATTGGCTAATTTGATTGAGCCTAATAACAGAACTAAACACCATGCACACCCCTAAATTGTTTGTTGTTACCACTTACTTACCAATGAGCAGTAAAGAAGAAGCCTGTTTCTCCCATAAGGTATGTAGACAATCGTTGAACCCTAAATTTGCTCCGTCGGATGAGCTTCTTCACCACCTGGTCCACCGTATGACTGTCGTTGCGACGGCGACACCACGCCTCCAAATCGATTTCCGACCAACAGTACGGTCCTGTAACCGTCTCCAGCCAACCTTTACAAACAAAAGGCGCCTTGCTCATCATTTTTTCAATCGGTATTCTTACGAATATGAGACTCAGAATCTCTGGGTTTAGTGCACCCCACGGCCGCCACCGTTCAGTTGCCGGAACCACCGTATTTTCATCGGGTGGAACCACCGTCGTCTTGTTGCTCATTTCGCGTCAGCAAAAACCCTGACCTACTTACTGACTCTTTAGTACTTCTATTATTATTTTTTTAAAAGGGTTGTTTCTCGTGTACACATCACTCTCACTTTGGTTTACTATGTTATTTTTACTAGTCTCAGGTTGTTTAGAGTTTGGTTTTCACGATATTCCGGAAACCATGTCATTGAGTGCGATTAAGGTAGCGTTTGTTTTTTGTCTGAAGATCTTTCTGGTCTCCTATATCTGCGTTGCGCAGACCGCGCTCAAACCTTTAGGCGGCTTGTAGACTGTTTGTTTTTCTAAAGACATTTCATTAAAAAACGTCTTCGCGCCCTCTTATCGTAGAAGACTTTCTATCTTATTCCAAACCCTAGCCCCCTTTCATTCTACCTTCTCCCCTTCATCTCCTCCCCTTCACCATCGCGACCTCCATCACCGGTGACCTCCACCTCCGGTGCCGCAATAGCCATCGTTGCCGCTGCTCCTCCCTAGCCGACCGCCGCCACTGCTCTTCCACCTAACCCAGCCGACCACCACTGCTCCTCCACCTACCCCAGCCGACCGCCGCTGCCTTCCTTTCTCCCCACATCACCGCCGCCGCACGCTGCTCCTTCACCTCTAGCCTAGCTGCCACCTCCACTACTATCTACCTTGGCATGCTTATTTCTTCAAGATTTGATAGTCTATTCACCATTATTGTAATTGTGCTATTATTACTAGTTTGTTATTGAATAAAGTTTGTAGAAGGTTTAGATTTATGAATGTGTTGTTTAATTTTTTGTTAAAATTGTACAATTATTACTAGTTTGTTGAAGGTTTATGAATATTTGCTGTTTGATTATTGTTAAAATTGTACAATTATTACTAGTTTGTTGCTGAATAAAGTTTAAAAAAATCGCTTTATTTAATTTTCCGTTTATTATAGTAGTCTGCAGACGTTAAAAAACAAACAGTCTTCTTGTTACAGACTGCAGAGGTTTGGTCCCTCTCTTCTGCTGCAGATGCCTGCAGCTATGGTCAGCAGATTGCAGACATTTTATCTCTTAAAAAACAAACAGCACCGTCGTTGTGCCATCAAAAGAGCAGAATTTTTTGCATAGCACACGCTGGACTGAAGCCCGAGTGGGCTCGAGATTCGATCCGGCAACCTCACAAGGCCTAGTTCAAATCTTTCATTGTCATAATCCAACAAAAATGACACTAGTGGGGATCAAACTTGAGTTTCCATTAGAGAATTCTGACGTCTTATCACTAGGCCACAAATGGGGACGACTCTTCGTGTTTAAAATGTGGGGATGTTTGATTTTAATAATCCAAACTTTGGCCTATTTGCCGATATTAATCCCAACTTAAGAAATTTCCTACATTAATCCCAACTTTCACTCAATTGGTCTCCACTTAGCCTTTTCTTAACGGGAACTAACCCAGTTAGTTTTCGAGCAAAATATGGCATTTCTCCAAGTTGAGGAAGACAAATGAAAAATGTAATTTAACTTAAAAACTCACCCCCATGTCGGCACCAGCTGTCGCAGTGGTGGCGGCGGCGACGGTGTCAGTGGGGGCGACGGCGGTGGTGGTGGCTGTGGCGGCGGTGGTGAGTTTTAAGTTAAATTACATTTTCATTGAGTGAACTGTGATTTTCGTCCCCGTGGTTTGTCAAAATCTGCGGTTTTAATCCAATAGTTTCAAATTTGCGATTTTCGTCAATGTTGTTTTATTTCACTTGCAATTAAACCCAAATTCACTAAACCCGTTAAGTCTGGTCGTTAAATCCATCAACATGTCCTTTACATGAGGGGCAGTTTTGTCCTTTTTCCCCCCAAAATACACCCGAGCTCCTCATATGAGAAGCTTGCAAATTAGAACTAGGGTTTATTTGGAGAGAAAAAGACAAAATTATCCCTCACGCGAAAGAGACGCTTATGGGTTTAACGAACAGACTTAAAAAGATTAGTTAATTCGGGTTTAATTGCAAGTGAAATGAAACCACAGGGACAAAAATCACAAATTTGAAACTATTGGACTAAAACCACATATTTGGACAAACCACAAGGACGAAAATCACAGTTCACTCAATGAAAAATGTAATTTAACTTAAAAACTCACCACCACGGCCGCCGCCACCTGGTTGCTCCCTACATTCTCTCAAGCCACCAGATTGTTTTATTTCTAAATAGAGGCTTCTCATGCATTTGACCCGAATTCGCGGGTATGGGTCTTACCAAACCCATATAGCCCTTAAACGGGTTATAACATCTCATTATATTAAAAATTAATCTTACCAAATATTTGATATTAAAATCCTATAAAATAGGAATATACGAGCATTAATATCCAATATTCTTAAAAAAAAGATATTATTTATAATTAAAAATCAATTTTATAGTAAAAAAATAAGCGGGTCATTGGTCTCACCAAACCCAGATAACTTTTAAACGAGTTATAACATCTCATTTATTTGTGAAAACCATTATCATCAAAACCTAAGTATATTATTAACTCCATTACAATAAAAAATATATAAATATTGCAAAAATCCCGACTAAACACTGATTAATCCCCGATTAATTGCTAGTCCTCATTTAACTTATTAATTTTGGTCTAGTCGGCCAATTAATCGGTCAACGGTCAAACCCGGCCAAAATCGGCAGTTTTCATCGAGTTTCAAACAAAAATCATCGGTTTCTGGCAATATTCCAACCAAAATCAGCAAAATTCCAGCGAGATTCCAGCAAAAACCAGCGGTTTCTAGCGAGTTTCCAACCAATTTCCGGCCAAAATATGTTTTTGTATGTATAAAACTGAAAATTACATATAAAAATGTGTGTTTGTGTGTGTGCGTATATAAAACTGAAAAATATACATTAAATTCGATTTGATTAATTCTGTTTAATCTCGATTAATCGCTAGTCCACACCCCACCGCTCGACTAACGACTAGCGCTTTTTATATGTAACGTCCTCGTTTTGCTAAATAAATAAATAAAATATCTCGAGTATATTTTAGGTATCGTATCGTGTGGCGTCATCAAACTAATTAAATAGTAGGTAAGAGTATGGATAACATTAATTGAGGTTATTGGACCTAATAGGGATTATGAGCCAAAAGCCTTTGGGTTTGGCCTATTTAAACACCTAAACCCTAAATCACCCTTATCCTATCATTCCACCATCATCATCCAATCCTTATCACACCCATAGACACAACACAAATCTCTTTCACACCAAACATTCCAAATCCAACCATCCATCCTAGGTCTAGCTCAATCAAATCCAAAAGAAAATACTATAATCATTTCGTTCATTTACTCGTTAAGATTTTTAATATGAAACGAGCCAAACCGACACAACAATAACGATAAACAAATGAATCTTTGAAAGTCGAACATAAACGAACAAATGCCAACGAGCACCGATTGAATCGAATGAGAAATTGGTCTTGATAATAGATCTATATATATGTATAAATATATAGATCGATAGATATCTATATACACATAGATACAAATACAAATATAAACATACTTATATATATATATATATAGATATATAGGGGAAGGATCTTTTGAGAACCATGTTGAGTTGTAAGAACTTGAGAACTCAATTCTATGCCACACATTTAATTAGGTGGATTGGAATATGTGGTTGAGATTAAATCTGGCAAAAAAGTCAAAGTAGGAGAGAGAATAAATATGTAAGTGGTTACACTAACTTTTACGTCCGTTACACATGTGTAAAAAGTCGGCTCGGTGCGTAAAACATTCTGTAATTTTTTTACGTGTATGTAACTTACATATATTACGCATGTGTAAAAAAAATTCGAAAAAAAATCGTTACACTGAGTTCTTTCGAGTTCTTAAAACTCAAAGGGGTTCTCATTTGAAATCTCCCCTAGATATATATACATATATATACATGTATCTCTGCCACCAAATCAAGCGGAAACGGAGGTCCCGAGGTTCAACCCGAGTCGGTAAGCGAAGCGAAATGATTCCAAGCGAAACCTTGAATTTCGCATCCCAAGCGGAAAAAAAACCGGCGACGTGAAACCCCCTATGTGAACCCGGTTATGCAAATCCGACAATCTACCCTCTGAACCCACACCTTTACTCTTATTGTGGTCATCAGAGGTGGAGGTGCCGACGATGGTGTGGCCGGAAGGTGGGTGGCAGCGGCGGTTGTCGGGATGAGAGGAAGAAGGAGGAAGGAAGTGAGAGAAAGAGGGTGGGGTGTGTACTAGGGGTGTTCATGGTTCGGTTCGAAACCGCTCAAACCGGCCATCGGTTTGGTTTCGCGGTTGGTTTTTTTTCTTTACTTTTGGTCGGTTGGTTTGAAAACTTCCAAACTGTAGTGAACGGTTTGGTTCACGGTTTGAACCGAAAACCAACCGCATAAAACCGGACCGAACGATATGATTTATTTATATGTATTTTTTAAATAATTCATAATATACATGTGTATATACATATACACTACTAAAATATTGACAAATATTAATAATAAACAAAACAAAAGTGGGCTAAGCCCATATAAAAAATGCAAGAAATTTTAATTAGCTTTTTATTTTCTTAAATGAGATCTTTAAAAGGTAAAAATAAGTTGTTTGTTAAATTATATAAATTATTGTGACTTGTATAATATTTGCATATCATTAATTATTTTTGACATATCTTATAAAGATCGAACAAGACCAAACCGCGAAACCAAACTGGACCAAACCGTTATTAACGGTTCGCTTTAAGAGTTCAACGGTTCGGTTTTGGTTTACGAAAATCAAAAACCGTTACTAACGGTTTGGTTCACGGTTTGACTTAAAAACCGCGAAAACCGGACCGCGAACACCCCTAGTGTGTGCTGGAGAGTGATATATATATATAGGCTAGGTATAAAATGAAAATCCACTTGAGTTGTGAAAACTCTAGAAACCCATTATCAACCACATGTTTTTAATTAATGCTTAAATCTTGTGGTCCACAATTAAAGTGAATAAAAAATATAAATGTAAATATAACATTTTCTCTCTCCTGAAAACAAATATAAAAGTTAGTAAAAAATGTTAAAAAATAGCAAAACATTTTTTTTTTATGTTTCGATGTTTTGTATTAAATGTTACAACATATATTACATGTAACAAAAAAAACGATGTTACATAGGGTTTTCGCAGGTTTTCACAACTCAAGTGGGTTTTCATTTTAACCTTACCCTATATATATATATATATATATATATATATATATATATATAGGGGAGGGATATTTTGAGAACCATGTTGAGTTTTAAGAACTTAATAACTCAATTCTAGGCCACACATTTAATTAAATGGATTGGAATATGTGGTTGAGATTAAATCTGACAAAAAAGTCAACTTATGAGAGAGAATAAATATGTAAGTGGTTATACTAACTTTTACGTCCGTTACACATGTGTAAAAAGTCGACTCGGTGCGTAAAAAAATTATGTAATTTTTTACGTATATGTAACTTACATATATTACGCATGTGTAAAAAAATTCGAAAAAAAAAAATCGTTACACTGAGTTCTTTCGAGTTCTTAAAACTCAAAGGGGTTCTTAATTGAAATCTCCCTTTTATATATATATATATATATATATATATATATATATAAATAATCTTTAATAATGTTAATAATAATATTAGTAATAATAATAATAATAATAATACTAAAACCTTAATAATAATAATGGCAAGATAATAATGCTAAAAATAATAAAATAAATACTGCAACGATGTGACCCGAACTTGATTCAAAAATAAACGAGACCCGAACCCGAGACCCGACTCGCCTAGAACCCATAACCCGCCTCCTATGAAACCGATGACGCATGGGACCCGTTTGGTAACACTTAAACGAAAAGGGTCCGTTGTAAGGAGGACTTATGAAAATAAATAAGTATGTAATAAGAGCGAATCGTAAAGAACTAATATAATAATAAATATAAACACAATATTAATAAATGTCGTTAGAATGTAAATTAATAAAGACGGTTCAATAATAAGATAATGCCAAGTATATTGAATTAACAAGAATAATTTAAGAAAGGTTACCTGTCGGTTCTGTTAACTTAAAGGTTCACCCCGTTAACTTAATAAAATAAGTAAAGAAGCAAATATGGAGATTAATACGTGTGTATTATTAATAGTTAGTCGGGCATAGTTGAATAAAAGAATTACCATAACGGTGAACACAACAGGATCCATGTGAGTTATAGCCCCCTTTATATGTTATGTTTTCGGGGCTGTGTGCATACTACGATGTGTTTAGATTAATACACTTAACTTAAATGGTAAGTGTATATTAGATATATGTTTGCGTATGAATGTGAATGTTATTGATTGATGAACTAGTATGCAAGTAGTTGATATATTAGTTATGATTGAAGGAAGTAGAAAGAAAATGTAACGAAGGTAGAGTTGTAGGGTATATTAGAGGGCACCGGACCCTAATAATAACCGAGGTATGTAGGGCACTGGACCCTTATAATATCCAAGGTAAGTAGGGACTGGATTCTGAAGATATCCAAGGTAGGAAGGACACCGGATCCTTATTAATTCCGAGGTATGTAGGGTCTGGACCCTTATAATATCCAAGGTAAGCGATGACCGGATCTTCATAGTATCCGAGGTAAGTAGGGTCTGGACCCTTATAATATCCAAGGTAAGTAAGGACCGGATCTTTATAGTATCCGAGGTATGTAGTTAGTAAGTAGTATAAGTGTATGAATGTATGTTTGATTAATAAAGGAACAGGTAGGTATTAATAAGTATCTTCGGGTGCGTATTAGTAAGTGAATGCATTGTATGTTAATTAACTAGAACTCACTCAGCGTAGCTGACTTTTAGTATGCACGTAGGTGAGTATGATGAGACGGGTGGCTTGAGGGAGACACGTGGCGAATAAAGGAAGACTGGCATCAAAGAAAAGAAGAGACACGTGTTATTTATAATTTATGTTTAAAGACTTATGTTAAGTATTTTCAGACAAGATGTTCATGCTATGTATGAATTGTTGACTTTTAATTCCGCGAAATGTTTTAATTAACTCTGATTTACGAATTATGTGAATGAGTAAGTCCAACCAGCGAGAAAGTAGGGTTCCCGGGTCAGGGGCCTTACATTATAACACAGTTTACTTGCATAATTTATAATTATAACTTTACTAGGTTTTATCCTCCGTATTACGGGAGGAGTTTTGCATTTTTCGTTTTTTAATATTTATTTTTTAGATATTAGTTTTCTTTATTGTAAGAAAGTATACTTAGGGTTTGATGATGAAAGGGTTTCACAAATAAATGATATATTATAACACGTTTAAAAGTTATCTGGATTTGGTGACTTATGCCTCGCTTATTTTTTTACCATAAAAGTTTCTTAATTATAAATAATATATTTTTTAAATCGGATATTAATTTTTAGTATATCCCTATTTTATAGGATTTTCAATCAAATATTTGATAAAATTAATTTTAAATTTAATGGGATGTTATTAGAGGTGTTCACGGTTCGGTTTGAAACCGTGAAACCGTCTAAACCGGTCATTGGTTTGGTCTCACAGTTGGTTTTCTTTCTTAACTTTCGGTCGGTCGGTTTGAAAATTTTCAAATCGTAACGAATGGTTTGGTTTACGGTTTGTATTGGTACAAACCGTTTAAACCGGACCGGACCGTATGATTTAATCAAATGTATTTCATAAATGTTTTATATATTATATAGACAGAATTACAAATTTTGTCCTTTAAAATAAGACGAATTACGGTTCGTGTCCTTTTCTTAATTTCCTTGCAGGCGGTGTACTTTAAACTTTTTTTCCTACAAGTTTTGTCCTTTACGCTAACTGGGTTAGAAAAAGTCAGTTAAATCCCATCACGTGAGGCGCATGTGAGGGTAGTTTTGTCCTTTCATATATCTCTGCAACTAACCACATCTTCTTCAATCACCATCATCAATCTCACCAACCAATTACCCATCACAGAATCCATCCTAAACACCCCCGCCGGACTCACCACCACCACCACCGGAATCACAACCTCGCCATCATCAATCTCACCAACCAATCTACCGCCCACAGCCTCGCCCGAGCCGCCGTAGCTGCTGCCGTAATGGTGGTCGAAAAACCGACTGTGACGGTGATGGTGATTCTAGGGAAGTAGAAGCTGCCGTAATGGTGGCCGGAAACCCTCATATCGGCGACTGTGACGGCGATGGTGAGTCTAGGGATCGATGGTGATTCCGGCGATGGCGATGGTGGCCGGAAAACCGACTGCCGTAATGGTGGCCGTAGCTGCTGCCGTAATGGTGGCCGGAAACCCGTCCAGTCTGCGATTTCGATTTTTCAGATCTGCGAAGTGGTGGTGGAGAGATTGCAGTTAGAGTTTAGGGTTTGTGAGAGGTGAGTGGTGACGTGGGTGGCGATGGAACCGGTGGCGGAGAGGCAGGTGTAACACCCCGACCAAAGGCGGATTATACATCGGGGCGCCACATATTGCTTCATTACTCGCGACACTATTGGTGTCAATATTTATTAATACACATTTTATCGCGCACGCGCAGCGGGGAAAATAAAAAAAAAACATAAATCAACATAAATCAATTTATAAAGCATAATATTCAAATAACATAAACTTGTCTTGTTACATTTTAAATCTAGGTCCAAAACAAAAGTAAACATCCTATGTGTCCTCAAGCTTCAAAGCAGCTACTGCAAACCTGAACATGTGTTAAAATAAACGTCAAACACTTGCGTGTTGGTGAGAAATCAAGTTTAATAGATAATCATAGATAATCATAGTAAATCTGCGCGCAACACGTGTATGTCTAGAGTTTAACAAGGGTGTAATCAGATTGTGATCAAGCCTAAGATAGTTCATAGATCATAGTTCAATCCATGCTCCCAATTGAGCATAAAAACGAGAAAACATCTGTGCAAGTGTAAACAAAGAAAACCGTAAACGATAGGTCTCCCGTGTTCAACTAATGGTACCAACGGAACTGCGGAATAGGCCGAACAAAGCGGTTAATGATACACACATACAAATAAACAGCCAAGTAAACGTCCTCAACACATGGGATACTGCGCGACTAAAGTTCATAAACAAGTTTAAGACTCAAGTTTTGTATGAACACATGAACATCCCAAAGCATTTAAAATAAAAAGGGATTAGATACGAGATAACTCACATGATAAACGATGCGGTGGTAGATAAAGCAAGAACCAACTTTAAACAAGCACAAGTTAACCTATAAATAAGATTATTGTTTTAACGATTGGTTTTAAGTCTTGATTATAAGTTAGCATAATTAATAAGTAAATTATAATATATATTACCGGAAAAGCAGGAAGAACAAGGAGGAAGACGGAGGCAGAGAGGAAGACGGCAGAGAGAGCAAGGAGCAAGAGAGCAGGAGAGATTAAGTGTTTTGTGTGTGATGTGTTAGGAAAAATAATACTATTATTTATAGAGAAACCCTAGGAGACACAATCCCTAGAAAAAGGGGAAAAGATCTCAAAAAGTAAAAGATTCCAAAAGCAAAAGATATCAAAAGATATGGCAGCTGCAGGGGGCAAGATAAAGCTGACAGGGAAACAGTAACAGGCATGGGCGGTTCAGATAAAGGTACTGGATAAAGCTTGGCAAAAGCAGATCTCAAAAGATAATGTCAGTCACTTTTTCTACCAACCAATGGGGGTTGGTACGCATGCTGCGCCGAAAGTAACTATTCAGACATTAGATAGGTTAGGTCAACAGCACAGAAGATAAGACAACACAAAAGCAAACGGCTAGATTTAAACAGAAGATACAAGGGTTAAGCGCGGGAAGGCTGAGTGCGCGAGCGCGAAGGCTGGCACAACAATCCTTAGCGCACTGCGGGAAGAATCACAAATCCTTAGCGTGCTGCGTGAAGAACAAGAATTCTAAGCGCATCGCGGGAAGAACATACATTCTTAGCGCATTGCGGGAAGAACATGCATTCTTAGCGCGCTGCGAGAAGAGTTCTCTTCACGCATCGCAGGAACAAGATGTCTTCACGCAGGCTTCCATGTAAGGAGTCTGGCGCGTGGAGCTGCAGACATCCTTAGGCGGGAAGAACCAAAGGACAAGCAAAGAGAAGAGGGAAACAAAGCGTAAGGGTGGGACGGCGACAAGAGGGAAAAGAAGGCGGAAAGAGAGAAGGAAGAGGGACGGGACGGCGGAAAGAAAGAGAGAGAGAGGCGGGAAGGAAAATATATATTATTATTAAAAGTAAAATATAAGTATAAATAAATATTAAGTCATAAAGGAAAGAGATCGGGTCAGAGAAACGGGTACCTGGGTCGGGTCGGATCAGGGCAGATGTCACAGTCTCCCCTACTTTAAGAAATTTCGTCCCGAAATTTATCTCGAAGTAGGTTGCGCAGAGAACAGGTGCGGGTACTTGATCTTCATTTGATCTTCCCTTTCCCATGTAAACTCGGCTCCGCGCTTGGACTCCCAGCGAACTTTCACGATAGGGATACGACTGCGCTTGGTTTGCTTTACCTCGCGATCCATAATCTCAACAGGCTTCTCAACGAAATGCATAGATTCATCAACTTGAACTTCATCAAGTGGAATGTGAAGGTTCTCGTCAGCTAAACACTTCTTGAGATTGGAAACATGGAACGTTGGATGCACATTACTGAGCGCGAGCGGCAGGTCAAGTCTGTAGGCAACTTTTCCCACACGCGCGAGAATCTTGAATGGACCAACATAACGAGGAGCAAGTTTACCTTTCTTCCCAAAGCGGACAACACCCTTCCAGGGCGACACTTTGAGGAGAACAAGATCACCAACTTGAAATTCGAGAGGCTTTCGCCTGCGATCTGCGTAACTCTTCTGTCGGCTTCTGGCAGTCAGCAGATGATCACGGATCTTGGCGATTTTATCGGTTGTCTCTTGAACTAGTTCGGGTCCTGTGATTTGAGCTTCACCCACTTCGCTCCAACAAATCGGGGAGCGGCACTTACGACCGTAAAGTGCTTCAAATGGGGCCATACCGATACTAGAATGATAGCTGTTATTATAAGAGAACTCGATCAAAGGCAGGTGCGAATCCCAATTACCTCCAAAATCAAGAACACTAGATCGGAGCATATCCTCAAGAGTTTGAATGGTTCGCTCAGACTGTCCGTCAGTCTGAGGATGATATGCAGTACTCATGTCCAAACGAGTTCCTAACGCAATTTGGAGAGATTTCCAAAAGCGAGATATAAAACGGCCATCGCGATCGGATATGATGCTCAAAGGAGTACCATGGCGGCAGACAATTTCCTTGACGTAAAGCTGCGCGAGATGCTCAACATGGTAGGTTTCACGAATGGGCAGAATATGAGCAGACTTGGTCAAACGATCCACTATTACCCAAATGCTATCATGTTTGCTTGCTGTCAAAGGTAACTTGGTAATAAAGTCCATCGCTATACCTTCCCATTTCCACGTAGGAATTTCTGGTTGTTCGAGCAAACCAGATGGGCGTTGGTGTTCAGCTTTAACTTTAGAACAAGTCAGGCACTTAGCTACGAACACAGCAATATTCTTTTTCATACCGGGCCACCAATAAGTTATGCGCAAATCCTTGTACATCTTATCAGCGCCGGGATGAATAGAATACCGAGATTTGTGCGCTTCACTCAGGATATAAGCGCGAAGATTCTCATCACAAGGGATCCAGATGCGATTGAGATAGCAGAGAATTCCACTCAGATTAGGGACAAAGAGTGCTTCCGCGCCACACGCTAACTCGGCGCGAAGGTTACCATTACTGATGGATGCGCGCTGCGCGTCACGAATACGCGATTCAAGGTTGCTTTGAATCGGCGCGAAGTGAAGCTGGGTGCGCGGCAAGATACAGTTAAGTTGGCAGGGTTTTCGGCTGAGCGCATCGGCTACCACATTAGCCTTACCAGGGTGATACCGGATCTCACAATCGTAATCGCTGATGAGTTCGTTCCATCGGCGTTGCCTCATGTTAAGTTCCTTTTGATCAAAGATATGCTGAAGGCTTTTATGGTCAGTGTAGAGGATACACTTGGTACCATAGAGGTAGTGTCTCCAGATTTTCAAGGCAAATACAACTGCACCAAGTTCGAGATCGTGAGTTGTATAATTCTTCTCGTGAATCTTAAGTTGCCTTGATGCGTAAGCGATAACCTTGCCTCGTTGCATAAGAACACAACCGAGACCTTGGTTAGAGGCATCACAATACACAACAAAATCATCACTTCCCTCAGGTAGCGTTAGAACAGGAGCTTCACACAACAAACGCTTGAGCGTTAGAAAGGCTTCTTCTTGCTTCGAGCCCCAAATATACGGCTTACCTTTGTGCGTTAGAGCTGTTAAAGGCAAAGCGATCTTTGAAAAGTTCGAAATAAAACGCCGGTAATAACCAGCTAAGCCCAAGAAGGAACGGATTTCGGTAGGAGTGGACGGTGTAATCCAGTTCTTGATTGCATCAATTTTGGATGGGTCGACATGAATACCCATCTTGTTCACAATATGGCCAAGAAACTGTACTTCATCCGACCAGAAATCACACTTGGAAAGCTTAGCATAGAGTTGCTCGGCTTGAAGCTTTTGCAACACCAAACGAAGATGTTGTTCATGCTCGGCCTTAGTCTTAGAATAAATCAGAACGTCATCGATAAACACAATCACGAATTTATCCAAGAAAGGCCTACACACCCGATTCATAAGATCCATGAAAACGGCGGGTGCGTTGGTTAAACCGAAGGACATGACCAAGAATTCAAAATGGCCATAACGAGTACGAAAAGCAGTCTTCGGAACATCTTCATCGCGGATACGCAACTGATGATAACCAGAACGGAGATCGATCTTCGAGAAACAGGAGGCACCTTGGAGTTGATCAAAGAGGTCGTCAATACGCGGTAAGGGATACCGGTTTTTAATGGTGAGTTTGTTCAACTCGCGGTAATCAATACACATGCGAAACGATCCATCTTTCTTTTTAACGAACAACACCGGAGCACCCCAGGGCGAAGAGCTAGGGCGAATGAATCCTTTAGCGGTCAACTCCTGAAGTTGGCTTGCTAATTCTTGCATTTCAGCGGGTGCAAGACGATAAGGAGATTTGGCTACGGGGGAAGCACCAGGGACAAGATCAATACGAAACTCGACTTCACGAGCGGGAGGGATACCAGGAAGATCATCAGGAAAAACTTCAGGGAAGTCACGCACAACAGGGATATCGCGAAGCTTCTTTCCTTCATCGGGTTTAACCACATGGGCTAGAAATGCAATACACTTCTTCCGCATGAGTTTCCGGGCTTCGGCGCAAGACATAAGCTTAAGGCCGCGGGAGGGTTTCTCGCCAAAGATATGAAGATCACCATCTTCACGAGGAATGCGAATCAACTTCTTAGCGCAAATAACTTCGGCGCGATTATGCGAGAGCCAATCCATACCAATGATAACATCAAAACTTCCAAGAGGCATAGGAATGAGGTCAATTAGAAAATCGTTTTCGTTAAGGTTCAGCGTGCAATCTTTAATCACAGCGGTTATTAAAATAGTTTCACCATTAGCCAATTCAACTGAAAAATCTTCTTTTAAATCGCTGCGCGGTCGCGCAAGCTTCTGCTCGAAGGCGCGAGAAATAAAACTTCTATCGGCGCCAGTATCAAAAAGTACAGATGCATAGTGACCGTTAAGTAAAAATGTACCATTAACTACGTCATTATTCGCTTGCGCTTGGTGCGCTGTTATGTTAAAGGCTCGGCCTCGCGCCACTTGGTTCGAAATTTGGTTCACCGGATTCGCTTGAGTAATCTGGACTTGTAGCCTTGGGCACGCGTTCCGGAAATGACTGGGATCACCGCAGTTATAGCACGACCTGGGTCGTGGATTCTGGTAAGTTGGTTGTGGGTTATGCGGGTAGGCTGGTGGTGTTGGCGCAATCGGATTGGAGGGAGGGGTTCTACAGTACTCAACGGAGTGACCTACGCGGCCACATCGGTTACATTGTCGACACGGGACTTGAGGTGGGTGATGAAGTCTACAGGTTGGGCAAAAGGGTTGGTTTCCTGTGTAAGGTTTCTTAGTTGGCGGGGCAGGAAGTGCTGGATTGGTTAAGGCATAGTTGTGGACTACAGGAGGTGCTGGGTAGGTTGACAGTGGGTTAGGCGCGTAAACTGGAGGTTGGTAAGCGGGTTGCTGGACAATGGGCGGGTTGGTAAGCGCATAGGCTTGTCTGCGCCTACGTTTCTGGTTATGGTTTGAGGGTTCTGGTTTGGTTTCTGTTGGTTCAGGGACAGTCTTGGTGGGTTTGGTCTTCTCAGTTCCCCGCAGGAACAGGGTTCCTGCTCTGACATGGTTGTCGCTGAGCACAGCGGCCAATTCGATGGCGTCAAAGAGGGTTACTGGGTTTCTGGCCCATACAGAATCTTGAATTTCCATGGGGAGACCCCCAAGGAATTTCTCGATGGCTCGGCGGGAAGGGGTAACAAGGTGAGGAACCAGTAAGCTTAGCTCGTGGAAGCGCGTCGCGTACTCGCGTGCTTCACCGCTGTATTGCTTCAAGTTCCAGAATTCTTCCTCCAGGCGCTTAACTTCGTTGGGAGGGCAGAATTCTCGCGTAAGAATTTCCTTGAATTCCTCCCATGTCATGCTAGAAGCAGCCTCTGCGCCACGCGCATGAGCTACTCCATTCCACCATGTAAGCGCTCTGGATTCCAGGACACTGGAAGCATATAGGGTTCGTCTTTCCGAGGGGCATTGGGTATGGAGGAAAGCGTTTTCAATCTTCTCAAGCCATTGGAGCATCACGGTGGCTCCTTCAAGACCTGTGAACTTCGGAGGGTTACCCGCATTAAAGGACTTAATGTTATAACTGGTGGTATTAGCATTGTTTTGGCTCAAAGCTTGGGCTATTGCGGCGGCCATTTCCTGGGAACGTTGCTGTCTACGCATGCGCGAGGCTTCTCTTCTCTGAAATCGGCGAGATAGCGGAGGCATTCTATAAAAATTTTAATTTTAGTTAATATCTTGGTTTTAGCGCAAAGTTTTAATCTTATAAAGCTTGGTTTCACGGAGTTAGATACTATCAAAAGTTAAAGTAAAATAAATGATCCTAAATGCAGACTTAATAAAGGTAACAAATTCGAATCAAGAACCGACAATTCACGTATCACCATGACTTTCCGAATTCCCGATTTAAAATATACGAGCAAACGAGTATTGGAGATTGACGATTCATGTATCACCATGACTTTTCAACCCTCAATATAAAACATACAAGAAAATGAGTATTGGAGGTTGACAATTCATGTATCACCATGACTTTTCAAGTCTCCAACCTCAGAACATAATCGTAAATGGAAATTGAAAATCAACTATTCATGTATCACCATGACTTTTCGGATTTTTAATCCCAACAAACGAATATGTAAGTAAAATCAATAAAAATCGAAATTCACAAAAATCGAAATATCGCGGAATAAAATCATATACTGCGCAAGCGCGAGCATATTCACAAATAACGAGTAATTAACAATAAGCGCGCGAACATGAGATTTCTCTCATGCGCGAGAAGGGACTCTTAGGTATCCTAGGCCGTTACGTCTAACCACCTATCCTAAAGTCAACGAGCTCTGATACCAATCTGTAACACCCCGACCAAAGGCGGATTATACATCGGGGCGCCACATATTGCTTCATTACTCGCGACACTATTGGTGTCAATATTTATTAATACACATTTTATCGCGCACGCGCAGCGGGGAAAATAAAAAAAAAACATAAATCAACATAAATCAATTTATAAAGCATAATATTCAAATAACATAAACTTGTCTTGTTACATTTTAAATCTAGGTCCAAAACAAAAGTAAACATCCTATGTGTCCTCAAGCTTCAAAGCAGCTACTGCAAACCTGAACATGTGTTAAAATAAACGTCAAACACTTGCGTGTTGGTGAGAAATCAAGTTTAATAGATAATCATAGATAATCATAGTAAATCTGCGCGCAACACGTGTATGTCTAGAGTTTAACAAGGGTGTAATCAGATTGTGATCAAGCCTAAGATAGTTCATAGATCATAGTTCAATCCATGCTCCCAATTGAGCATAAAAACGAGAAAACATCTGTGCAAGTGTAAACAAAGAAAACCGTAAACGATAGGTCTCCCGTGTTCAACTAATGGTACCAACGGAACTGCGGAATAGGCCGAACAAAGCGGTTAATGATACACACATACAAATAAACAGCCAAGTAAACGTCCTCAACACATGGGATACTGCGCGACTAAAGTTCATAAACAAGTTTAAGACTCAAGTTTTGTATGAACACATGAACATCCCAAAGCATTTAAAATAAAAAGGGATTAGATACGAGATAACTCACATGATAAACGATGCGGTGGTAGATAAAGCAAGAACCAACTTTAAACAAGCACAAGTTAACCTATAAATAAGATTATTGTTTTAACGATTGGTTTTAAGTCTTGATTATAAGTTAGCATAATTAATAAGTAAATTATAATATATATTACCGGAAAAGCAGGAAGAACAAGGAGGAAGACGGAGGCAGAGAGGAAGACGGCAGAGAGAGCAAGGAGCAAGAGAGCAGGAGAGATTAAGTGTTTTGTGTGTGATGTGTTAGGAAAAATAATACTATTATTTATAGAGAAACCCTAGGAGACACAATCCCTAGAAAAAGGGGAAAAGATCTCAAAAAGTAAAAGATTCCAAAAGCAAAAGATATCAAAAGATATGGCAGCTGCAGGGGGCAAGATAAAGCTGACAGGGAAACAGTAACAGGCATGGGCGGTTCAGATAAAGGTACTGGATAAAGCTTGGCAAAAGCAGATCTCAAAAGATAATGTCAGTCACTTTTTCTACCAACCAATGGGGGTTGGTACGCATGCTGCGCCGAAAGTAACTATTCAGACATTAGATAGGTTAGGTCAACAGCACAGAAGATAAGACAACACAAAAGCAAACGGCTAGATTTAAACAGAAGATACAAGGGTTAAGCGCGGGAAGGCTGAGTGCGCGAGCGCGAAGGCTGGCACAACAATCCTTAGCGCACTGCGGGAAGAATCACAAATCCTTAGCGTGCTGCGTGAAGAACAAGAATTCTAAGCGCATCGCGGGAAGAACATACATTCTTAGCGCATTGCGGGAAGAACATGCATTCTTAGCGCGCTGCGAGAAGAGTTCTCTTCACGCATCGCAGGAACAAGATGTCTTCACGCAGGCTTCCATGTAAGGAGTCTGGCGCGTGGAGCTGCAGACATCCTTAGGCGGGAAGAACCAAAGGACAAGCAAAGAGAAGAGGGAAACAAAGCGTAAGGGTGGGACGGCGACAAGAGGGAAAAGAAGGCGGAAAGAGAGAAGGAAGAGGGACGGGACGGCGGAAAGAAAGAGAGAGAGAGGCGGGAAGGAAAATATATATTATTATTAAAAGTAAAATATAAGTATAAATAAATATTAAGTCATAAAGGAAAGAGATCGGGTCAGAGAAACGGGTACCTGGGTCGGGTCGGATCAGGGCAGATGTCACAGCAGGCAGTACGGACGACGGTCTCTGGGTCGTGGGTTAGATGGCGAATGTTTGTCGGTGGGCGATTTTTGTGTGTTGTTGCTGGGTTCCATTTATGAACCCTAGGCGGCATCGCAAGACAGTGGACAACTAATCATACATTCACTGCACAATTGATTTGGGGATAATAATCCAAAACATATGTTTGTGTGTGTATGATCTCCAATTGCATATCAGAAATTAAGTTGAAAAATGTTGGGATTGCAGCTGTGTAGAGTTGTTGTGGCCTATGGTTGTTAACAAGTGGCTCAATATTCCAACTAATAGTTTGATTATAATGTTGATTTTGCTGATAGCTTCCATGATCCCAGTTGAGATTCACCGGTTAATTCAAGTGGGTGTTTGGTTGGTGGTGACATTGTGGTGGTTTATTGTGGTGGTGGTTTGTTTGTGGATTCCGGTAGCATTGCCGGCGGAGTAAGATGGAGTAAGAAGAAGACTGATAAAGGGTTTAGTTGCAGAGATATATGAAAGGACAAAACTATCCTCACATGCGCCTCACGTGATGGGATTTAACTGACTTTTTCTAACACAGTTAGCGTAAAGGACAAAACTTATAGGAAAAAAAAGTTTAAAGTACACCGCCTGCAAGGAAACTAAGAAAAGGACACGAACCGTAATTCGTCTTATTTTAAAGGACAAAATTTGTAATTCTGTCTATTAATATGCGTATACAGCTATATTAACAGGCATAATTAAATAAAAATTATTAATGCATATGGTATACATATGTATACTGACAGAATGTACACAATATATAAAACAAAGTGCCAAAACTCAAAAAACTTAAAGTGGTCTTTCAATACTTTAAAAGAGAGAACCCAAGAATCAATTGGTTTGTGTAATATTCTGTAAATTATCGGGAGCTCTACAATTAAATATCAAAAAATTATTTTAAACATTTTGTATAAAACCCATACAAGCTCAAACCGTGAAACCAAACCGTTACTAATGGTTCGGTTTAAGAGTTCAACGGTTTGGTGTTGGTTTACGAAAATCAAAAACCATTATTAATGGTTTGGTTCACGGTTTGATCTAAAAACCGCGAAAACCGGACCGTGAACACCCCTAGATGTTGTAACCCGTTTAAGAGTTATCTGGGTTTGGTGAGACCCATACCCTTAAATTCGGATCAAATACATGAGAAACCTTCATTTACAAATAAAACAATCTGATGTCTTGAGAGAATTTAGAGAGCCAGAGGAGATTTTAAATGTTTCGTTTATATATATTTAAAATTTAAGATTTATATTCCTTTTCTTAAACATTTAAAAATATAATAATAAATTCCATCTAAAATTCTTCTGAGGGACCCACCCGTAAAGTACTAGAGTACTTCTCCTCAAACTCACCGAGCTACCAGCTAGCTGGATCACCTCAGCCAACACCTCGCCTCTTAATTGTTGATCACCAAACCCAAATTGTTTCACTTCCTTGTAACCAAAATCATTGCCGAATAGAATACAGGAGGATCAATTAATCCCAAAACCCACGTTCGGTATGTACTTCTAATTCAATTTCACTCTAGAATTTATGCATCAATAATAATAATAATGATAGTTGTTGTAATCCAGGTTATTAGGTTCTTGAGTTAATGCTACACTTTGTCAAAAGATGGTAGGAACCGAAATTGAAGTATCCGATTCCAATAATGCATACATTAATGGTTTAATCCAAACTAATAATGGATCTTTAGAAGATAAACTCGATGAGCTCCGTATATTATTAGCTAAATCCGATAACGATCCGTTGCGAATCGCCAGTGTCGGTGCCGGTGCGTGCGGCAGCGTATTTGCAGCCCTGTTACAAGACGCATACGGTCATCTTCGTGACAAAATCCAAATCAGGATATGGAGGAGACCCGGGAGGACAGTGGACTGAGCCACAGCCGAACACTTATTCGATGTCATAAACTCGAGAGAAGACGTGTTGAGGAGGTTAATAAGACGCTGCGCGTATTTGAAATATGTCGAAGCGAGGTTAGGTGACAGAACGCTGTACGCGGATGAGATTTTGAAAGATGGGTTTTGTGTGAATATGATTGATACTCCGATTTGTCCGTTGAAAGTGGTTACTAATCTGCAAGAGGCGGTTTGGGATGCTGATATTGTTATTAACGGGTTGCCTTCGACTGAAACGCGTCATGTGTTTGATGAGATTGGTAATTACTGGAAGGAGAGGATTACGGTTCCGGTTATTATTTAGTTGTCTAAAGGTATCGAGGCTGAGTTGGAGCCCGAGCCTCATATTATTACTCCTACTCAGATGATTAGTAGATCAAGTAAGAGTCTTGTTTATGCTTGTTTTAAGTTAATAGCTTTGTGTTGATGTGAATTATAGTTTTAAGTCATGTTTATATTTGGTGTTTTTTACAGCTGGAATTCCGATGGAGAATATTTTATATCTTGGTGGACCGAATATTGCATCGGAAATATACAATAAGGAGTATGCGAATGCGCGAATATGTGGAGCCGAAAAATGGAGGAAGCCGCTTGCTAAGTTTTTAAGGCAACCTCACTTTACGGTTTGGGATAATGGTGATCTTGTGACTCATGAAGTTATGGGTGGGTTAAAGAACGCGTACGCCATCGGAGCTGGTAAGATTTGTTCATGCTCTGATACCATGTTAATGTTTGTGTAAATCCCTTAATTAAGGGAAAAGTATATACTATACAAAAAATGCTATAAAATCGCAGTAGGCTTATTAATATTATCTAACAATATTATTTATTAATATGTATTTTGGAAGGAATTATTGTTTTTTTGGTGTGTTATTTACTTGTCACATTCTGATTTAACAGGTATGGTTGCATCTTTGACCAATGAGAGTGCGACCAGCAAGTCGGTGTACTTTGCACATTGTACATCGGAAATGGTATTTATAACTCATCTTTTGGCCAAAAACCCGGAGAAGTTAGCGGGCCCGCTATTGGCCGACACATATGTGACATTGTTAAATGGTCGTAATGCATGGTATGGTCAAAAGTTGGCAAATGGAGAATTGACTCTTGATATGGGCGATAGCATCAAGGGGAAGGGGATGATTCAGGTGTGTTTTGTTATCATATGCCACTTTGGCTTTGATATTGAATAACTACATGTCGGTTGTGATGGAATGGGTGATAAATGATAGTGTTTGATGTGTTTTTGCTAATTAAGGTGCTAATAGTCACATGTTTAGAGTGTCTGAACTATGATTAGTTAAGGAATTAGTCGATAAAAATGGGAGGAAAAGTTGTTCCAATAATCAGTTTTGGTACATATGGTATGAAGTTAATTATCCAAAAATGATTATTCTAAAATAATCGATAAATTTGTAACAAGTTGATAATTAGTTCCGAAACACAAATTCACATACACCTTTATCAAAGACAAAAAAGCCGGATTGATAAATCATTTCTGTATATCTTGCTTCTTGGTATTCTATTTTGTTTAAACTTGCAGATGTTTATTGATTTGTGGATTATTGAATTTACATGTATTAATATGATAATTTACTAATCATTTGGTTGTATATAACACATTTTCAATTTTTTGACATTTTTACCCTTCCCTTAAAACCTGTATGAGGATAAGAGAGCTTGAAGTGTAAGGGAAAATATAAGGGTTATAATGGTCATATTGCAAGTTGTATATATTATAAAGGGTAAATATGAAATTTAAAGTGTTTTGAACAGGTATATTGATATAAGTTTCTTTGCTAGAGTAAATATATATTATGCAGTTTCCATCGGTATATATGAAAATTACCGTTTATATAAAACTGCAATTGTGGCTTATTATTTCAGGGAGTTTCAGCAGTAAAAGCGTTTTACGAGCTACTTAGTCAATCTCATTTAAGCATTCCCCACCCCGACGAGAAAAAGCCCGTTGCTCCAGTTGAGCTTTGTCCCATTTTGAAAACACTTCACAAAATACTAATTTCAAGGTAAACCATACATGACGCGTGTATATTGTGTATTTGTGTTCTCTCTAAAAATTAGAGTTGTAAACGAGTCGAGCTTGTCTCGTGTAGCTTAAAAGAGCTCATGCTCAAGCTCGGCTCGTTCCAAGAATTCAAGCTCCATATCCAAAGCTTGAGCTCGATTCGTAAGAAATTGGTTAAGCTCTTGTTCCAAAAATAGTTGAATTGATGTTTCTTGTGATTATTCAGGGAGGTTCCAACACAGGCTATTCTGCAGGCGTTGAGGGATGAAACGATGAATGACCCTCGTGATCGAATTGAAATGGCTCAAACTCATGCTTTCTACAAGCCTTCACTTTTGGGTCAGTAGTTTTGTTTGCTAAAAGTTTAGTGTTTATCATCATCAACTGCTTGGAGGAATGAGTTTAAGGTTAAGTTGTATAATTTGTTGTTTTATTAAAGAGAGATTGTGTTGTTGAGATGCTATTTCTTAATCAGTTTATAACAGGCTTTTTTTAGTTTAATAATCTATTTTCAAGTTAGATAAGAAAACTAAATACAGACAAAGAATTACTTGTAGTTGTATTTTTGTTTTTTTAAAACGATTTTTGTTTTTAAACACGTCAACCGAAGTTTAACGGGAGACATCATTAGAAGGTTAAAACGAACAGTTTGTAGAACCTTAAGTTAAAACATTGTCAACCCAATGTGTTTCATATAAAATTTGCCTAAAACACCAAAAAATAGACCAAAAACTAGTCATTACATAACAATATCACATAGCTCGACGACTGAAAACTAAGTGCTACTTTAAAGCTTAATAGATGTGTTTGAAAATGTCACTTAATTGGTACGACGACATATGATGTAACTGTGGGCACCTATGAATACCATTAAGTCTGTTATTCAATGAATTTATTACCGGTGATTGTTAGTTTTTTTTTCTTTTTTTTTTGGGGGGGGGGGGGGGGGTGGTTAAGGCGGGTTAACCGACTGTCGTCTTTGGGTGAGGTTTAGTAGGAGGTTGGTTGTGTTATCTTGGGTGAATTGGCGCGGGTTTCGGTTGTAATCAGGCGGGTGGGACGGGATATTATGTTTTCCCTTGGTGTTATGATGGTTGTAACGGGTGTGTCTAGCCGCTTACTAGCTTGTTTATTAATAGTTATTTTGTTGGTCGTTACAAAAAATTAGCACCCACTATAGTCACATGATCTATATGCGCATGCGTGTGTTTCTTCTTATGTGGCGTAACGTTATAAGGGCCCAAAAAGGCACACTTGCTTTAATAAAGTAGATTGTTAAAAGAATATAGTTGTAAGAAGAATAAATGTATGATAATTTAATCCAAGTTTATAATTAAATAAAAGGAAATAGTATGTATTTTGTAAGGAGGGAGAGAGAAAAGGTTTAATACTTTTAGGCTTTTAGCAACAGTCACATGGTTTTGAAGCAGTGCATAGTCAGCACCCATGTGATGTGCCCGACACAACAAAGTGTCGAAATGAAGATAATTTTGTAGTATTCAGAAAACATGTTCCAAGTTATATATACATTCAATTATTTTCTTCTTTTATATATTTGGGCTGGTTCCGGTATAAAAAGATATTTTTGTGTAAGAAATGTAGGAAGCAATAAGAGACAAACATGTAGTACGTAAGTTATGTGTGCGAGGATATTTGCATTTGTTTTGAGTACACAGATGTTTAAAACACCACGTAAAATGTCCGTAACGTGCTTTCCAAAATAAAACTATAATTTCAGAAACACATTTATATTGTGTATCAGTGGATAGGTTATGGTAGGTTATGGCATTTGCATGTTAACGCTTTTTCAAAATAAAAACATAATGTCAAATGATGGTAACCGATTTGAATTTCAGCCTAATTGTGGTTTGGGATAGGACGAGAAAGTATGTGATTCAAGAGAGTTTGTCTTTCGACCACTTCGGCGGTGTTTGACAAAGCTCATTCAAGATACTATTCAACCATGCTATTCTCATATTAGTTGCACAACCATCAGACGTGACTGCATTAAAATGGGAAAGTGTTCTTAAAATGAAATGATTTCAGCATGTTAAAGTTAACATCTGGTGTAAATTTACCTCGTTACATTTGAATGGCTTCACACGATTCATTGGATTTGTACCTTTGCATTACCGCCCATTAGGAAAACCATAATATAAACCATAATATGTGAAAATGATGAGATGTACGACACATGCCCAATGACATGTTGCAACCTTCTTTTTCTTTTTCAATATTCCTGCCCTCATCGTTTAGTTTCAGCAGCAACAGATGATGGAAGACTAGACGAGTGGGAGACGCTCACTGGCTGGATCCTTAAACTGAATGAATTTTATCTCATCACACTATCGTGCCTTTAGACAAGTATTCACAGGCATTGGCCGGCAAAGATTTTGCCCAAATCAGAAGATGGGTAAAAATAAAAATACACGTGTACCTAAAATGCAACCATTATTCTATTTTTAAATCTTTTCCAAACATTTAAAGCACAAGACTGTGACCACACCTGCCAACCACTCAATGCTACTTTTACAAATGGGCCCCATTCTTGGGCCCTACTCACTTATAACATACTGTACAGTACACATCAAATGCTCCTTTCATTTCTAACAAATAACGAACTACATTCAGGGGTAAGTATGTAATTTTAATTCCCTGCAAAGTACATATTGACTTCCTTTGTATTGTAGTAACTAGTAAGCAGTGATAATTATTAATTTTACTTAACATCTCATTTGGGTATCCTATAAATTACACTGTCATCAAACTCCATTGATCTTTACCTAAATAAGCTCTAAAAGAAATGGAACAAAGACTACATTCCAACCGCACCATGATCCGATGAAAACCTGCAACCAACGCCAATGCGGTTAGCCAACCCACAAATCTGATCGTTAACTTAAAAGAGAAATGAGCCTAATCGTTACCTAGGATGCTGAAAGTAACATGATTTCAATGAAGCCATATCCAAAGTCGAGGTCAACGGGGAGTTGATTAAGTTACTATTGCTAGTGACCGAAGAAACAAGGGTATTTTTGTCATTTGAAAAGACTGTTTGATGATCTTCGGATTTCTTTGGCGAAGCGAAAAGGTTGTCGGGGAGAATGTGCTCCAAGCTGCAATGCTCAAATTTAGTAACACAACCAATTAACCGTGATAAACAATATTAACAACTGTATCTATTGCTTTGACTGTGATGAATTAGCACTTATGTAACCGTATAACCACATCTTTTTATCTGTCACTACGACTTTAAACTTTAAAGCGCTACGAACGTATACCTTTTAGGAAAATCATTATCTTTTTCGTGACGAGGGCTTGATTTCTTGTTGTGGTTTTCATCTTTAAAATCTGATGCTTCCTTCTCTTTCTCCACATTCAAACTCGCCTTAAAAGGCGATCCATCACCATTGATGGTAACAGGACTCGGAAGGTTTAACACCAAGCCATCATCTGCAAGAAAACAAGCACAACTCATAAACAACAAACGGTTGCTATGTTGCTTAGCTAACAACACCTATGTTCGGGTTATTATAGTACCGGAATCTGGACTGGAACTACTGCTGCTATCAGAAGCAAAAACCGACGAGCGGTTGAGATAACTTGGAGAGTAACTGGTGGGAGACAGAATGGCTGCACCGGTGGAAAGGGCCCGCTGGTGGTGGTGATGGTAGTTGTGGTGGTTCCTTTTCATGTTGAGAAGCTGCAGATCCATGATCCGACGGTTCTGAAGCTCAATAGCTGTGATTCAAACAACACCGAATACATATATTCAAGATTCGTAGAACTTTTTACATAAACAAACAGCGTTCACCGTAAAAGACTAAAATCCAACTCATAGCAGAGATATTGGTGGTATACACTATACAGATTACAGAACAATATAAATCAAAGATTTAAGTTTCAAACGAGCATACCGAGCTGCAGGTCGAAAGGATCATGCGAATCATATCTGGTGGGACTATCCATTTGCTGCTGCGGATACTTCCTGAACTTATCGGGGACTTTCCCCTTCTCTTTATACGGTTTCACAAGAACCCGAGCCTCACACACCAAATGCGGATTCCCTTTCGCTAGTATAAGCTTAACTGTTTCCGCATAAACGAAAGTCACAAACCCGAACATTCGTTTTTGCTGGTACGGGATCCGAACATCTTGCACCGGACCATAAATGCTACCAAACACAACAACAAATAATATAAGTATCACACAACATGATTATTGTGTCTAAATGAGTAAATTCATTAACCGAAACCGATGATCAAACCGAACCTGAAGTAATTGGACACATCTTCTTCCGTAAACGAGCTATCCGCCGGAAAAGTTAGGTAGATCTGCCGTGAGCCATAATTTGTCATCAATGCGGCCGCAGCTGCTGCGGCCATCCTCGGGCTACCGGATTGCTGCTGAAGATAAAAATTAGGGTCTTTTTGAAAAGGCAAATTCGAAAATGAACCGCCGGCGCCAGCCATTAGTAACCGTCGCCGGTGACCGGAATTTGACCGAAAAAACTCGTCGCACTGTTCCATCATATCGTTAACGGAATAGCTCCGGCGGTGCGAAAACACGTCGCCGGAGTTAAATCCGGTGGCCGGAGAGTCATCGTCGAGAAACGAAAGCTGATTTTGAAGCTGTAACTCGTCGATCAGATCAGGCTCACCGGAACCGCCGTAGAACGGCGGAGCTGAAGAATTCAGGCGACTTTCAGGTGGTTGAAAATCGGAGGTGTTTGAGTTCAGCCGAAACGACGTCGTACTTAACGGCGAGGGTAGATTAGTAATTCCGGGTTCAATAAACCTTGAAGAATTCAAACTTAACGGAGATGACGGAGATAACGGAGTTGACGGAGAAGAGACACCAAGTTCTTTACGAGCTTTAATAATAACAGACTGGAGAAGTGAATCAGGCCCAAAAGCTAACCGAATCATTTCTTTCTCGCCGTGATCTTGAATTAACAGAAGACCCATTATCTTGGATGCGTATTCTGGATCTAAAGTTTGAAGCTTTGTGAACACAATTCTTGTTGCATCATATGAATCCATTTTGAAATTGAACAAGATTTGTAGCTGGGATGTCTGTTAATTAGCTGCTACTGAGAAAAAAAAAACAAGAATTAAGTTTAAAAATTAAAGTTAAAATCAAAAAGTTTCAGTTTTTTTAGCTTAAAGCAAATATTTTATATACCCATTTTGAAAAGAAAGAAAATAAGCAAGAAAAAGATGATGAAAAGCCTGAATTTGTTGAAAAAAGCAACATTTTGGTTGATTTTTTTTGCAAAAAGATGGGTGGAAAGCAACACTAGGAAAGAAGAAAAGAAAGAAAGAAGTACAGGAGTTAATTAATCATAATCATACCCATTAAAAAAGAAAAAGAAAAAGAAAAAGAAAAGCTCTGGTTTTTGATATTTGTGTTGAGATGAAGAGGATGATGATGAAGAAGCAAATCTAAAGCTAAATATATGAAGGCAGAGTTACTGAAACTGATGATGAAACTGGGTTGAAGTTTAAAGTTTAAAGTGAAGGCAATCAACCCTCTGTTGCTATATAAAGACTAAAGAGCATTCCCATGGTTTCTTCAAATTAAGTGAGTGAGATGTTTATTTGGTAGAGACGGTTAAAAGTGGTTCTGAGAGGAGGAGAGAGAAAATATTGTTGTTCATGGTTAAATTTGGAGAAATACACTGTTCACTTCTATAAATTTTTTAATGTTTTTTAAAGTGGTTGTTATTGAATGAGAGAGAAAAAGGTAATGATAAAAGTAAATATTATTTAATTAAAAATAAGAGAAAATAAAGGATGTTTTTAGTATAATTATAGAAATGGAGATGAAAAATCAAACAAGAATGCTAGAGGAAGCTTGCTGTTGCTACTGTTATCAAGAAGGATGATTTTTAGAGTAATAATTGCGAAGCACTCGAAACAGTACCTTTGTTATGTTGTTTTCAGCATGATGAGGGTGAGAGAGAGAGAGAGAGAGAGAGATTTACCACTTGCATCACTCCTATTTTTGTTAGGTGATATGAGTTGAAGGACTAGATTTACTTTGACCCAAAAGGTAGAGCCAAAATTTATTGGATTCTATATTTGAACTACTATAATCATAAATCATTGAATTGTATTATTTTAATTGATTTGAACTTAAGTCTACAGTTAATTGGTATGGTAGCTAATTAATGTATAGTGATTGACTAGTGAAGAGTTAGGTTCCAGCAGAGCCCAGTTGGACCCGCAAGACTCACCTTGAAGAGGGACGTCTACGCAGAAACCAACTGGATCCGCAGGACCCACCATGCTCAGAGACGTGACGTCCTTACGCGCAGTACGCAAGCTGTTCCCGCAGGAAATGCCTCCCAATGGTGAAGTACTCTGCCTGTTCCCGCAGCTGCGGATACAAGCCATCAGGGAAGGCCACCCGCGCAGCAAGGCTACACGCACAAGGCACTTAGCTCTCAATCACTCAGTTGTCACCTGAAGGAATGAGCAAAGCCGGGAACAATCCCGCACAAAGGCGGGAGGGGGAAACTCCCGCCCAAAAGCCAGTCCGTACGATACGGGAAGATCTTTTGTACTGTACCTGACGAGATATGGGCAAAAGATCTGACTAAAGATACGACAGCTTATTGACAGCAGTATGGCGAGCAGCATGCTCTTGTACTGTATGTCACTATTAGCCGCTGCCTACTCACCAACTCCTGTCATACCACGTGCATAGCCGGCAGTTGGTGGAAAAGGAATAGTACACAGCAGGCCTGGTCAATGTCAGCCGCTGCCTACCCACCAACTACCAGCAGGGCACGTGCGTAGGCCACAGTTGGTAGAACAGGAATACTATTCAGCCGGCCACACCTCCTTGGAAACCTACCTTCGGCTATAAATACCCCAAATGGTATGATCATCTCATCTTATCACATTATCATCATATTATACCTGATATCTGCTCTAGCAATCTCTTAATATACATTTATATTTAAAGAGCAATCTAGTCTGATTCTCACGCCGGAGGGTGGTCACAAGGAGGAACCCCCCCTTCTCAGTGACGAGCTCACGGTGTCTGTTTTGCAGGTTATCAGAATAACCATCTTTGCCGGGTCTAACCCCTCGTGGGAAACATCTATCTAACCCCCAGGTTATCAGTAATCTGCCCGGGGTCCAGTTAGTGTTTCTTCATTGGCGCCATCCGTGCATAAAAGCTAAAACTTCATTTCTTTTCAGTTTTTTCAAACTTCTGGAAAGATGGTTAAAGAAACTCCGGTAACCACAACCCCAGCTACTGGGGGGAATACCGGTGACTACACAGTCTTTACAAACACTACCCCGGTTACCCAAGCCGGGGCAAGTGAAGTAAATTTTACGAACACTACCCCAGTTACCCAAGCTGGGGCAAGTGCAGTAAATAATCGCTCACTGGGATTCACCGATACCCAGTTAGAGAAACGAACAAGGCTCCCCCGCCAAACAATCGATGAAGTTAAGGCATAGGCGGAGGCACGTCAGAAGGAATTCCAAGCTGAGTTGGACGAACGCTTGCGTTCCGACCAACAGGCTGACGAATTCGGAGAGTACTGGGACAATGATTCGGAGGAATCCGATAGTGACGCAAACCCTCGTCATAGGGCGAAAGGGAAGGGTAAGGAAACGGACTCCCAACCAAGAAGGCATTTTGAAGAAGCCTTCAAACCAAAAAACACAGGTGGAAATCCACGTGACTTCTCGAAAACATTTACACCAACTGCTGCAAAGGCGGGAACGTCCAAATTTGCAAGGTACATTGCGGAAGCAATCGTCCCGAAAAGTGCCAAACAGATGTCCAACATCGGCACTTACGATGGTATATCTGATCCAGACGATCATTTGAACAGGTTCATAGCGGGGGCAACCGTCAGTAGTTGGACGGAACCTACGTGGTGTTACATGTTCCAAATGACGCTTGTTGGGGCAGCTAGAGCGTGGTTCGATCGTCTACCGGTCAACCACATCTACGACTGGGCAGACTTCCAACAGAAGTTTAGCCAACACTTCAGCCAACAACGAAAGTATACCGAAGAGCAATGGACAATCCTCAAATGCATTCGAGAGGAAGATGAATCTTTGCTAGACTTCATCACTCGCTTCAACTCAAAGAAGCTAAGTCTGGGTAATATCAGCGAAGATCTTGTTCGCGCTGCTTTCATCCAGGGCTGCGAACGACCCAGAGCTCATCCGCACCTTAACGGGTAAAGATGGCATGCCATCCACATGGGATGCCATCATGACAGCAGCAAAATGCTTTGCGGAAACGGAGAAGCAACTGGGTAGAGATCTCCCCCAGAGCACAAACCTCTACACCCAGAAAACAAGGGAAGACAACGTCCTTACCGCCCGATTAAACAAAAAGCGGAAGCTAGGCATTTGGCAGTCCAGGGTAAACTTTGACACCTCATCCGGCTTGCAACATCGGCTAGGCGGAAGGGATAACGTACAGTCAAACCAGAACTCCAGATGGACGCCACTCACCAAAAGCGTCACCGAGATATTCGCCACTGAGGAGCTCCCATGGCCAAAGCCTCCAATAATCCGACATCTTCACAATTCTGATCGGAGCAAATATTGTGACTATCACAGGACAAAAGGCCACAACACTGAAGAATGCATAGACGTGAAGGACATGGTCGAAGCATTTGTCAGAGATGGACGCTCGCGCACCTCGTGGCGCGATGAACGCTGAGCAGGCTGATGCGTGTAGAACCCCATTTGGGGAAAACACGAATAAAATTGCAGCTTCAATGTTGGAGACTACATACTGCGCAAACAACGAGATCCCGAACCAGGTGCATATCGGCTCGATGGCACTCCCATCCCAACAACATGGAAGGGAGCTCGATTACACAGTTTGCATGTAGATCAATTCCAAATTTGTAAAGAAAAGGCCCAGAGCCACTTCTAATGGAAATGATTCTCCTTAGAACATCGACGCTGATGATTTTACATTTATACTTTTATGAACTTCCAACACGGATATGCCGGTTTTCACCGCATAATTACGTGGAAAGTCGTTGCGTGGGGAAGGCGGCAAAACCCGCATAAACCCAAAAAACGGCAAACCTTCACGCAGGTCAGTTGAAGAGTAAAGTTCAGTCATCCCACTAAATGAAAGTGCCGGTCTATCCGCATGAATCATGATAGAGGAAACTGAACACTAACCTATTAACAACCGCGCGTCGAACGGTTAATTTATTCAACACTGATGCCGGTTTTCACCGCATACATAAGTGTGAAAGTCGTTGCGTGGGGAAGGCGGCAAAACCCGCATAAACCCAAAAAACGGCAAACCTTCACGCAGGTCAGTTGAAGGGTAAAGTTCAGTCATCCCACTAAATGAAAGTGCCGGTCTATCCGCATGAATCATGATAGAGGAAACTGAACACTAACCTATTAACAACCGCGCGTCGAACGGTTAATTTATTCAACACTGATGCCGGTTTTCACCGCATACATAAGTGTGAAAGTCGTTGCGTGGGGAAGGCGGCAAAACCCGCATAAACCCAAAAAACGGCAAACCTTCACGCAGGTCAGTCATAGGTAAAGGTTAACTTATCCTAAACACTTAGAAATTTCAAAAAAGATGAGGAAAACCTCCACGCAGGTCAGATGTAGGTAAAGTTTAGCCATCCTACTAAGTGCAAGTGACGGTCCTACCCGCACAATCACGAAAGAGGAAGCAAAACTTCAACCTATTATCTACCACGTTCAAAGGTTAACTTATTCTAAACACTTGGAAAATTGCTAATTTAAACTAAAGTATGCAAGTCATATAACGTTTATAAAGCAAGGAATCCAGTGAAAATAGCGGCCTTACCCGCACAAATATTTATATTTCATAATATTCATTACAAGAATGGCCGGGTAACTACCAGCCTACAAGAATATAAATCTATACAAGCTAAATCTATCCTAGCAGTGGGAAGGGATCTTCAGGATCAAGCTTCAGGGCCACTTCCACTTGGACCAGCACCATCAGTAGAGCGTGGCAGTTCAAGGAAAGCTTTAAGGATAGCTAGCCCATCATCAGCAGCAGCAACTTCGTTCACCTTCTCCACCACCGGATGCGGGAAGGCGGCATACTGATTCACTGCTTGGTCGTATACAGCTTCAGTATCCACATCAAATAAAGGGAAGTTGGAAGGCGGGGGGGGATGCCTTTCTCAACGAACCCTAGACCAAGCAGGAAGCCGGCCTTTTCCCCATCCTCATGAGAAGCGTTGAGGGCTGCGCTCATAGCATCGTCATAAGACGTCTCCGTGAAGACTCGATGCACAACCTACAAAAAAGAAAATACAAGTATCAGAACCTTTTCTATTTACAAAGAAAAGCGTAAAGACATGAAAAGCTTACCTGAGACAACGCTTCTCGAAGAAGCCATTCCTTGGCAACCAGAGCTTCTTGGAGGGCAGCTTGAGCTTCGTTACGGGCGCGTTCGGCTTCACTCTTGTTAAGGTTGGCAAGCAACACTTCTTTAGCCGCAGCCTCTTCGACGCCCTTTAGCTTCCGCTCAGTGTGGTCAAGCACCCCCCTCTGGTCCAAGATCTCTTGGAGCTTTTTGGCGTCTTCCATCGCCAAGGCATCATGAGCCTGCTGGAGAGCCTCTAATTTGGCTTTAAGCTCCTCATTCTCCACGCGTAGAGGCTCAGCAACAGCTTCAGCCTTGGTGGCCCTCTCGGTTGCGTTCCTTGCAGTTTCCTTAGCCAGCCGAAGCTGTTCGTTAACAGCTTGGGCAGCCTTGGAACGGGCCTAGAGCCGGGCCTGAACTTCAACCTCGAGGGCCTTGAAGGCCTTCTCCTTTTCCGCAGCCACTGCGGTAAGCTTTACGTTCTCCTCCCGGACATCCCGCGCCCGAGCTACTTCTTGAAGGCGAGCTGCTTTTAACTTGTCGTTTTCACGACAAAGCAGCTCGACGCGCGGC